>NC_084586.2:13222500-13280000 GCF_033978685.3 Nerophis lumbriciformis | reverse complement strand
TAAAAATCGTGAATCCCAATGATGTCTGCATAATATTATTACATTTTAACAGTTAATAATTAAAATATAAATTAAATTAGATTAAAAAAGCAAACCAAAATTAACCGGAGCAAAAAATATATATATAAATGAAATAAAATAACTAAAAAATGTAAATTAAAATAAAATTTAATTAAAAACATTTAATTAGCAAAAAAATACTTAAATAAAACAAAATAAACTCAAAATAAAATTATTTAGACATTTAAATAAATTAATAAAATGAACTAAAAGGAAAACCTACACAATCAAATACAAACTAAAATAAATAAAATCAAGTTATGAATTAAGGTAAATGTAGAATTGAATAAAGGTAATTATCACAAAAAAATTCAATATTATGAAATTAAATGAAATAGAACAAAATAAGTACAATTTGTAAATCAAAATGATTTCTGTATAATATTATTAACAGTTAATAAATTAAATGTAAATAAAATTAGATTAAAAATGTACACCAAAATTAACCGGAACAAAAAAAAAAAAAAACATATGAAATAAATTAACCAAAAAAGAAAATTTAAATGAAAATAAAAAAATTGTTAAATTTAATTAGAAACATTTAATTAGCAAAAATACTTATATAAAACATAATAAACTCAAATAAAAATGATAGACATTTAAATACATTCGTAAAATGAACTAAAACAAAAACATACAAAATCAAATACAAACTAAAATAAATACATTTAAGTAATAAAAAAAGGTAAATTTACAATTGAATAAATGTGATTATCAATAATAAAATATAATGAAATTAAATAAAACAAAACATAATAGATACAAAAGTAAAACAAATTGCAATAATAAAAAAAAAAAACAATAATTTTAAATAAATCATGAGTTTGGTGAAACAAATATTATAATAACCAAGTTTAATCAAACACTTTTTTTTTAATGGTTGCAGATCTAACCTTCCATGAGGCTGACTTGATGTTGGTGCTTCGTCCTTGCAGGGTCAAAGTGCTTTTAATCCTCATCACAAAGTCACGCTTGGCATCGCACCAATATTCTTCTTTAAAGAACAAAACGTGACGCATGTTAACTTGCCTGGGTGTCACACACACACACACACACACACACACACACACCTGAAGACAGACGCAGGTGACTTCTGATTTCTTGCTGGTCACAGGGATGAGTAAAGTCAAGAAGGTTGTGTCCCATCAGTTCAATCTGTGGAGACAGGAAGTTAGGTCCACAGAGTGCAGGTGAGCTCAGGTGCGTACCTGCGTCAGGCCCAGGTACTTGCTGACGTTCTCAGACAGGAACATCATGTCCCCCTCACACGAGAGCACCATGACAAAGCCCTCCAGGTTCCTCAGGTAGACGTCGCTCTCATCCTTACAATCCAAATGGACGCCGCCGACTCCTCCTCCTCCTCCTCTCAGGGCCAGTCCAGAATAAACCTTGTCTGTGGATTGTCCCGGTCAGAACTTGCTCCAACGTACCTGGGAGTCCTTCCGGAGGGTTACCTGTGACGAGAGCTTTCAAGCGGATGTAGCTGACAGCCAATCGGATGACAGAGGGCTTGTCCAGGTGAGGCCGGACTGAGGTGGGGAGGGGTAGGAGTCGGGATAAATCTCCAAACATGTCCGACTCCACCCGGCGCCGTCTTCTCGCCGCCTCCCGACTGACTGCCCTGCCAAGGAACAACAACAACTCGCATGGACGCTGATCATCATGACAATTATTTGAAGTCGTGAAAAACATCTATCTCCACATTTACTGTCTTTTCTTTAGTTGGTAAGAAGAGAAAAATATAGGATTTTTTTTTTTTTTTTTTTCCAATGGGAGACAGGTCTGGACTACAGGCAGGCCAGTCTAGTACCCTCACTGTTTTACTACGAAGCCACGCTGTTGTAACACGTGGCTTGGCATTGTCTTGCTGAAATAAGCAGGGGCGTCCATGATGGCAACATATGTTGCTCCAAAACCTGTATGTACTTTTCAGCATTAATGGCGCCTTCACAGATGTGTAAGTTACCCATGCCTTGGGCACTAATACACCCCCATACCATCACAGATGCTGGCTTTTCAACTTTGCACCTAGAACAATCCGGATGGTTCTTTCTCTCTTTGGTCCGGACGACACGACGTCCACAGTTTCCAAAAACAATTTGAAATGTGGACTCGACTTATACACTTTTTTTTTCCCACAAAAAAAAAACCTATATTGTTTCATTGGATGCTTTTATTTTGTAATGTTTCTCACAATTGACAAACATGCTGTTCTGTGATGAAAAGCACATATGTCTTTTAAAATCAATAACTTGAGTAAAACTTTGAAAATATTTTTTTTCCCCACATTGGAGAAAAAGATTTAAAAAAAAAATAAATAAATATATATATATATATATATATATATATATATATACCGTATATATATATAAATGAGTATATATATTTTTTTCAATTGAATGCATAAATAAAATTAGACTAAAAAAGCAAACCAAAATTAACTGGAGCAAAAAATAAATAAATAAAATAACCAAAAAAGAAAATTTAAATGAAAATAAAATGTGTCAAATTTAATTAAAAACATTTAATTAGCAAAAAAAACCTTAAATAAAACAAAATCAACTCAAATAAAAATGATATAAACATTTAAATAAATTAATAAAATTAACTAAAATAAAAACATACAATATCAAATACAGACTAAAATAAATCAAATCAAGTTATGAATAAAGGTACATTTAGAATTAAATAAATGTAATTATCACAAAAAAATATATAATGAAATAAAAAAACAACAATACATAATAGATTTTAAAAAATCAGAAATGTAATTAAAAAGGAAACAATTGGAGAAAAAGATACGATTAAAAAAATATATATACATAAAAATTATTTGGTGGGCCGGTATAGTTCGGTTGGTAGAGCGTCCGTGCCAGCAACTTGAGGGTTCCAGGTTCGATCCCCGCTTCCGCCATCCTAGTCACTGCCGTTGTGTCCTTGGGCAATACACTTTACCCACCTGCTCCCAGTGCCACCCACACTGGTTTAAATGTAAGTTAGATATTGGCTTTCACTATGTAAAGCGCTTTGAGTCACTAGAGAAAAGCGCTATATAAAAAAATATATATAATTCACATTTGTTTTTTTTAATTTAATGCATACTAGTAAAATATGTCCAACTAAGATTTAAAAATAGCACATATTATAAACCTGAGTGTTAACTGTATTATAAGACGTAAATGTGCATCAATTAGCCAGTGATTATGATTAATAACAGCTTGTTAATTAGTGGCTACCACATATAACAATAAAATATCGCAATAAAAATGTATGAAATCTTTGCACGTTTACCTTCTCCTCTCCAGGTCGGCTCTCATGGTGAGTGGCGGGCGTCGTTGGTCCACCGTCGCCCTGGACTCTCCCTGGAGTGGGCGGGGCTAGCGGGAGCTCACAGCCCATGGCAGCTTGTCACTCACTCACTCACTCAGTCAGTCAGTCTTCACGACTTGCGACGGGGAGGATTGTGCGGCTGCGGGTTCAAAGGTCAAAGGGGCAGGAAGAGCATCCTCCCCTCGCCGTAGAGCATCGCTCGCTTTGACGCGAAGAAGTTATAAAAAAAAAAAAAAAAAAAAGAGGAAGGAAAGACGACGCAGAGGAGTTCTTACAGCCATGTCGACAGCTCAGTGTTTTTGTTTTATTGGAGTCGGAGCAGATAGGACCGAGCCTGCCTGCCGCACTACATTTTGGCACAGAGTAAGATAGTGTGAGCGGGATCAGGCTAATCCCTGGATGCACAAAGCTTCACTATACACACCAACTCTACTGCACACAGCCCCCCCCCCCCTCCCAACCCCCGACCCACACGCTGATGTACAGTGCACGCAACAACAGTCCTTTCACGTGTGTGTGTGTGTGTGTTAGTGTGTGTGTTTGCATGGTGAGGTTCTCCGCGTGTGTCATCTCACTCGGCTGTAACAGACCTATAATAGTATATTTAGGAGTAATATACACAATGATAGACTTTACAATAATAATAATAATAATTAGAATAAAAACCAAAAAAAGGAGCAATAAGAAAGAAAGAAAGCCGTTGTTTTTTTTTTTTTTTTGCTGCTGCGAGGAGGGGAGGAGGGGGGGGCGAAAAACACTGACGGTAACCGCGGAAACAAGAATTCACACAAATAAAAAGGTACATTCAAGACGATATCTTAATAAAAACATGCTCTCCACTCCTGGCTCTTGTGTAATTAGTCAAATAGCCTGTAAAAGCTCCACATTCAGTTGATGCACACGAGACGAGGCCAGGACCAATCATACCAAAGCAAAAAGACCGGCCGTAAAAATCATATATATATATGTATGTATATATATATATATATATATATATATATACTGTATATATGTATATATATATATGTATATATATATATATATATATATATACACACATATACCTACATATAGTTGTTTATATATATACACATACATATAGTTGTGTGTGTATGTATATATATATATATATATATATATGCGCAATACAGGCCACAATTTTGGACACACCTCCTCATTCAATGGGTTTCCTTTATTTTCATGACTATTTACATTGTAGATTGCCACTGAAGGCATCAAAACTATGAATGAACACATGTGGAGTTATGTACTTAACAAAAAAAGGTGAAATACCGCATTTTTCGGACTATAAGTCGCAGTTTTTTTCACAGACTTATACTCAGGAGCGACTTATGTGTGAAATTATTAACACATTACCATAAAATATCAAGTAATATTATTGATCTCATTCACGTAAGAGACTAGACGTATAAGATTTCCTGGGATTTAGCGATTAGGAGTGACAGATTGTTTGGTAAACGTATAGCATGTTCTATATGTTATAGTTATTTGAATGACTCTTACCATAATATGTTACGTTAACATACCAGTTGGTTATTTATGCCTCATATAACGTACACTTATTCAGCCTGTTGTTCACTATTCTTTATTTATTTTAAATTGCCTTTCAAATGTCTATTCTTGGTGTTGGCTTTTATCAAATAAATGTCCCCAAAAAATGCGACTTATACTCCAGTGCGACTTATATATGTTTTTTTCCTTCTTTATTATGCATTTTCGGCAGGTGCGACTTATACTCCGGTGCGACTTATACTCCGAAAAATACGGTATTTACATTGTAGATTGTCACTGAAGGCATCAAAACTATGAATGAACACATGTGGAGTTATGTACTTAACAAAAAAAGGTGAAATACCGTATTTTTCGGACTATAAGTCGCAGTTTTTTTCATAGTTAATTATTATTAATTATTAACACATTACCGTAAAATATCAAGTAATATTATTTATCTCATTCACGTAAGAGACTAGACGTATAAGATTTCATGGGATTTAGCGATTAGGAGTGACAGATTGTTTGGTAAACGTATAGCATGTTCTATATGTTATAGTTATTTGAATGACTCTTACCATAATATGTTACGTTAACATACCAGTTGGTTATTTATGCCTCATATAACGTACACTTATTCAGCCTGTTGTTCACTATTCTTGATTTATTTTAAATTGCCTTTCAAATGTCTATTCTTGGTGTTGGCTTTTATCAAATAAATGTCCCCAAAAAATGCGACTTATATATGTTTTTTTCCTTCTTTATTATGCATTTTCGGCCGGTGCGACTTATACTCCAAAAAATACGGTATTTACATTGTAGATTGTCACTGAAGGCATCAAAACTATGAATGAACATGTGGAGTTATGTACCGTATTTTCCGCACTAAAAGGCGCACCTAAAAACCTCCAATTTTGTCAAAAGCTGACAGTGCGCCTTATAATCCGGTGCGCCTTATATATGGACCAATATTGAGCCTCCAACAGGTAAAAGTTTCAATCAATCAATCAATCGCAACTACGGTAAGCAGCCGCCGACTTCATTTTCCCCCGTCGAAGAAGAAGAAGCGCGCGGTGCATGCTGGGATATATGACTGCGCGAGGCGTGCCGTCTCATTTCCATTTGTTTGTTTATGTAAAGACCCCAAAATGGCTCCTATTAAGAGACACGCTTACGACGAGGCCAGGACCAATCACCGATTCTGTTCATAACTTTTATGGACAGAATTTCTAGGCGCAGTCAAGGCGTTGAGGGGATCTGGTTTGGTGGCTGCAGGATTAGGTCTCTGCTTTTTGCAGATGATGTGGTCCTGATGGCTTCATCTGGCCAGGATCTTCAGCACTCGCTGGATCGGTTCGCAGCCGAGTGTGAAGCGACTGGGATGAGAATCAGCACCTCCAAGTCCGAGTCCATGGTTCTCGCCCGGAAAAGGGTGGAGTGCCATCTCCGGGTTGGGGAGGAGATCTTGCCCCAAGTGGAGGAGTTCAAGTACCTCGGAGTCTTGTTCACGAGTGAGGGAAGAGTGGATCGTGAGATCGACAGGCGGATCGGTGCGGCGTCTTCAGTAATGCGGACGCTGTATCGATCCGTTGTGGTGAAGAAGGAGCTGAGCCGGAAGGCAAAGCTCTCAATTTACCGGTCGATCTACGTTCCCATCCTCACCTATGGTCATGAGCTTTGGGTTATGACCGAAAGGACAAGATCACGGGTACAAGCGGCCGAAATGAGTTTCCTCCGCTGGGTGGCGGGGCTCTCCCTTAGAGATAGGGTGAGAAGTTCTGTCATCCGGGGGGAACTCAAAGTAAAGCCGCTGCTCCTCCACATCGAGAGGAGCCAGATGAGGTGGTTCGGGCATCTGGTCAGGATGCCACCCGAACGCCTCCCTAGGGAGGTGTTTAGGGCACGTCCGACCGGTAGGAGGCCGCGGGGAAGACCCAGGACACGTTGGGAAGACTATGTCTCCCGGCTGGCCTGGGAACGCCTCGGGGTCCCACAGGAAGAGCTGGACGAAGTGGCTGGGGAGAGGGAAGTCTGGGCTTACCTGCTTAGGCTGCTGCCCCCGCGACCCGACCTCGGATAAGCGGAAGAAGATGGATGGATGGATGGCTTACGACGCAGAGTTGAAACTTAAGACGATCAGTCACGCAGTAGAACACGGGAATAGAGCAGCAGCGAGAGAATTTAACATAAACAATCAATGGTGTTTAATTCAGACACTGAAGAAGAAGAATTCGTGGGATTCGTGGATGACGAATAACTTCATAAAGTGAGCTTTACATGTTTATTTTGTGTGTTGTGTAGTGTGACATTAACGTTTGAGCAACGTTGAGTTATTGATATATTGTTATTGATCTGCACTATTTGGAGTGTTACTATATTGTGATTGTTTGATTTACCGTAACAGTATCAGACTATTTTTTACCTGTTTATTGAATCAGGTAAAAGTTCCCCTCCACTATGAGATATAAATGTTGCACCACATGTTATACCTTGCTGTTGTTAAAAGATCAACAAAACACCACGTCACTGACTTTACCTCGGGGAAAATAATAAAACAGCTGTTTATTCATTTCGGGAGTGAACAGAGTTGTCAGAACGCTGGTTTGTAATCCATTAATAAAGTTTGACTGTTTTGTTGACATTCCCTTTAGCGCAGCTCCATCTAATGGATGCATAACGTAACCCCAGCCTCTACTGTAGCGTCTATTCTATGCGCCTTATATATGAACAAAGTTGTAAAATATGCCATTCATTGAAGATGGTGCGGAAAATACGGCACTTAACAAAAAAAAAGGTGTAATAACTGAAAACATGTTTTGTATTCTAGTTCCTTCAAAATAACCACCCTTTGCTCCGATTACTGCTTGCTTTGCACACTCTTTGGCATTCTCTCCATGAGCTTCAGGCACACCTGTGAAGTGAAAAACCATTTCAGGTGACTGACTCTTGAAAGCTCATGGAGAGAATGCCAAGAGTGGGCGAAAAAAGTAATCAGAGCAAAGGGTGGCTATTTTGAAAAAAATAGAATATAAAACATTTTTCAGTTATTTCACCTTTTTTTTTGTTAAGTACATAACTCCACATGTGTTCATTCATAGTTTTCATGCCTTCAGTGACAATCTACAATGTAAATAGTCGTGAAAATAAAGAAAACGCATTGAATGAGAAGGTGTGTCCAAACTTTTGGCCTGTACTGTATATATATATATATATTTATATTTATACACATAGATATATATGTAAAGTCATGCATACATATGTATACATATATACTGTATATATACACACATATGTATGTATATTGGGGGGGGGGTGGTATTGCACAAAGGGGTATATTTACGCCCTAACTGGTCCACAATGAGGGCGATTAAAACACTTGAGGGTTTGGGGGCAGGCCCATGCGCTTTCCTGTTAGCTAGCAGACGACAGCAACACGATACAGCCACGCCACACACGCTGCTATGTACAGGCGGCAGCACCTTCAGTCCGCACGGTGCTGGGTGTGTGTGTGTGTGTGTGTGTGTGTTAAAGCATGTGCGTGTGTGCATATTCATAATTTACCCAGGCGACAAGAACGACGACGACGCGCGTAATGAAGAATCCGAAATCGCTTTAAAGCAAATGTGTGTGTGTGTGATAAAGGGATCTGACGCATGATGTGTGTGTGTGTGTGTGTGTGTGTGTGTGTGCAGCACAATGGTGAGTACTCACACTCACATTTCAGCAAGAATTTGCCATGAAAGTGACTTTAGAGTAGTCAGTGTAAGGCTTATATACACTATTTACTCTCAACAAGTCAACACACAGCTATCATTGTCAAGTGGGCAGCAAGATAAGTGTCCACCGTCAGTGCAGTTGTGGTCCGGAGCTGCACGAGTGCTTCTGGCACAGAGAGCTGCGGTTTATTGAGGGGAAAGATGACATTCCAACATGTGACGTTGTGTGGTAGTTGTAGAAGAAGGGCAGGATGTAATAAAAAAAGAAGAAAGAAAGACAAAAAGGAAGGAAGGGAGGGAATGAGGGGAAAAAAAAGGAAGGATAGAAGGAAGAAACCTGCACGAGTGCTTGTCGGGACTGAGAGAGCTGTGGTTTATCAAAGGGAAAGAAGAAATTCCAACATGTGACGTGTTGTAGTAGTGAAAGGAAGGCAGGATTGAAGAAAGGAAGGAAGGAAGGAAAGGGGGGGAAAAAGGAAGAAAGATAGGAAAGAAGGAAAAAAGGTAGGAAGGGAAGAAGTTGTACGAGTGCTGAGGGAGCTGCGGTTTATTGACGGGAAAGACACATTTCCGACATGTGATGTTGTGTTGTAGTAGTAGAAGAAAGGCAGGATGTAAAAAAAACAAAGAAAGAAAGACAAAAAGGAAGGAGGGGAGGGAGGGGAAGAAAAGGAAGGATAGAAGGAAGAAACCTGCACGAGTGCTTGTCGGGACTGAGAGAGCTGTGGTTTATCGAAGGGAAAGAAGAAATTCCAACATGTGACGTGTTGTAGTAGTGAAAGGAAGGCAGGATTGAAGAAAGGAAGGAAGGAAGGAAAGAGGGGGAAAAAAGGAAGAAAGATAGGAAAGAAAGATAGGAAGGAAGGAAAAAAGGTAGGAAGGGAAGGGAAGAAGTTGTACGGGTGCTGAGGGAGCTGTGGTTTATTGACGGGAAAGACACATTTCCGACATGTGATGTTGTGTTGTAGTAGTAGAAGAAAGGCAGGATGTAAAAAAAAAAAAAGAAAGAAAGAAAGACAAAAAGAAAGGAAGGGAGGGAGGGAAAAAAAAAAAGGAAGGATAGAAGGAAGAAACCTGCACGTGTGCTTGTCGGGACTGAGAGAGCTGTGGTTTATCGAAGGGAAAGAAGAAATTCCAACATGTGACGTGTTGTAGTAGTGAAAGGAAGGCAGGATTGAAGAAAGGAAGGAAGGAAGGAAAGGGGGGAAAAAAGGAAGAAAGATAGGAAAGAAGGAAAAAAGGTAGGAAGGGAAGAAGTTGTACGAGTGCTGCCGGCACTGAGGAGCTGTGGTTTATTATGGGCAAAGGCAAATTTCCGACATGCGATGTTGTGTTTTAGTAGTAGTAGGAGTAAGGAAGGATGTAAAAAAAAAAGAAGAAAGAAAGACAAAAAGGAAGGAGGGGAAGAAATGGAAGGATAGAAGGAAGAAACCTGCACGAGTGCTTGTCAGGACTGAGAGAGCTGTGGTTTATCGAAGGGAAAGAAGAAATTCCAACATGTGACTTGTAGTAGTGAAAGGAAGGAAGGAAGGAAAGGGGGGGGGGAAGGAAGAAAGATAGGAAAGAAGGAAAAATGTATAGGAAGGGAAGGGAAGAAATTGTACGAGTGCTGCCGGCACTGAGGAGCTGTGGTTTATTAAGGGCAAAGACAAATTTGTGATGTTGTGTTGTAGTAGTAGTAGGAGGAAGGAAGGATAGATGGAAGGAAAGATAGGGAAGAAGAGAAGAAGTTGTACAAGTGCTGTTGGCACTGAGGGAGCTGTGGTTTATTGAGGGGAAAGATAAAAATGGACAATGTGACGTGTTGTAGTGGTGGAAGGACGGAAGGAAAGAAGATAGGAAAGAAGGATGTAGCAAGAGTGCTGCAGGCACTGAGGAGCTGTGGTTTATTGGGGGGAAAGATGACATTCTATCATGTGATTTTGTGTTGTAGTAGTGGAAGGAAGCAAAGAAGATAGGAAGGAACGAAGCGGCACGAGTGCTGCCGGCACTGAGGAGCTGTGGTTTAATGAGGGGAAATATGAAATTCCAACATGTGATGTTGTGTTGTACCAGTGGAAGGAAGGAAGGAAACAAGGAAGGAAGGAAGCGGCACGAGTGCTGCCGGCACTGGTGGGGGGGCTGCGGTTCATTGAGGGGAAAGATGGAATTTCAACATGTGATGTTGTGTTGTAGCAGTGGAAGGAAGGAAGGAAGGAAGCAAAGAAGATAGGAAAGAAGGAAGTTGCACGAGTGCTGCCGGCACTGAGGAGCTGTGGTTTACTGAGGGGGAAATATGAAATTCCAACATGTGATGTTGTGTTGTAGTAGTGGAAGAAAGGAAGGAAGGAAGGAAGGAAGGAGGGAAGGAGGGAACGTGCATGAGTGCTGCCGGCACTGAGGACCTGTGGTTTAATGAGCGGGAAATATGAAATTCCAACATGTGATGTTGTGTTGTAGTAGTGGAAGGAAGGAAGGAAGGAAGGAAGGAAGGAAGGAAGGAAGGAAGGATGGTGGGAACGTGCATGAGTGCTGCCGGCACTGAGGAGCTGTGGTTTAATGAGGGGGAAATATGAAATTCCAACATTTGATGTTGTGTTGTAGTAGTGGAAGGAAGGAAAGAAGGAGGGAAGCTGCATGAGTGCTGCCGGCACTGGGGGGAGCTGCGGTTCATTGCGGGGAAAGATGGCATTTCAACACGGGATGTTGTGTTGTAGCAGTGTAAGGAAGGAAGGAAGGAAGAAAAGAAGGAGGGAAGCTGCATGAGTGCTGCCGGCACTGGGGGAGCTGCGGTTCATTGAGGGGAAAGATGGAATTTCAACATCTGATGTTGTGTTGTAGTAGTGGAAGGAAGGAAGGAAGGAAGGAAGGAAGGAAGGAAGGAAGGAAGGAAGGAAAGAAGGTGTCTAACATCCACTAGCTCCACCTGTGATCTCATCATGGATGAGTGGAAAAGGACTCCACTATCAATTTGTACAAGTCCGCTCAATTCCATGCCCAAGAGCACTAAGGCAGTGCTGGACAACACACTAAATGTTCACACAATTAGGACAGTGTGATATACAAATATTGACACAAGACGGCAGTGTGTTGACAGTAAATCTACACGGCTATAAACAAGCTGTACACTGACTACTCTAAAGGCAAGCCGAGTCTACTTACTATTGACAAGATAACACAAATGTGAGGGTGGTACTCACTTCTGTGTGTGTGTGTGTGTGTGTGTGTGTGTGTGTGTGTGTGTGTGTGTGTGTGTGTGTGTGTTAGTGTTAGGTGTGCGTCTCCTCGGGGGCGCAGTAGGAGAAGTCCTTGAACTCCTCCTGGTTGATCTGCCGTATGATGGTCTCGTCAGTGGGCGTCAACACGGGGTCCTCCTTGGTGAAGTCCTGGTCGAAGTTATTCACGTCTCGCTTGGTCTTCTGCAGGAAACACACACACACACACACACACACGTGTGCATTAGTGCGCTCTTTACAATCAGAAGTGATATAAGAGCGCCACCTTCTGACCGGCGTCATTCACTGCATCTATGGTAATCACTGGATCTCACAGATTTTGTTATGTTTGTATTGTTTTGTGTAATTGTTGGTCTTTTACTATGCAGAAACAACCTAATCATTTACGAAGGTTTTGTCAGTCCCCTGAACCGCCACCAGGGGTCCTCGTTTAATTACAGAGCAATGGGGAGGAGTACAAATACACATGAGTCCATTTGTATCTTCACATTTTTAAGTGGCTGGAGAGAAAAAATAGCCATATTTTAACTTAAATGGTCAGATTTAAGGCTCACTTATGGACTAAAGCTTATTATATTTGATGATCGCCCTAATTTTTTTTCATTCATTTATAAACTTGCGCTCCTACTCCTGAAGAGCTGCACAAAAAAAAGCTGAAAAAGTTTCTCAAATGCTGTTTTGCCTGTGCTATTATTTTTTTTGTTATGACAAAAACACCACCTGCTGTGATTAAACCCTATAAGTCGGATGGACTTGAAATTTCTCACACAGTTTGACAAAAACATCCCCTGTAACTTTAGAGCGTTCAGGCAAATCACTGCCAAATTTGGCACAGGCGTTTAGTGGACTGTCCAGCACAGTCGTGTCAAATTTGAGCAAGAATGACGGAAAAACATGGCTGCCACTAAGCAAAGCAAATTTACAACAACTCCATAAATGAATAAATAATATTTCATTAATCTAATGATTGTGTATGCCAGCATGTTTTCCAAAGACCCATAGCATTTGTTGCCTGTCTGCTTGCTACAATAAGACTTGAAAAAAAAATCTACAAACCCTGTTTCCATATGAGTTGGGAAAATGTGTTAGATGTAAATATAAACGGAATACAATGCAAATCATTTTCAACCCATATTCAGTTGAATATGCTACAAAGACAACATATTTGATGTTCAAACTGATAAACTTTTTTTTTTTTTTGCAAATAATCATTAACTTTAGAATTTGACGCCAGCAACACGTGACAAAGAAGTTGGGAAAGGTGGCAATAAATACTTATAAAGTTGAGGAATGCTCATCAAACACTTATTTGGAACATCCCACAG
Source organism: Nerophis lumbriciformis (assembly GCF_033978685.3). Lineage (NCBI taxonomy): Eukaryota > Metazoa > Chordata > Actinopteri > Syngnathiformes > Syngnathidae > Nerophis > Nerophis lumbriciformis. The sequence continues at coordinate 13,266,842 of NC_084586.2, read as the reverse complement.
GTGAACAGGCAAATTGGGAACAGGTGGGTGCCATGATTGGTTATACAAGTAGATTCCATGAAATGCTCAGTTATTCACAAACAAGGATGGGGCGAGGGTCACCACTTTGTCAACAAATGCGTGAGCAAATTGTTGAACAGTTTAAGAAAAACCTTTCTCAACCAGCTATTGCAAGGAATTTAGGGATTTCACCATCTACGGTCCGTAATATCGTCAAAGGGTTCAGAGAATCTGGAGAAATCACTGCATGTAAGCAGCTAAGCCTGTGACCTTCGATCCCTCAGGCTGTACTGCATCAACAAGCGACATCAGTATGTAAAGGATATCACCACATGGGCTCAGGAACACTTCAGAAACCCACTGTCAGTAACTACAGTTGGTCGCTACATCTGTAAGTGCAAGTTAAAACTCTCCTATGCAAGGCAAAAACCGTTTATCAACAACACCCAGAAACGCCGTCGGCTTCGCTGGGCCTGAGCTCATCTAAGATGGACTGATGCAAAGTGGAAAAGTGTTCTGTGGTCTGACGAGTCCACATTTCAAATTGTTTTTGGAAACTGTGGACGTCGTGTCCTCCGGACCAAAGAGGAACAGAACCATCCGGATTGTTATAGGCGCAAAGTGGAAAAGCCAGCATGTGTGATGGTATGGGGGTGTATTAGTGCCCAAGACATGGGTAACTTACACATCTGTGAAGGCGCCATTAATGCTGAAAGGTACATACAAGTTTTGGAGCAACATATGTTGCCATCCAAGCAACGTTACCATGGACGCCCCTGCTTATTTCAGCAAGACAATGCCAAGCCACGTGTTACATCAACATGGCTTCGTAGTAAAAGAGTGCGGGTACTAGACTGGCCTGCCTGCAGTCCAGACCTGTCTCCCATTGAAAATGTGTGGCGCATTATGAAGCCTAAAATACCACAAGGGAGACTCCGGACTGTTGAACAACTTAAGCTGTACATCAAGCAAGAGTGGGAAAGAATTCCACCTGAGAAGCTTAAAAAATGTGTCTCCTCAGTTCTCAAACATTTACTGAGTGTTGTTAAAAGGAAAGGCCATGTAACACAGTGGTGAACATGCCCTTTTCCAACTACTTTGTCACGTGTTGCAGCCATGAAATTCTAAGTTAATTATTATTTGCAAAAAAAAAAAAAAGTTTGAGTTTGAACATCAAATATGTTGTCGTTGTAGCATATTCAACTGAATATGGGTTGAAACTGATTTGCAAATCATTGTATTCCGTTTATATTTACATCTAACACAATTTCCCAACTCATATGGAAACGGGGTTTGTAAATAATACATATATACATATATATATATATATATATATATATATATATATATATATATATATATATATATATATATTTATATATACTGTAGGGCTGCAACTAACAACTAATTTGATAATCAATTAATCTGTCGATTATTACTTCGATTAATCGATTAATAATCGGATAAAATAGACAAACTACATTTCTATCCTTTCCAGTATTTTATTGAAAAAAAACAGCATACTGGCACCATACTTATTTTGATTATTGTTTCTCAGCTGTTTGTAAATGTTGCAGTTTATAAATAAAGGTTTATAAAAAAATAAAAATAAATAAAAAAGTAGCCTCTGCGCATGCGCATAGCAAAAATCCAACGAATCGATGACTAAATTAATCGCCAACTATTTTTATAATCGATTAGTTGTTGCAGCCCTAATATACTGTGTACATTCATATACAGGTATATATCTATACCAGTGGTTCTTAACCTGGGTTCGATCGAACCCAAAGGGGTTCGGTGAGTCGGCCTCAGGAGTTCGGCGGAGCCTCCGCCACGGAGGTCAAGTGACACACCCGACTTATCGTGTAAATAAAAACTTCTCCCTATCGTCGTATTATGGATACGGCAACAGCAGAAGTCAGACTGGTTTTCAGGTGTGTCATTTGTTGTGAGTTCATGGACTGTGTTGGTTTTGTTCTTTGAACAAGGTGATGTTCATGCACGGTTCATTTTGAGCACCAGTAAAAATAACATATAACTTTGTCTTGAATTTGAAAGAAAAAGAAAACATTTTATTTTTCACTAAAGAAGGGTTTGGTGAATGCGCATATGAAACCGGTGTGGTTCGGTACCTCCAACAAGGTTAAGAACCACTGATCTATACATATATACATCCATGTACATATATACATATATTCGCATATATACATATGCACACACATATATATACATATACACACACATATACATATATACTGTACACATATATGTATATATATATATACATATATATATATATATATATATACATATCCATACATACACATATATGAATATATATATAGTAGTTAAACTAGTGCAAAACTTCAGAGAAAAACATATATATATATACACATATATATATATATATATATATATATACATATATATATATATATATACATATATATATATATTAGAGATGCGCGGATAGGCAATTTATCTCATCCGCAACCGCGTCAGAAAGTCGTCATCCATCCGCCATCCACCCGATGTAACGTTTGATCAGAACTGCATCCGCCCGCCATCCGCCCGTTGTTATATATCTAATATTAATTAAAAAAAAAAAAAAAGGGTGAAAACTACGCGAATTGCACCTTGTGCAGACAAAATTTTTCGATCGGACACGGAGGAATTAGCGATGTAAAAGACCACGTTGGGACAAAAAAACACAAGTCTAATGCCGTTGCTAGCGATACAAGTGGAAAACTTTCAACGTTTTTCGTCGCCCAAACAGATTCTTTGGATGTGATAAATGCCGAAGTTTTATTTACGGAGGCAATAATTGAGCATGGACTTCCAATCGCACTGGCTGATCACATGGGACAGTTAATAATGTAATGCAACCTTTAAAAATCATTACGCGGTGATCGCGATCCCAAAAATAAACTTTTCTTGCATGATAATGTCCAGAAAATTTCGCTTTATATTACTATAGAGTCCTTTTAACGAATGAGTTTGATGGTTTATCACAAACCTTAAAAGAAATTCCATGGCCACCGTCCTGCTCTCTATATCAACCAGGGTGAGCCCCACCCCTTTCGTGAGCGCACTGCGGAGTGACCCCTGTTACGCGCCCCCGGCAACAGGGGTGGCAAGCAGGTAAGCTGCGCGGGCGGAGCGCGCGGAGTGACCCATGTTACGAGCCCCCGGCCACGGGGGTGGCGGGCAGGTAAGCTGCTTACCTGCTGCGCGTGACGCCGGCCGCGGCGAAAGCGGACGAGGCGGGGTGTCGGTGCGGTGGGCGCGGTAGTGACCCCGGACGTGCGTCGGGCCCTTCTCGCGGATCGCCTCAGCTACGGCTCCCGGTGGGGCCCTCTCGGGGGAAGGGGCCTCGGTCCCGGACCCCGGCGAGGCGTCCCTTCTCCGCTCCGTAAAAGTGTCCATCTCTTTTCTTTTTTTTTCTTCTGTTGTGGCATATGCAGCAGGTGCCTGCTCGTTTTTCGTATGTGGGTAACAACATTTAACTATGTATATATATTTCCCAATTGGTTTAACTGCCACCCGCAAAAAAAATAAAATAAAAAAAAAAAATAATAATAATAATCTAATTAATCCGCCCGACCCGACCCGCGAGCGGATAAAATCTTATTTTTTTAAATTTCATCCGCCCGATCCGCGGATAATCCGCGGACTCCGCGGTTGTGTCCGCAAACCGCGCATCTCTAATATATATATATATACATATATATATATACATATACATATATATATATATATATACATATATATATACATATATACACATATATATACATATATATATATATATATATATACATATATATATACATATATATATATATATATATATATATCCATACATACACAAATATAAATATATATATATAGTAGTTAAACTAGTACAAAACCGATTTTTCACTCAGGCCATGGGAACAGAAGTACGTTTATTTATCATTTTTTCTCTATAATCGATGATATTTTAACTAAGACTGTAGTGGAAGTTAAAACCTCAGCACAGTTATGCTACCTGAATTATTTTTTTATGTTATTTATCTAAAAATAAACAAACTGTAATGTGCTTAGTGTCAACATGCTATTAACATAAATGCCATGTATTTGCAAATTTTATGCCAAAAACTCCCTCCTGTTACTTTCAGCCCTCTTACTCCAATGGGTCGGCTTGAGAACTTTGTTAAAAAATAATAATAATAATAAAGTTGCCTGAAATGGTCCAATACATATTTTGAGTATATCAGAATGTGTTTAAATTCGATTTACAGCTGAAAAAGGACATAATTACAACAAGCAAACGGCACAGACTGGGTAAAATGGGTACCTAATAATACCTAACAGTAATACTTTTGTGAGTGTGTGTGTGTGTGTGTTGTTTCTTACAATTCTGGGTTTAAACGGGGGTCTGACTTTCCTCTGCTCCAGCAGCACCCAGTCGATCTCTCGGAAGAAGGCGTGCGTCTTGATGGCGTCCTCGCAGCCTTGGCTCACCACGCAGCCCAGACGCTTGGCCGGGTTCTTGGTCATAAACTGCACACAAACACGGCGTGGCCGTCACATTAGAAGTCGACCAGAAAAGGCTAAAAAAAATACATATATATATATATATATATATATATATAAATAATCGCGGCATTAATGGCCCGGCGGATGGCAGGAAGCGGCGTAGGAGTAATGAAACGGGTCACACATGGGCCTCTCTGAAAGCGATGATGCTTTTGTCGCCTCGCCCGTTAAGTACAGCAACATCAATTTGTGTCTCTATGATCACATTGTTATTATTCCGCACCTCTGACTGACTTTTTGTCTGCCTGTTTTTTTTTTGGTTTTTTTTGTTAGCCGGTCATAACGCCTCGCCGCTAAATGGCGTTAAGTGCACTTTTAGCGGCTTTGAGTGCGCCGGGAGCTTCTAGTGCATAAAATATGAATGGTAGTTTTAGCTCTTTGGACTGAAACGTTTTGGTGGAGCAGAGCTATTCAACTAAATTGCCCCAGGGGTCACATTTTCAGAAAAAAAACTCCTCTATGATCCGTAGAATGATTAACAAACACACATTAATGAAGTCACAACTCAAAAAGTGAGCTTTGTTATCTTTGGAAAGGCAGAATTTTCAATTAGCCACATAGTCTCCTAACGTGGGTGTAGATAATCGAGAGCATTTTTTTGAAGTGCTAAAACAGACATACCGCATTTAACAACAACAGACTTATCGGTAGAGATGTCCGATAATATCGGACTGCCGATATTATCGCCCGATAAATGCTTTAAAATGTAATATCGGAAATTATCGGTATCGGTTTCAAAAAGTAATATTTATGACCTTTTTAAATGCCGCTGTGTACACGGACGTAGGGAGAAGTAGAGAGCGCCAATAAACCTTAAAGGCACTGCCTTTGCGTGCCGTCCCAGTCACATAATATCTACGGCTTTTCACACACACAAGTGAATGCCACACATACTTGGTCAACAGCCATACAGGTCACACTGAGGGTGGCCGTATAAACAACTTTAACACTGTTACAAATATGCGCCACACTGTGAACCCACACCAAACAAGAATGCCAAACACATTTCGGGAGAAGATCCGAACCGTAACACAACAGAACAAATACCCTGAACCCCTTGCAGCACTAACTCTTCCGGGACGCTACAATATACACCCCCCCAATCTTAACCTCCTCATGCTCTCTCAGGGAGAGCATGTCCCAAATTCCAAGCTGTTGTTTTGAGTCATGTTAAAAAAAAATAATGCACTTTGTGACTTCAATAATAAATATGGCAGTGCCATGTTGGCATTTGTTTCCATAACTTGAGTTGATTTATTTTGGAAAACTTTGTTACATTGTTTAATGCATCTAGCGGGGCATCACAACAAAATTAGGCATAATAATGTGTTAATTCTACGACTGCATATATCGGTATTGGTTGATATCGGAATCGGTAATTAAGAGTTGGACAATTTCGGAATATCGTATATTGGCAAAAAAGCCATTATCGGACATCTCTACTTATCGGTATTAATGATAAACCGCAGTAAAATTCCCGACTGTTAGTACGACCGTTTCAAATGTTAATAATTGCAAAACCGGGATTTACCGTATTTTCTGGACCATAGGGCGTGCCGGATTATAAGGCGCACTGCCAATGAGCGGGTCTATTCAGGTCTTTTTTCATACAAAAGGCGAACCAGATTATAAGGCGCATTAAAGGAGTCATATTATGATTTTTTTCTAAATGTAAAAGACTTCCTTGTGGTCTACATAACATGTAATGGTGGTTCTTTGGTCAAAATGTTGCATAGATGATGTTTTACAGATCATCTTCAAGCCGCTTTCTGACAGTCACTTCAGGATGCGCCGTTTTGTGGGCGGTCTTATTTACGTGGCTCACCCTCGACAGCGTCTTCTCCCCGTCATCTTTGTTGTAGCGGTGTAGCGTGCAAGGACGGGGGTGGAAGAAATGTCAAAAGATGGAGCTAACTGTTTTAATGACATTCAGACTTTACTTCAATCAATAACGGAGCAGCATCTCCTCATCCGTGGCTCACTAGTGCAACAACAACAAAAAAACGTCCGACCGGAACCCTCTAATAACTAAAGTTCCTTGGGTGTATAATGTAAACTCACTACACCGGTATGTTTTAGTGCTTTCATAACAAGATATAAGTTAGAACTTTACACTACTTTATATTAGAAATGGCAACAGCGGAGGATGAATGTCCCATAACAAGAAGATAGAGAAAAAGAAGAAGATTATCGACTAAGGCATCGCCACAGACTACAGTGGCAGATGTGCGCAATTTTTCAGGACTTATGCAGATCTCAAATACACATCAGCAGGTACCAGAAGGTAAGAAAAGTTGGTTTTGCATAATATTAAGAAACAAAACGCCAGATAATATGTCTGCTAATGGGTGCCATTTTGCGGTCCTTATACACACACCATAATAATACTTGTATCTCTGACTACTGTAGCCATAATGGCCGGACAATCCATCAAGCGGTGCGACTTCAAAGTCATACTAATACATTCTGACAGATTTCTGAACGCTGTGTGTAATGTTCTTTATTTTCAATGGAACATTTAAAGTTTTGGTGTTGTCTACTGGCGTCATATTGCAGTCTACACGTATCTCTTATGTGTGACTGCCATCTACTGGTCACACTTATCATGACACCATGTACCAAATAAAATTGCTTCAATGTCGGTAAGCACAACCAGAATTATTCCGTACATTAGGCGCACCGGGTTATAAGGCGATTTTTGAGAAAATAAAAGGATTTTAAGTGTGCCTTATAGTCCGAAAAATACGGTATTACGCTGGTCGCTTGGAACTTGTCTTCTCATGGTTCAAATTGAAGATGCCGGCGGGCCACATTTGGCCCGTGGGCCGTGGTTTGGACACCCCTGCCAAAACCTTGATTCTCATTTCTAATAAATTCACATCATCAACATAGCATTAATAAAAATGTTATTGAAAAATTCTGCTGTTTGCCGCCACACAAATCACAGCCCCCACACACCTGCACTCTATTGCAGCGGCCATGCGAAAACTACCGTATTTTTTGGGCTATAAAGCACACTTAAAATCCTTTAATTTTGCACCTAGTGTACGACATAATTCTGGTTGTGCTTACTGACCTCGAAGCAATTTTATTTGGTACATGGTGTAATGAGAAGTGTGACCAGTAGATGGCAGTCACACATAAGAGATGCGTGGAGACTGCAATATGATGGCAGTAAACAACACCAAAACTTTAAATGTTCCATTGAGAATAGAGAACATTACACACGGCGCTTGTTATCTAATCACCTGTCGCTCTGTATAAGCAGCAACCGGGAGGAGAGACGGGGGTGGAGCTGGCGTGAGAGCGAGAGTGTGCCTGTCACAGCCACAAAAGACAATTGTTGGAAAGCAACCGACAGACTTTATTGAAAAATAAAACTGTATTGAACCTGAACCGGGCTATCATGTCGGTGCTTGGTGGTCCAAAGAACCCCCTCTAGGGAAACCTCCACATATGCAAAAACAACTTTTCTTACCTTCTGGTACCTGCTGATGTGTATTTGGGATCTGCATAAGTCCTGAAAATGTGCGTCCGTCCGCAATTGTAGTCTGTGACGACACCGTAGTCATAAGCTTCTTTTTCTCTACCTACCGTTGTTGCCATTTCTAATATAAAGTAGTGTAAAGTTCTTACTTATATCTGTCAGTAAACTCGCCATGAAAGCGCTAAAACATACCGGTGTAGTGAGTTTACATTATTCACCCAAGGAACTTTAGTTATTAGAGGGTTCCGGTCAGACGATTTTTCACGGGACACATTTCCGGCGTTGTTGTTGTTGCATTTTTGAGCCACGGATGAGGAGATGCTGCTCCGTTATTGACTTAAGTAAAGTCTGAATGTCAATAAAACAGTTAGCTCCGTCTTTTGACACTTCTTCCACTCGTGTCCTTGCACGCTACACCGCTACAACAAAGATGACGGAGAAAAGACGCTGCTGAACTAAATAAGACCGCCCACAAAACGGCGCAATCTGAAGCGACTGTCAGAAAGCGGCTTGAAGATGAACTGAATAAACATAATCTATGCAACATTTTGACCAAAGAACCACCTTCACATGTTATGTAGACCAGTGTTTTTCAACTTTTTTTGAGCCAAAGCACATTCTTTGCATTAAAAAAACACCACCAGCAGAAAACATTAAAAAATGAAACTCAACAGCTGATATTGACAATAACTGACTTATTTGGGGAGTTTTTTGCTGTTTTCCTGTGTGTAGTGTTTTAGTTCTTGTCTTGCGCTCCTATTTTGGTGGCTTTTTCTCTTTACTTGGTATTTTCCTGCAGCAGTTTCATGTCTTCCTTGAGCGCTATTCCCCACACCTGCTTTGTTTTAGCAATCAAGGCTATTTAAGTTGTTGCTATCCTTCTTTGCGGGGACATTGTTGATTGTCACGTCATGCTTGGATCTTCTTCTTCTTTTCGTGTCTTTGAAGCATGTGGCTATATGACAGTTTCCCATTACTTTACACAGTCTTTTGCATTGTCGTTGAACTCTGCGAGATCTTTTAAGCTGCACTGGTTGGGTAGCAGAGGACAGACAAGGCAGTGCTGCATCGTGTGGTCATCTTCTCCGCGTTCGCAGGTGGTTGGGCCGGTTTTGTAGCCCCATCTGGTCATAGCAGCTTTTGATTGCCCTGTTCCTGTTCTCAGGCGGTTTAGTGTCTTCATGTTTGTATGTACTTTGTGGACGCACTCTGCTCCACACAGTAAGTCTTTGCTGTCGTCCAGCATTCTGTTTTTGTTTACTTTACAACCGGTTCAGTTTTAGTCTCGTTCTGCATAGCCTTCCCTAAGCTTCAATGCCTTTTCTTAGCGGCACTCGCCTTTTGCTTATTTTTGGTTTAAGCATTAGATACCTTTTTACCTGCACGCTGTCGTCTGCATATTGTGAATACGACAAACCATGTCCCTGTCATGATCTGTGGTCTGGATCATGTTTTTGTTATTTTCTGTTAGTTTTGGACTCTTTTAGTTCTTGTTTGTGACACTTCTGAGTTTGGTTTGGTTGCCATGGCAGCTTATTGTTTTCACCTGCCTCTGGTGTTCGGGACACTCACCTGTGTCTAATCAGAGGCACTATTTAAAGGCCTACTGAAATGAAATGTTTTTATTTAAACGGGGATAGCAGATCCATTCTATGTGTCATACTCGACCATTTCGCGATATTGCCATATTTTTGCTGAAAGGATTTAGTATAGAACAACGACAATAAAGTTTGCAACTTTTGGTCGCTGATAAAAAAAAAAGCCTTGCCTGTACCGGAATAGCGTGACGTCACAAGTTGAAAGTCTCCTCACATTTCCCCATTGTTTACACCAGCAGCGAGAGCGATTGGGACCGAGAAAGCGACGATTACCCCATTAATTTGAGCCAGGATGAAAGATTCGTGGATGAGGAACGTGAGAGTGAAGGACTAGAGTGCAGTGCAGGACGCATCTTTTTTCGCTCTGACCGTAACTTAGGTACAAGGGCTCATTGGATTCCACATTCTCTCCTTTTTCTATTGTGGATCACGGATTTGTATTTTAAACCACCTCGGATACTATATCCTCTTGAAAATGAGAGTCGAGAACGCGAAATGGACATTCACAGTGACTTTTATCTCCACGACAATACATCGGTGAAGCACTTTAGCTACGGAGCTAACGTGATAGCATCGGGCTTAACTGCAGATAGAAACAAAAGAAATAAACCCCTGACTGGAAGGATAGACAGAAAATCAACAATACTATTAAACCATGGACCTGTAACTACACGGTTAATGCTTTCCAGCCTGGCGAAGCTTAACAATGCTGTTGCTAACGACGCCATTGAATCTAACTTAGCTACGAACCTCGACAGAGCTATGATAAAAACATTAGCTCTCCACCTACGCCAACCCTCATCTGCTCATCAACACCGAAGCTCACCTGCGTTCCAGCGATCGACGGAGCGACGAAGGACTTCACCCGATCATCGACGCGGTCGGCGGCTAGCGTCGGATAGCGCGTCTGCTATCCAAGTCAAAGTCCTCCTGGTTGTGTTGCTGTAGCCAGACGCTAATACACCGATCGCATCTACAGCTTTCTTCTTTGCAGTCTCCATTGTTCATTAAACAAATTGCAAAAGATTCACCAACACAGATGTCCAGAATACTGTGGAATTTTGCGATGAAAACTGAGCTTTTTGTATTGGATACAATGGCGTCCCAATACTTCTGTTTCAACCATCGACGTCACGCGCATACGTCATCATACCTAGACGTTTTCAACCGGAAGTTTCGCAGGAAATTTAAAATTGCACTTTATATTGGCATGTGTTGCAACGTTAAGATTTCATCATTGATATATAAACTATCAGACTGCGTGGTCGGTAGTAGTGGGTTTCAGTAGGCCTTTAAACCTGCTTTTGCCAGCCAGTCGGCCTGGCGTCATTGCTCGTTTTCATGTCCGATTCCAAGCTTATGCTAGTTGTTCGATTCATGCCGTGTCCACGTAAGTGTTAATTGTTTCATGCCACAGTTTGATACAGTTTCTCTATATCCATAGTTCTTGCTACGTGTTAGTGTCTATGTTTCCTGCGTTAAGTTTTTTTTTGTCCTTTAGCCTCTCGTGTGAACGGCACGCTTTCCTTTTGTTTTGGTTCCTGTCTTTTCTGATGTGTAGGATTAATTGATTATTAAATATGTTCCTACCTTCAAGTCCTGTCCGTAACAGTCTGTTTGCATCCTGGGAGAACAAACCTCGCAGCAAACTGCAACCCCCCCGGATATGACAGTTCCTGACATCTACAAAGCAATTAGCTACCTGCTGCCACCTACTGATATGGAAGAGTATTACACGGTTACTCTGCCGAGCTCTAGTCAGCACCGACACTCAACAACGGCACATTTGCAGACTATAATTACTGGTTTGCAAAAAATATTTTTAACCCAAATAGGTGAAATTATGATGATGATGTGGTCCTGATGGCTTCATCTGGCCAGGATCTTCAGCTCTCACTGGATCGGTTCGCAGCCGAGTGTGAAGCGACTGGGATGAGAATCAGCACCTCCAAGTCCGAGTCCATGGTTCTCGCCCGGAAAAGGGTGGAGTGCCATCTCCGAGTTGGGGAGGAGATCTTGCCCCAAGTGGAGGAGTTCAAGTACCTCGGAGTCTTGTTCACGAGTGAGGGAAGAGTGGATCGTGAGATCGACAGGCGGATCGGTGCGGCGTCTTCAGTAATGCGGACGCTGTATCGATCCGTTGTGGTGAAGAAGGAGCTGAGCCGGAAGGCAAAGCTCTCAATTTACCGGTCGATCTACGTTCCCATCCTCACCTATGGTCATGAGCTTTGGGTTATGACCAAAAGGACAAGATCACGGGTACAAGCGGCCGAAATGAGTTTCCTCCGCCGGGTGGCGGGGCTCTCCCTTAGAGATAGGGTGAGAAGCTCTGCCATCCGGGGGGAGCTCAAAGTAAAGCCGCTGCTCCTCCACATCGAGAGGAGCCAGATGAGGTGGTTCGGGCATCTGGTCAGGATGCCACCCGAACGCCTCCCTAGGGAGGTGTTTAGGGCACGTCCGACCGGTAGGAGGCCGCGGGGAAGACCCAGGACACGTTGGGAAGACTATGTCTCCCGCCTGGCCTGGGAACGCCTCGGGGTCCCACAGGAAGAGCTGGACGAAGTGGCTGGGGAGAGGGAAGTCTGGGCTTCCCTGCTTAGGCTGCTGCCCCCGCGACCCGACCTCGGATAAGCGGAAGAAGATGGATGGATGGATGGAAGGTGAAATTACATATTCTCCCACGGCACACCAGACTGTATCTCACGGCACACTAGTGTGCCGCGGCACAGTGGTTGAAAAACACTGATGTAGACCACAAGGAAGTGTTTTACATTGAGAAAAAAAAAATAATAATATGACTCCTTTAATGCGCCCTATAATCTATGGTCCAGAAAATACGGTACACTCATTAAAGGATTAATCGAAGCAACAGAATATAGATTGAAGCTTTATCCTAATGAAATTAATTGAATTAATCGATTAATCGTCGTTCCAGCCCTAATCGGCATTGAAAGAACTTGGCCAATCGCATACTTCTACAGGAAAATCGAGGCCGTTACACATAATGACTTTTCACATTTAGGAAAATAAAAGCCTCTTTACAGTCCAAAGCCCGTCTTGTGATGCGTTCGCTGACACGTACCGCTCTGAGGATGGACACGGCCTCCTTGCTGAGCCACACGGGGTAGAGGACGTCGTCGTGGAGGATGGACTCGAACAGGTCGTCCTCATTGTCGGCCTCGAAGGGGGGCTGCCCGGCCATCATCTCGTACATCAGGACCCCCAGGGCCCACCAGTCCACCGAGGCGCCGTACTCCAGTTCCTGCAGGATCTGTTGGGCAACGAGCACGTCATCGCTTATCAATCTGGCGCCGATCAGAACGCAACACCCCTTTCCCCCGGGGGGATATTTAGTGCCAGCAATGATAAGATCCATTCCGTGGAAAAGATTTTCATTTCACAGCAGTATAAAATGTTGGAAAACAACGCTGTAACTAACAATTATAACCGGTAGAAAATAATCAAGCAAAGCTTGTTTTTCCACTGATAAAATGCAGGTAATAAATAAGGCGTTTGTTTTAGAATAAATAAGTAAAATTCAAAATAATTTAAAATAATAAAGTCAATTTAAAAAAACTAAAAAATATAATGACTAAATAAATAAATGAATAAATAAATAAATAAATAAAAATAAATGATGTCCTTGTTTTACATACCCAGTAAAGGACGCTAGTTTGTGGAATAAACAATACCTCGTGATGTGCTTAACTGATAGGTTTGCAAGATAAAAAGTTAGCTGTTGCTCATGTAGCCTTATATGAACCTGGTTAAACACTCAGCATCGACACACCAGCATGGCACCTGTCCCAAAGTTTACGGCTTATTTAAAAGAATAATACGACGGCAATCATCTCTATCAGTTTATTTCATAATAGACGTAATTTTGCGCACTTACAGTACAATGAAAATTATTTTCAAACAATCTTGGGTCAACCTGCTTTGGAAGAATGTGTGTTCGCCCTTTTAGAAATCCCACTTTGCTCGCCATTCACATTTTGCACAATGAAATGTATGCTGTTTAGCACAAGCGTGGAATGCAGTTGATATTCCTGTAACCTTTTGTCTGACAAATATATCATTACACAATTGTTTTAGCATTTTTGTAATCTAATAAGAAGTTTGGCTGGACGATAAATTCCCACAGGCTATTGCCAATAAACGATATTATTGTCAGCATTATTTTGTGACTAAATTAAACACTAATGTAATCATAATATATAATAATAATAATAATGCAAATAACCCTCATTACTGTAAAATTGCTTACCATTTGTACTGTACAACAATTAAATTGACTCTCATTATTTCCAGGCTTTCGAGGGCCAACTAAAATGAAGTGGCCCCCGGGCCTTGAGTTTAACACCTGTGTTTTAAGCAATATCAAAATTTATCGCGGGTGTTTATCTATTTTATGGAGGAATGTAGTTAATCCTAGAACTGGCATCCAATGTTATTAAAAAGGAATCGATTCTGAATCGAATCGTTACCCAGCTGAATCATGCGGTGCCCATAGATTCACGGCCCTATAAACGCATATTTAGAAGATTTCAGAAATGAATATTTCAAATCGAATTTAAATATCAGAGACTTTTGTTTGCCTACAGATAATAATTCATTACATACACTTACTCATCTCAAATAATAGTGTTGACATAATAAAATGTATAGATTTAATCGGCCAAAGCATGAACTATTTATTATTCCCCAACATCGGCATCAGGCCCTGCTAACAAGACTGATCATTCAAGGAACTTTCTTCATTCTTCTCAGGCGTTGAAGAAGAGAAACAAGAGCCACTTCTACTCACCTCGGGGGCGATGTAGTCGGGCGTGCCGCAGAAAGTGGTGGTGGTCACTCCGTTCATGATACCCTCCTTACACATCCCAAAGTCGGCCAGCTTGCAGTGACCCTCGGCATCCAGCAGGATGTTGTCCAGCTTCAGATCCCTGCGGGTTAACATGTCACCGCATCAATCAGTGTTTGGGTCAAACCTGCTACTTTGCTCTTAATCGTCAAGTGCGGACATTTTTGAGCCATTCTATCATTTCAACTATGAGGGAACAATTTGTACCTTATACTATAGTCAGCCACCAGGGGGCAATCATCAGTAAGCCTAATTGTTTTAAGGGTGTACTCACTCTAGACCAGGCTTGTCGAACTCGTTTTGCAGTTATGGTTGCCCTCAGAGGGCCGATTTTAACAGTGAATAACATACAGTATGAATATAAATGTGTATACATAAAATATGTGTATAATTCATACTTGCCAACCTTGAGACCTCCGATTTCGGGAGGTGGGGGAGGGGGGTGGGCGTGGTCGTGGTGAGAGGGGGGCGTGGTTGGGGGCGTGGCTTGAAGGGGAGGAGTATATTTACAGCTAGAATTCACCAAGTCAAGTATTTCATATATATATATATATATATATATATAACAAATACTTGACGTTCAGTGAATTCTAGCTATATATATATATATATATATATATATATATATATATATATAATAAATACTTGAATTTCAGTGTTCATTTATTTACACATATACACACACATAACACTCATCTACTCATATTTGAGTTAAGGGTTGAATTGTCCATCCTTGTTCTATTCTCTGTCACTATTTTTCTAACCATGCTGAACTGGTCTCTGATGATGCATTGATGTGTGGCACGCACAAAAGTGCTTTCATCAAATGCACTAGATGGCAGTATTGTCCTGTTTAAGAGTGTCACAACATTGCTGTTTACGGCAGACGAACTGCTTTACGGTATACAAAAACGTGACTGCTGTTGTTGTGTGTTGTTGCCGCGCTAGGAGGATGTTAATGAAACTGCCTAACAATAAACCCACATAAGAAACCAAGAACTCGCCCTCCATCATTCTACAGTTATAACGTGATTGGGCAGGTATGCTGTTTAAATTGTGGGTTAATACTCAAATAAAATATTTGTTATTATGGACCTGAGTCCGCCTGAATTTCGGGAGATTTTCGGGAGAAAATTTGTCCCGGGAGGTTTTCGGGAGAGGCGCTGAATTTCGGGAGTCTCCCGGAAAATCCGGGAGGGTTGGCAAGTATGGTATAAAACTGGCAGCAATTTTACCGTAATATTTGCAGGGTTTTTTTTTTTATTTTTTTTAACAGCATATAAAATAAGAAAATACATGGAATTAAATGGAGAAAAGGTACAACTGTTTTTTTGGGTTTTTTTTGTCCTGTCCAGCTTCTCAGGCAAATCATATACTGTAGTTGATGTAGATGCCCATATCGGCTGTTCATATTTACTTTACAAAAGAGAAGTGTGGGATACTTCTCTTGTTGCCTTATTTGTATTTGACTTTATTAAATGTATTTTATATTATCATTTGGTGCAGCCGGGCCGGAGCAGAAGGGGATAGAAAGAGAAAAAAGGAAGACAGAGGGGGAAATTGTGGGGACAAGAGGGGGATAAGACAGAGAGACGAAAACAACAACAGCAAACACAACAACAATAATAGAGTAACATCAGCAAACAGGATATGTACAAATATGATGTAAAAGTGATAGCAAAGAAGCAGTTAGCAAAATAAATACCACTGTTTTTTTAACGTAAAAATTCATACAAGTTTTTAATACTGCGAAATCTACGATTGTTGTGTTTTTTAGTGTATTATTACTCGTTATTGAAAGTGGATTTTACTGTAAAAAAAATTTACTTTAAATTTTTACATGAAGTTTTTTGGATTACTTGCTTTGAAATCATAAGTCAAGCAGATATTTAAGTATTTATCTTTATTTGAACAATTGTTTTGAAATGTATGATGATATAATATTTAGTTTTATCATTAGATATGATTAAAGTGTAAATATATGTAATTGTACGCAGTAAATTTAATTTTGTAAAACATTTATTAAGAAAAGATAAGGTACTTTATTTCAACATATTATTTCCACGCTTTCGGGGGCCGCACAAATTGATGTGGGCCTTGAATTTGACACCTGTGCACTAGACTCATCCTTAAGAGGTGTTGTTACTACAAATTCCAGTATCGATCCGATACTACATAAATACAGTGCCAGTATCGCGAATACAGGCACTTTAAAGAAAAAAAAATCTCATCATGCTCGTACCGCCCAGATACTACAGTGATACTACTGCCCTGTAATTAGGATATTGGTTACAAAAGGTCCTGGGACGACTGAAAAGTATGAAAACGGACCCGGACCCGGACCCTAACCCTAACCCTGTAATTAGGATATTGGTTCCAAAAGGTCCTGGGAAGACTGAAAAGTATGAAAACGGACCCGGACCCTAACCCTAACCCTAAACCTAACCCTAACCCTGTAATTAGGATATTGGTTCCAAAAGGTCCTGGGAAGACTGAAAAGTATGAAAACGGACCCGGACCCTAACCCTAACCCTAACCCTAACCCCAGCCCTGTAATTAGGATATTGGTTACAAAAGGTCCTGGGAAGACTGAAAAGTATGAAAACGGACCCGGACCCGGACCCTAACCCTAACCCTAATCCTAACCCTAGCCCTGTAATTAGGATATTGGTTCCAAAAATTCCTGGGAAGACTGAAAAGTATGAAAACGGAGCCGGATCCGGACCCTAACCCTAACCCTGTAATTAGGATATTGGTTCCAAAAAGTCCTGGGAAGACTGAAAAGTCTGAAAACGGACACAATTCTTTCATAAGAAATAATGTAAATCTAATTCAATCAAGAAAGCTAAAACTATAAACACAAAACACATTTGATTGAGAAATATTAGTTTTTTTCCCTTGCAGACAACAAAGTGAAATACATATATTTGATCAATTAAATGTTTAAATAGGTTTTCCCTTCAATGAAGACGTGTACGTCATTTTGGTACTTTGCTAGGAGTTCTTTCTTGAATTCGATCGTGTTTCTCACCGTCATTATCGAAGAGCTGGCACTTGCAACATTCTTTGGCCCCCAGGTGACTCATTTTGCAGTAATACTCAATTAAAAAAAAAGGCACTGACACTGAGGTGGATGCTTTGGACTAGGGTTGTTCCGTATACCGGTACTAATACAGTACCGCAACACTAATTGATTGAAATCGGTATCATACCGCCTTTGAAAAGTCCCGGTACCGTTCTTTCATCTAAGTGCCGATGTGTGGCGGGGACTACAGAGCCGAGGCGCACGATGTTGAATGTGTCAAAACGCACACACAAAGTGCATACAAGCAATAACATGGTGGTGGGGAAGAATGGCAAAAAACGACAATTCCACTGGTTAATAAAGAGGGTGGTTAAGCACAATATGGAGGTATTTGGGCTTCAAAACTAACAATAAAAGTGACGCTTTAAACAGGGAAGCGCCGCGCTTCAAGTGTTGCTTTCTAACATGCCATTAGTATTACCACCTTTGCTTCAAACTTAGGTAAACATTTAAATAATAAGGATTCTGATCTGCACAAGGAGTTATAAAGAGTGACAGGTAATAATGTAGTTGCTGCACCTGTCCTGCTGTTCGCTCCGGTGCAGACCGTAGTAGAGGAGCACAGGGGAGACGTTCCCTTCAGTTCACTTTACTCCGCAATTGGTCTGCTCAGATCCGCTCAGAATTCGAGGCTGCCGATTTTTGACAATCTCGTTACTTTATTTTTAGTTTTGCAGGACACAACCGGACCCATTCATCGCTTTACTGTGCAGTGCGCGCGCTCCTCTCTTTGCTCGCCCACTCACTCACTGACATCACTTAGCCAACACGTTGACATTCTCACAAACACACATACTGTACGCTTATAAGTTAACAGCTCCTCTGCTGTGCACGTGTGGATACATAACATGTAGATACATAACACATAGATACATAACTTGTAGATACATAAAATGTAGATATGTAGACGCGCACACAGCTGCTTGGCTTGATGCCAAATATTAGCGCAGTTAGGACCGCCTCTATAACTTCAACTAGTGCAAGTAAAATGACTGAATTTGGTAACAAATTGCTAAAATGAAGTGAATTATATTTATATAGCGCTTTTCTCTACTGACTCAAAGCACTTTTACATAGTGAACCCTAATGTCTAAGTCACATTTAAACCAGTGTGGGTGGCACTGGGAGCAGGTGGGTAAAGTGTCTTGCCCAAGGACACAACGGCAGTGACTAAGATCGCGGAAGCGGGGATCAAACCTGGAACCCTCAAGTTGCTGGCACGGCCACTCTACCAACCGAGCTATACCACCCCAAACACAATATGTGTTTTATCTCTAACAAAAGCGTGTTTTACCTGCTACATGCCTTATCTGTGTACATTTATCCATAGTTTTGTTTTTAGTACTAACTAATAATTGTATTTTTCTTTAAGTACAGACCAGGATTGGCAACCATAAATCATGAAGCATTTAATGTAATGTAAATAAAGTTTTTTTCATTATATTCTAATCTAATCCTTGATTATGGCAGACTATATGTTGTATGGAAAATTGTAAATTGTTCTTTGAGTGCAACAAGAAAAACACAATGTGTTTAATGCCCTTTAATTTATATTTTAACTAGGGATGTCCGATAATGGCTTTTTTGCCGATATCCGATATTGTCCAACTCTTAATTACCGATACCAACCGATACCGATACATACAGTCGTGGAATTAACACATTATTATGCCTAATTTGGACAACCAGGTATGGCGAAGATAAGGTCCTTTTTAAAAAAATTAATAAAATAATATAAGATAAATAAATTTAAAAAAAATTCTTGAATAAAAAAGAAAGTAAAACAATATAAAAACAGTTACATAGAAACTAGTAATTAATGAAAATGAGTCAAATTAACTGTTAAAGGTTAGTACTATTAGTGGACAGTCCGTAAGCACACAGTCATGTGTGCTTACGGACTGTATCCCTTGCAGACTGTATTGATATATAATGTAGGAACCAGAATTTTAATAACAGAAAAAAACAACCCTTTTGTGTGGGGAAGGGAGGTTTTTTGGGTTGGTGCACTAATTGTAAGTGTATCTTGTGTTTTTTATGTTGATTTAATAAAAAAATAAAATAAATAAAATTAAATTAAATTAAAAAAACGATACCGATAATAAAAAAAACGATACCGATAATTTCCGATATTACATTTTAAAGCATTTATCGGCCGATAACAATATTTATATATAATATATATAATTATAATAATATTATCGGACATCTCTAATTTTAACCTTCTAAAATTGTTCTTTGAGTGCAATAGGAAACATATGTTTATTGTATTGCAAGATTTTCTGTTGAAATAAAGCGAATAATTTAAACTTTTTCATGGTTCCCTTTATTTGGAAAAGTATCGAAAAGTATCGATATACATTTTGGTACCGGTACCAAATCATTGGTATCGGGACAACCGTACTATGGACACTTGAATTTGCGGGATTCTACGCGGGCTAACGAAGTAATTTGCTACAATTCTATTAAGTATTCTATTTATCTATGAGGAACTTCAGGTGTGAAGCCGTGTCAGTTTACAGAGCATAACAAAATATACCTTTTTATCTTATGTTTTTGTATAAAACCTTTACCACACGGATACTGAACGGATAAAAGGGTTATATTCTTGTGTGTTTTATCAAAGACAATATTTTTAAGCGCAGCATTTGGCTGTATGATAACCAGAGGTGGGTAGTAACGCGCTACATTTACTCCGTTACATCTACTTGAGTAACTTTTGGGATAAATTGTACTTCTAAGAGTAGTTTTAATGCAACATACTTTTACTTTTACTTAAGTATATTTATAGAGAAGGAACGCTACTTTTACTCCGCTACTTTTATCTACATTCAGCTCGCTACTCGCTACTAATTTTTATCGATCTGTTAATGCACGCTTTGTTTGTTTTGGTCTGTCAGACAGACCTTCAAAGTGCCTGCGTTTCAACAAATACAGTCACTGGTGACGTTTCACTTCGTTCCACCAATCAGATGCAGTCACTAGTGACGTTGGACCAATCAAACAGAGCCAGGTGGTCACATGACCTGAGTTAAACAAGTTGAAAAACTTGTGGGGGTGTTACCATTTAGTGGTCAATTGTACGGAATGTGTACTGTACTGTGCAATCTACTAACAAAAGTTCCAATCAATCAATCAAAAGTGTGAAGGAAAAAAGATACTTTTTCATTCCAACCATAAATCCCGTCAAAAGCCTAAAAACTGACCGCACATGAGGACGTTCCTGTCTTCACAATAAAAGTGCCGCTCCATCGCGACTGCGCTTTCAAAATAAGAGTCTCCGAAAGCCAGCGCAAACAAGCTAGCAAGCTACGGAGTTTGACGCCAATATATTTCTTGTAAAGTGTATAAAAACGAATATGGAAGCTGGCCAAAAGATGCCAAAAACTCACCACTTTCATGTGGTATTAGACAGAAAGGAGTAACTTTTCTTCTCCTCCATTTGAAAACGTGGACGTTATCATCACTACTGTCTGATTACAATCAACGCAAGTCATCAGAATCAGGTAATACACCAACTTATATTCTAGTCTTCATGAAAGAAAGGAATCTATATGTGTTAAACATGCATGTATATTCATTAAAACACCTTTAACATGTAAACAAAAACAGCAAAATAAATACATATAAATTATATACTGTATATATCAATGTATATGTATGTATATATCAATGTATATGTATGTGTATGTGTATATATATATATATATATATATATATATATATATATATATATATATATATATATATATATATATATATGATATGAGTGTGTATGTTACTCATCAGTTACTCAGTACTTGAGTACCGGTAGTTTTTTCACAACATACTTTTCACTTTTACTCAAGTAAATATTTGGGTGACTACTCCTTACTTTTACTTGAGTAATAAATCTCTAAAGTAACAGTACTCTTACTTGAGTACAATTTCTGGCTACTCTACCCACCTCTGATGATAACAGACAGTATACAGAAAAAAACTCCTGGCAAACATTTTCATTGAAAACCGAATGCTACAAAAAAAAAACGACGTACCCCTGTATCGATATTAGATATTTATGCATATCTCTACCAACAATACCGTGCCAGGCTCCACGTTTGGTTAGTGCAGGGGTCTGCAACCTGCGGCTCTTTAGTGCCGCCCTAGTGGCTCCCTGGAACTTTTTCAAAAATGTATGAAAAAAGAAAAAGATGGGGGAAGGGGGGAAATATATTTTTGTTTTAATAGGGTTTCTGTAGGAGGACAACATGACACAAACCTCCCTAATTGTTACAAATCCCATTGTTTTTATTAAACAAGCTTCTCTGATGAAGAGTATTTGGCGAGCGCCGTTTTGTCCTACTAATTTTGGTGGTCCTTGAACTCACCGTAGTTTGTTTACATGTGTAACTTTCTTCAACGATGCCAGAGAAAGACTTGTTTTATGCCACTCATTCTTTGTCTCATTTTGTCCACCAAATGTTTTATGCTGTGCGTGAATGCACAAAGGTGAACTTCGTTGACGTTATTGACCTGCGTGGAGCGCTTATCAAGCATATTTGGTCATGACTGCAAGCTAATCGATGCGAACATGCTATTTAGGCTAGCTTTATGTACGTATTGCATCATTATGCCTCACTTGTAGGTATATTTGAGCTCATTTCATTTCATATGTCCTCTGTGTATTTAATTTATATCTGCATTTCTCATGACACGTTATCTGTATGTAATAATGGCTGCATTTCCGATAGTTGTTTGTGTGCCATGTTGTTCCAGACCACAGCAAACGTAACCCAGCTTGCATAGATTGTTATAAATCCATTAGAAGAAGACAGCCCGCCATTTCCTTTAACTTGGACACACACATCTATACCTTTGGCCATTCTGAGCCAGTAATTTCCAGGAATTATCTCTCCTTCTAAGAAGCCTGCATTTGATTAATGTTTCCCGATGTCAAAATTTGTGTCAGCCTCCGACACAGTCATTCATTTTATAGTAGGCTAATTTAGCTAATATAGACACTTACATCATGTGTTGCCTTCATTATATCACTTATAAAAGGCTTTTTCTTTTTTGCGGCTCCAGACAGATTTTTTTTTTGTATTTTTGGTCCAATGTGGCTCTTTCAACGTTTTGGGTTGCCGACCCCCGGGTTAGTGGTAGTGGTCTGATCCAGGTCCAAGCAGGTTTTTTTAATGATAGCCGTAAATAGGACTGAAAATAAACCACAAAATGTATTTATTTTTTTTAACATCCTTTGTATTTATTGTTTCATAAAATTGAGCCTATTAAATATACCATACAATAAGGTAATGATGGGCAAATGACAGCTGACACTGTGTTGGTGTTTCATAATAGTGCCATCTGCTGGATTAAATAAATCCCTACCTATTTTATAATTTATTCTTTTATTACGGTGTTTTATTCTGGCTTGTCCCAAATCTTATCTGATTGGGATTTTATGTGTTTTATCTTTTTTATGGGGAACTTGGAGTACATGTACTATTTTGTGATCTTGGCAATGTTTGTGATGCTTGTTATGTGGTAGGTCTTTGTTTTTCATATCTAAGATGTTCCTTTCTCTGTATGGTAGGTCTTTGTTTTGCATATCTAATATGTTCCTTTCTATGTATGTTTCAATGAATGTCTTTGATTGATTGATTGATTGAAACTTGTATTAGTAGATTGCACAGTACAGTACATATTCCGTACAATTGACCACTAAATGTTAACACTCGAATACGTTTTTCAACATGTTTAAGTCGGGGTCAACGTTAATCAATTCATGTCCTGATCTTGCTGGCTGAAAAACAAGTTTACCTTCGGGTACTAATAAAGTAACTGTCAGAATAATTATATTTAAGTTATCACAAAACTTTGTGTTTCAATGAGTTCCCGGCGAGCAGACAAAAGCCGTCTTTGATCTTACTCCACTGTGTAGGATGGGTAGCCACATGAGGGTGTCGGTTTCTTTTATGTATTGTAATCCACAGGAAGATTTTGTCTTTACCCGAGATCTACAAAGCGGAGAGGAGGCAAGGCCTGATCTCCCTCCAGGCACCTTTTTTTTTTAAAACTGTTTTACGACATTTTCTTTGAACTGTTTTGTAACCAAAGGCGATGGCTGTTTACGACCCCCCTCCCTTAGAAACAGCTGTTGCCATGTAATCAGGGAAAGTCCAAATAAAAGAGGAGGCGTACAATCTTTCGTCAGAGCGTGGGACGACCCTTGTACAGTGTCTACGCGTTTCTCCTCAATTGAGCCAAATTGAATTCTGTCTCTGTTTAATTCCTTGCTTCTTGTCTTGTTTAATAGATGTCATCAGTGTTTGAACCTGACAGTAACCTAACCTAACCTACTACAAAAAATGTTGAATTATGTACAGTGTATATGTGAACCAGGGCTGCAGAAAAAATGCTTAAAGTATCATTATTCCCATCATTATCCCATCTTAAAACTCATTTGTATACTCTAGCCTTTAAATAGACCCCCCTTTTTAGACCAGTTGACCTGCCGTTTCTTTTATTTTCTCCTCTGCCTCCTCGCCGGGTTATTCTGGTTCCGGTGACCATGGATGAAGTGCAGGCTGTCCACAGTCGGGCCCCGGGGTGGACCGCTCGCCTGTGCATCGGTTGGGAACATCTCTGCGCTGCTAACCCGTCTCCGCTCGGGATGGTCTCCTGCTGGTCCTGCTGGCCCCACTATGGACTGGACTCTCACTACTATGTTAGATCCACTAAGGACTGTACTTTCACAATATTATGTCACTCGACATCCATTGCTTTCGGTCTCCCCTGGAGAGGGGGGTTACCCACACATGCGGTCCTCTCCAAGGTTTCTCATAGTCATTCACATCGCACGTCCCTTATGTGGGCTCTGTACCGAGGATGTCGTTGTGGCTTGTGCAGCCCTTTGAGACTTTTGTGATTTAGGGCTATATAAATAAACATTGATTGATTGATTATTCACTGAGAAATCAAGAAAAAAACGCAGTCTGTCACAATATTTTTTGGATCTGCATAATCGAGAGCGTTAACAAAGAGAAAGGCGACATTGCGGGGTACCTGTATATGACTCCATTGCGGTGCAGGAACATGAGCGCTGAGGTGACCTCGGCGGCGTAGAATCGAGAGCGAGGCTCGTCGAACTTGCGGGAGCGCTGAATCTGGAACATCAGGTCTCCTCCGTTCACGTATTCCATGACGAAGAACAAGCGGTCCTGAAGGGGGAAGACACGGTTGAGGCCGGCAGGATAAAGACGGGGTGCTCAGAAGGTGCACGTACTCGGGTCTGGAAGCAGCAGTACAGCTGGGTGAGGTAGGGGTGTCGGCGGGCCAGAGCCAGGATCCGCTTCTCGGTCATGGTGCAGTCCACGTCGTCGTCCTGCAGGATCACGTCCTTCTTCAGGACCTTGACGGCATAAACCTCCTCCGTCCCCTTCAGCTCGGCAAGCATCACCTGGGTGAGGACACAGATTGTACTTTACTGGGGAAAACTCAAGCTCCTTTTGGTGACACAATGCTGTGTAAAAAAATGGAACTAAATGGTTTCTCCCAACAAATCAGTTAAAAAATATATATTACAAAAATAATGATATTTGAATACAATATATTTTACATTTAATGTATTAATGAAAAAAATATAAAATAAACATTTTAAAAATGTTGATGATTTTCGAGTTTCCAAGTAGAGTCGACCACATAGCGCTTTAAAGTTTGCATATTTTAGGCCTGAATTAAACATTTTGAGGCATTAAAAATTGCTAAATTAACTGAAAAATAACTATACTACGGCAGTATTGTCCACTGGATGATACCAAACCAATCAGAGTGCGCTGTTCAGTATGGTGGCCACTGATTGGCTCAGCCTCAGACATCATTACTAGATTGAATTAAACGAGTGTAAATGTGACTAAAGGGTGTTATTTTCATGTCTATAGGGCTCTCATAATGTTGAAACATGTATCTAGAATAAGGGTGTCCAAACATTTGGACTGGGGGGCCGCATTGGGCTTAAAAATTTGGCCAGGGGCCAAAAGCGACTGCATGCAACGTAACATGTATATATATTGAAAGTTCAACTCCTACATTGTTGACTTCCATGACAACCTCCTTAAGGTTTTGTAATCATTTAGAAATATCAAGCAGCTAAAATGCGGAAAACATGTATAAATGTGCAGAAAGTGTTTTGCATTTTCCCCATCATCCCTTGCAATGGATTTAAATGGGTGTCATTTTGATTTTTTTATGTTGATTAAACATTTTTTTTTACAATATCCACAAAGTTCAATTAACAGGTTGTCTTATTTGTGACCATGTGTGTTGAATTTTTGTACCGGTTGATTTTTTTTTTTTGCACCGTGACTAGGGAAGGTTGTTTGGATTGGGCCATATAAATAAATGCTGTAACATACGAGTACAATCAAAGGTGAAGTTACTATCATTGGTAATTGTAGGTTGTGTGCAGTGTTGGGACTAACGCGTTACTAAGTAGCGCGTTACTGTAACGCCGTTAGTTTCGGCGGTAACTAGTAATCTAACGCGTTATTTTTTTATATCCAGTAACTCAGTTACCGTTACTACATGATGCGTTACTGCGTTATTTTACGTTATTTTTTAATGTAGTATCGGCTAGAAACAGAAGAAGTGTCGTCCTTCTGTCTCACAAGGAAAAGAAAAGGCGTGCTTTCCTTGACCGAGGAGCGGAGCGCAGGGGAGACGTTCCTCCAGGGCCTATGTACTTCGGGGCTAACACCCTTCACTTTACCCGGCAGTGGGTCTTTACAGCTCCGGACTCGAGGGTGAATGACGAGGCCGGCGGTTTGTTGAAATTTTGTGACTTTATTGGTGTCTTGCACGTAGCCATCCACCAAGCTAGAGCACCTGCACGCATTCACTCTGTTGCGCTCCCTCACCTCTCTCGCCCACTCACTCACTGACGTCACTCACCTCACATGCTGTCATTTTTTAAAGGGCCCCACACACACACACACACACACGCTACTCTCATAACAACTAAAAAGACATCATGGCGAAGCCAGAAGTCGAGGTTCTTAACATGGATACATTGTCACTACTTTTCTTTTGTCGAGCACAAAGAAAATAACATTTTAGTTAAATGTAAGTTGTGTCTTGGATCAAAGATCCCATCTACTTAAAGTTAAAGTGACAATGATTGTCACACACACACTAGGTGTGGTGAAATTATTCTCTGCATTTGACCGATCACCCTTGATCACCCCCTGGGAGGTGAGGGGAGCAGTGAGTAGCAACAGTGACCGCACCCGGGAATACTGCCCAAAACAGCAATTCAAATCTGCTGAAACAGCTACATAAATGGTAAATGGGTTATACTTGTATAGCTTTTCTACCTTTTTCAGGAACTCAAAGCGCTTTGACACTATTTCCACATTCACCCATTCACACACACATTCATACACTGATGGCGGGAGCTGCCATGCAAGGCACTAACCAGGACCCATCAGGAGCAAGGTTGAAGTGTCTTGCTCAAGGACACAACGGACGTGACTAGGATGGTAGAAGGTGGGGATTGAACCAGTAACCCTCAGATTGCTGGCACGGCCACTCTCCCAACTTCGCCACGCCACATAAGCAACATGCTTTGACGAAGCTAGTAAAGAGAGACACAGACTCCGATGCCACTTCACCTCCACCTAAGGATATTAACGGAGGCAATGCTAGCCAGGACAACATTGATAGAGCCATTGCAGCGTATGTGCTAGAAGACATGCAGGCTATTTCTACAGTGGAGTCACCTGTTTTCTGGCAGCTAAATAGCATGATACCGGCGTCAAACAACAAATGGCACAGAAAACATGTTCCAAGTACCTGGACAGTGAGTACATAAACATGGAAAGCGAGCTAAAGAAAACACTCCAAACTCTGCCTCTGCTCATCATTGAAGGTACACACTGTCAATTCTCTTATATACTATTTCATTCTAGACTTCTAGAGTGTTTGATTATCACATCACTCTAAATGTATAGACTATAAAGTTCACAAACATAAAGAGGGATGCTAGTGGGCCAGGCCAATCTTTCATTTTCTCTAAACTAAAACTGGGGAAATGTGTAGAGTCTTCTGGGCTTCACTACAGTGTTGATCTCCTGAATACATGATTTTATTTCACAATTCCTTGAGAGAAAAAAAATGCCTGATTAGGCTTTGTGTATGTCATGTGTGCCTTCCTTGGGTGAAGCCAGCTTTACAGCTATGTTGTTATTATGCGGTTTGTTACTTATGTATGTTATGTTGCAGCTATTTCAAATAGTTTTGTCAATTTGTTGTGGCCTGAAATAAATTGGCCCTTTGAAACATATCTTTGTCTTTGTGTGTTGTATGTAGACCACATTGCTTAGCAGAGTTCAGTGATGCAAATGCATGTCAAGTTGATCAACACATTGTATTATTCTCCAGTGCAATAACAGTACTGAAACTAAGGCTAAAAGGGCATTAATGGGAGCCTTAAAAAAAAGGAGAAAAAAATAAGTAACTAAATAGTTACTTTTCACAGTAACGCATTACTTTTTGGTGTAAGTAACTGAGTTAGTAACTGAGTTACTTTTGAAATAAAGTAACTAGTAACTGTAACTAGTTACTGGTTTTCAGTAACTAACCCAACACTGGTTGTGTGGTCTTATTTGTTGCTGTTTAGTGTTTGATTTAACTAAATTGTTTATTCTTATTAATCATGATTTCATTTTTCATCACTTTCTTACTCTTTCCGTTATGTGCTTTGAAATGCACTTATCACATGTAATTGTGCTTAAAAAATGGCAGAGGCTATTTAAACCAACCAAATCAATTCAATAGCTGGGTAGATTTGTATTTAATTAATACATTTAATTTGTAAAAAGTAGTAAGGCAGTTGAAAATAAATGTAGGATTTATCAACTTTTACATCAGTTCAGTTGTTTATTGTTAGATTTTAAGCACTTAATTCAGTTTGGAGTATCTAGTTGATAGAAAAGCGCCATATAAATCTAATCCTTTATTATTATTACGATTATATGATTTATTATGCAAAACCAGGGGTGACCAAACTTTTTCCACTTATAGCCACAAACTGAAATATTAAAGCAGGCAGGGGAAATTTTGATATATTTTAATTTTAAAACAAATACAATATTTATTGTAACCATTGTAACCACAATTTATGTGAAAGTAAACTGTCCAAGGGACCCAAAAGGGTCTCAGTCATTAAAATGTTCAAATCAAGTCAGATATAATTTTTTGTCTGATCTATCTGTTGACAAAGTTTTTTTTCTGATGTTTTATGCCTTGTTTCAAATGACAAAATCACAAAATATATTCCACCAAAAAATATTCAAAGTGGAACATTTGATGTGAAGTAATTGGAGCCTTAACAGGTCAATAATTCATAACAACTAGGGATGTCCGATAATATTGGACTGCCGATATTATCGTCCGATAAATGCTTTAAAATGTAATATCGGAAATTATCGGTATCGGTTTCAAAATGATCGGTATCGGTTTCAAATGTAAAATGTATGACTTTTTAAAACGCCGCTGCGTACACGGACTTGGGGGGAATTACATAGCGCCAACAAACCTTAAAGGCACTGCCTTTGCGTGCCGGCCCAATCACATAATATCTAAGGCTTTTCACACACACAAGTGAATGCAATGCATACTTGGTCAACAGCCATACACTGAGGGTGGCCGTATAAACAACTTTAACACTGTTACAAATATGCGCCACACTGTGAACCCACACCAAACAAGAATGACAAACACATTTCGGGAGAACATCCGCACCGTAACACAACATAAACACAACAGAACAAACATCCAGAACCCCTTGCAGCACTAACTCTTCCGGGACGCTACAATATACACCCCCCCCGCTGCCTCCCTCCTAAACCCGCCTCCCCAACCCCTTTCCCACCAATAATGCACTTTGTGACTTCAATAATAAATATGGCAGTGCCATGTTGGCATTTTTTTTCCATAACTTGAGTTGATTTATTTTGGAAAACCTTGTTACATTGTTTAATGCATCCAGCGGGGCATCACAACAGAATTAGGCACAATAATGTGTTAATTCCACGACTGTATATATCGGTATCGGTTGATATCGGTATCGGTAATTAAGAGTTGGACAATATCGGCAAAAAAGCCATTATCGGACATCTCTAATAACAACATTGCTTTTTATTCGAGTAATGACAGTTTAAAAAAAAAATCAGACTAAAGATCTCGGGGATTCAAAAGTGTGTCACTAATAAAAGTGTTAAAAATAAGTCATATATCAATATTTATTATATTTACTTTCAACGCTAAATTCTCTAGATCAACTTTAAATCCGTGTATTATAAGTTTTTATTATTTTAAAATGTGCCGCGGGCCTTAAAAAAATTAGCGGTCGCACTTTGGTCACCCCTGTACAATACTGATCTTTATTGAGCCTTGTGGGGGAAATCTACCCGGCAACAAGAGCGAGGACTAACAGACCAACCTTGCCGAAGCTGCCTTTGCCGAGAACCTTGATCAGGTTGAAGTCCTTGAGGGTCCTCCTCTGGCTCTGCCCGTTCTCCCGGACCCCCGAGGAGGAGGCGGTGGACGAGGAGGAGGTGGAGGAGTTGGTGGAGGAGGAGGAGGAAGAGGAGTGCTGGGGTCCCTGCTGGTCCAGTGACAGTGCGTCCTGCAGGCGATCCAACTCTGCCAAGTCTGTGGGCGGCACATCAGGTTGGAGAATGTTCTTCAAGCAAAACTTTGTGTTCTTTAACAGCGGCCGTGAACAAAACAAGAAGGTTTTTCTACTGACCGATGGATAAATCCCGCCCATAAGAGGTTTTTGACCACATGTTCAGTTCAAAACCCCAAAAAGACTATGACAACACTTTTACATCAGATTCTTAAAAACAGTTTCGTGTTCGAATGATTCGTGCTTTTGCAGAAGTTGAGTAAAAACAGCAAAGCACTCCTGTTGTATAGATGTTCGCAGAGTGCTTTTGCAGTACATCCTTAAAAACAGCATAGCACTACGGTTATATAGATCTTTGATTTGTGCTTTTGGAAAAGAGCCTTAAAAACAGCAAAGTACTCGTGTTAAAAAGATCTTTAATTTGTGTTTTTCGCCGAGGATTACTAAAAACAGCAGAGCACTCCTGTTAAAAAGATCTCTAATTCGTGCTTTTGCAGAAGATGACCAAAAACGGCGAAGCACTCCGGCTATATAGATATTTGACTAGTGCTTCTGCAGTAGATCCTTAAAAACAGCAAAGCACTTCGATTATATAGATATTTGATTCATGCTTTTGCAGAAGATCCTTAAAAACAGCAAACCACTACGTTATATACATCTTTGATTTGTGCTTTTGCAGAAGAGCCTTAAAAACAGCAAAGCACTACTATTAAAATTATATTTAATTTGTGTTTTTGCCGAGGATTACTAAAAACAGCAGAGCACTCCTGTTAAAAAGATCTCTAATTCGTGCTTTTGCAGAAGATGACCAAAAACAGCGAAGCACTCCGGTTATATAGATATTTGACTAGTGCTTTTGCGGTAGATACTTAAAAACAGAAAAGCACTGCGATTATATAGATCTTTGATTCATGCTTTTGCAGAAGATCCTTAAAAACAGCAAAGCACTCCTGTTAAAAAGACCTTTAATGTCTGCTTTTGCCAAACACTACTAAAAACAGCAAAGCACTCCTGTTAAAAAGATCTTTAATTTGTGCTTTTGTCAAAGACGACTAAAAACAACAGAGCACTCCTGTTAAAAATATCTTTAGTTTGTTACTTTGTTAAAAATGACTAAAAACAGCATAGCACTCCTGTTAAAAATATCTTTAATTTGTGCTTTTGCCAAAGATGACTAAAAATAGCAAAGCCCTCTTGTTAAAAATATATTTATAGTGTGTTCCTTTGTCAAAGATGACTAAAAACAGCATAGCACTCCTGTTAAAAAGATCTAATAATAAAAGATGTTTAATTTGTGCTTTTGCCAAAGACAACTAAAAACAGCAGAGCACTCCTGTTGAAAATATATTTATAGTGTGTTCCTTTGTCAAAGATGACTAAAAACAGCATAGCACTCCTGTTAAAAAGATCTCTAATTCGTACTTTTGCAGAAGATGACCAAAAACGGCGAAGCACTCCGGCTATATAGATATTTGACTAGTGCTTCTGCAGTAGATCCTTAAAAACAGCAAAGCACTACGATTATATAGATATTTGATTCATGCTTTTTGCAGAAGATCCTTAAAAACAGCAAACCACTACGTTATATACATCTTTGATTTGTGCTTTTGCAGAAGAGCCTTAAAAACAGCAAAGCACTACTATTAAAATTATATTTAATTTGTGTTTTTGCCGAGGATTACTAAAAACAGCAGAGCACTCCTGTTAAAAAGATCTCTAATTCGTGCTTTTGCAGAAGATGACCAAAAACGGCGAAGCACTCCGGCTATATAGATATTTGACTAGTGCTTTTGCAGTAGATCCTTAAAAACAACAAAGCACTGCGATTATATAGATCTTTGATTCATGCTTTTGCAGAAGATCCTTAAAAACAGCAAACCACTATGTTATATACATCTTTGATTTGTGCTTTCGCAGAAGAGCCTTAAAAACAGCAAAGCACTACTATTAAAATTATATTTAATTTGTGTTTTTGCCGAGGATTACTAAAAACAGCAGAGCACTCCTGTTAAAAAGATCTTTAATTCGTGCTTTTGCAGAAGATGACCAAAAACAGCGAAGCACTCCGGTTATATAAATATTTGACTAGTGCTTGTGCAGTAGATCCTTAAAAACAGCAAAGCACTGCGATTATATAGATATTTGATTCATGCTTTTTCAGAAGATCCTTAAAAACAGCAAACCACTACGTTATATACATCTTTGATTTGTGCTTTTGCAGAAGAGCCTTAAAAACAGCAAAGTACTACTATTAAAATTATATTTAATTTGTGTTTTTGCCGAGGATTACTAAAAACAGCAGAGCACTCCTGTTAAAAAGATCTCTAATTCGTGCTTTTGCAGAAGATGACCAAAAACAGCGAAGCAGTCCAGTTATATAGATATTTGACTAGTGCTTTTGCAGTAGATCCTTAAAAACAGCAAAGCACTGCGATTATATAGATCTTTGATTCATGCTTTTGCAGAAGATCCTTAAAAACAGCAAAGCACTCCTGTTAAAAATACCTTTAATTTCTGCTTTTGCCAAACACTACTAAAAACAGCAAAGCACTCCTGTTAAAAAGATCTTTAATTTGTGCTTTTGTCAAAGATGACTAAAAACAACAGAGCACTCCTGTTCAAAATATCTTTAGTTTGTTCCTTTGTTAAAGATGACTAAAAACAGCATAGCACTCCTGTTAAAAATATCTTTAATTTGTGCTTTTGCCGAAGATGACTAAAAATAGCACTCCGGTTATATAGATATTTGACTAGTGCTTCTGCAGTAGATCCTTAAAAACAGCAAAGCACTGCGATTATATAGATATTTGATTCATGCTTTTTCAGAAGATCCTTAAAAACAGCAAACCACTACGTTATATACATCTTTGATTTGTGCTTTTGCAGAAGAGCCTTAAAAACAGCAAAGCACTACTATTAAAATTATATTTAATTTGTGTTTTTGCCGAGGATTACTAAAAACAGCAGAGCACTCCTGTTAAAAATATCTCTAATTCGTGCTTTTGCAGAAGATGACCAAAAACAGCGAAGCACTCCGGTTATATAGATATTTGACTAGTGCTTTTGCAGTAGATCCTTAAAAACAGCAAAGCACTGCGATTATATAGATCTTTGATTGATGCTTTTGCAGAAGATCCTTAAAAACAGCAAAGCACTCCTGTTAAAAAGACCTTTAATTTCTGCTTTTGCCAAACACTACTAAAAACAGCAAAGCACTCCTGTTAAAAAGATCTTTAATTTGTGCTTTTGTCAAAGACGACTAAAAACAACAGAGCACTCCTGTTCAAAATATCTTTAGTTTGTTCCTTTGTTAAAGATGACTAAAAACAGCATAGCACTCCTGTTAAAAATATCTTTAGTTTGTGCTTTTGCCGAAGATGACTAAAAATAGCAAAGCCCTCCTGTTAAAAATATCTTTAATTCGTGCTCTAGCCAAAGATGACTAAAAACAGTAAATCACTTCTGTTATATATATGTTTGACTTGTGATTTTGCAGTAGATCGTTAAAAAGGGCTCCCGTCAAATATAGGATCTTTGACTCGGGTGTCCGGAGCAGATTCCAAATAATAAAAGATGTTTAATTTGTGCTTTTGCCAAAGACGACTAAAAACAGCAGAGCACTCCTGTTAAAAATATCTTTTTAGTGTGTTCTTTTGTCAAAGATGACTAAAAATAGCATAGCACTCCTGTTAAAAATATTTTTAATTTGTGCTTTTGCCGAAGATTACTACAAACAGCAAAGCACTCCTGTTATGTAGATATTTGACTTGTGCTTTTGCAGTAAATCCTTAAAAACAGCAAAGCACTGCGATTATATAGATCTTTGATTCATGCTTTTGCAGAAGATCCTTAAAAACAGCAAAGCACTCCAATTAAAAATATATTTAGTTTTTTCCTTTGTCAAAGATTACTAAAAACAGCATAGCACTCCTGTTAAAAATATCTTTAATTTGTGCTTTTGCCAAAGACGACTAAAAATAGCAAAGCCCTCCTGTTAAAAATATTTTTAATTCGTGCTCTTGCCAAAGATGACGAAAAACAGTAAATCACTCCTGTTATATATATGTTTGACTTGTGATTTTGCAGTAGATCGTTAAAAAGGGCTCCCGTCAAATATAGGATCTTTGACTCGGGTGTCCGGAGCAGATTCCAAATAATAAAAGATGTTTAATTTGTGCTTTTGCCAAAGACGACTAAAAACAGCAGAGCAGTCCTGTTGAAAATATCTTTAGTTTGTTCCTTTGTCAAAGATGACTAAAAACAGCAAAGCACTCCTGTTAAAAAGATCTTTAATTTGTTCTTTTGCCGAAGATTACTACAAACAGCAAAGCACTCCTGTTATATAGATATTTGACTAGTGCTTTTGCAGTAGATCCTTAAAAACAGCAAAGCACTGCGATTATATAGATCTTTGATTCATGCTTTTGCAGAAGATCCTTAAAAACAGCAAAGCACTCCTATTAAAAAGATCTTTAATTTGTGCTTTTGCCAAAGATGACTAAAAACAGCAAAGCACTCCTGTTAAAAAGATCTTTAATTTGTGCTTTTGCCGAAGATGACTAAAAAATAGCAAAGTACTCCTGTTAAAATATGTTTAGTTTGTTGTCAAAGATGACTAAAAACAGCAAAGCACTCCTGTTAAAATATCTTTAATTTGTTCTTTTGGCTTTTGCAGTAAATCCTTAAAAACAGCAAAGCACTGCGATTATATAGATCTTTGATTCATGCTTTTGCAGAAGATCCTTAAAAACAGCAAAGCACTCCTATTAAAAAGATATTTAATTTGTGCTTTTGCCAAACATTACTAAAAACAGCTAAGCACTCCTGTTAAAAAGATCTTTAATTTGTGCTTTTGCCGAAGACGACTAAAAACAGCAGAGCACTCCTGTTAAAAATATCTTTAGTTTGTTCCTTTGTTAAAGATGACTAAAAACAGCATAGCACTCCTGTTAAAAAGATCTTTAATTTGTGCTTTTGCCGAAGATGACTAAAAATAGCAAAGCGCTCCTGTTAAAAATATTTTTAATTCATGCTCTTGCCTAAGATGACTAAAAACAGCAAAGCACTCCTGTTATATAGATATTTGACTAGTGCTTTTGCAGTAGATCCTTAAAAACAGCAAAGCACTGCGATTATATATATCTTTGATTCATGCTTTTGCAGAAGATCCTTAAAAACAGCAAAGCACTCCTATTAAAAAGATCTTTAATTTGTGCTTTTGCCAAAGATGACTAAAAACAGCAAAGCACTCCTGTTAAAAAGATCTTTAATTTGTGTTTTTGCCGAAGATGACTAAAAATAGCAAAGTACTCCTGTTAAAATATGTTTAGTTTGTTCCTTTGTCAAATATGACTAAAAACAGCAAAGCACTCCTGTTTAAAATATCTTTAATTTGTTCTTTTGGCTTTTGCAGTAAATCCTTAAAAACAGCAAAGCACTGCGATTATATAGATCTTTGATTCATGCTTTTGCAGAAGATCCTTAAAAACAGCAAAGCACTCCTATTAAAAAGATCTTTAATTTGTGCTTTTGCCAAACACTACTAAAAACAGCTAAGCACTCCTGTTAAAAAGATCTTTAATTTGTGCTTTTGCCGAAGACGACTAAAAACAGCAGAGCACTCCTGTTCAAAACATATTTGGTTTGTTCCTTTGTCAAATATTACTAAAAACAGCATAGCACTTCTGTTAAAAAGATCTTTAATATGTGCTTTTGCCGAAGATGACTAAAAATAGCAGAGCCCTCCTGTTAAAAATATTTGTAATTCGTGCTCTTGCCGAAGATGACTAAAAACAGCAAATCACTCCTGTTATATATATGTTTGACTTGTGATTTTGCAGTAGATCGTTAAAAAGGGCTCTCGTCAAATATAGGCTCTTTGACTCGGGTTTCCGCAGCAGATTCCTAATAATAAAATATGTTTAATTTGTGCTTTTGCCAAAGACGACTAAAAACAGCAGAGCACTCCTGTTAAAAATATCTTTAATTTGTGATTTTGCCAAAGATGACTAAAAATAGCAAAGCCCTCCTGTTAAAAATATTTTTAATTCGTGCTCTTGCCGAAGATGACTAAAAACAGCAAATCACTCCTGTTATATATATGTTTGACTTGT
Source organism: Nerophis lumbriciformis (assembly GCF_033978685.3). Lineage (NCBI taxonomy): Eukaryota > Metazoa > Chordata > Actinopteri > Syngnathiformes > Syngnathidae > Nerophis > Nerophis lumbriciformis. Next base: position 13,230,447 of record NC_084586.2, on the reverse strand, counting down.
GATTTTGCAGTATATCGTTAAAAAGGGCTCTCGTCAAATATAGGATCTTTGACTCGGGTTTCCGCGGCAGATTCCTAATAATAGCAAAGCACTCCTGTTAAATAGATCTTTAATTTGTGCTTTTGCCGAAGACGACTAAAAACAGCAGAGCAGTCCTGTTGAAAATATCTTTAGTTTGTTCCTTTGTCAAAGATGACTAAAAACAGCAAAGCACTCCTGTTAAAAAGATCTTTAATTTGTTATTTTGCCGAAGATTACTACAAACAGCAAAGCACTCCTGTTATATAGATATTTGACTAGTGCTTTTGCAGTAGATCCTTAAAAACAGCAAAGCACTGCGATTACATAGATCTTTGATTCATGCTTTTGCAGAAGATCCTTAAAAACAGCAAAGCACTGCGATTATATAGATCTTTGATTCATGCTTTTGCAGAAGATCCTTAAAAACAGCAAAGCACTCCTGTTAAAAAGATATTTGATTTGTGCTTTTGCCGAAGATGACTAAAAATAGCAAAGTACTCCTGTTAAAAATATGTTTAGTTTGTTCCTTTGTCAAAGATGACTTAAAACAGCAAAGCACTCCTGTTAAAAATATCTTTAATTTGTTCTTTTGGCTTTTGCAGTAAATCCTTAAAAACAGAAAAGTACTGTGATTATATAGATCTTTGATTCATGCTTTTGCAGAAGATCCTTAAAAACAGCAAAGCCCTCCTGTTAAAAAGACCTTTAATTTCTGCTTTTGCCAAACACTACTAAAAACAGCAAAGCACTCCTGTTAAAAAGATCTTTAATTTGTGCTTTTGCCGAAGACGACTAAAAACAGCAGAGCACTCCTGTTAAAAACATATTTGGTTTGTTCCTTTGTCAAATATTACTAAAAACAGCATAGCACTCCTGTTAAAAAGATCTTTAATATGTGCTTTTGCCGAAGATGACTAAAAATAGCAAAGCCCTCCTGTTAAAAATATTTTAAATTTGTGCTCTTGCCGAAGATGACTAAAAACAGCAAATCACTCCTGTTATATATATGTTTGACTTGTGATTTTGCAGTAGATCGTTAAAAAGGGCTCTCGTCAAATATACTGTAGGATCTTTGACTCGGGTTTCCGCAGCCGATTCCTAATAACAGCAAAGCACTCCTGTTAAAAAGATCTTTAATTTGTGCTTTTGCCGAAGACGACTAAAAACAGCAGAGCACACCTGTTAAAAAGATCTTTAATTTGTGCTTTTGCCGAAGATGACTAAAAATAGCAAAGCCCTCCTGTTAAAAATATTTTTAATTTGTGCCTAAGATGACTAAAAACAGCAAATCACTCCTGTTATACATATGTTTGACTTGTGATTTTGCAGTAGTTCGTTAAAAAGGGCTCTCGTCAAATATAGGATCTTTTTACTTGGGTTTCCGCAGCAGATTCCTAATAATAGCAAAGCACTCCTGTTAAATAGATCTTTAATTTGTGCTTTTGCCAAAGACGACTAAAAACAGCAGAGCACTCCTGTTGAAAATATATTTAGTTTGTTCCTTTGTCAAAGATGGCTAAAAACAGCAAAGCACTCCTGTTAAAAAGATTTTTAATTTGTTCTTTTGCAGAAGATTACTACAAACAGCAAAGCACTCCTGTTATATAGATATTTGACTCGTGCTTTTGCAGTAGATCCTTAAAAACAGCAAAGCACTGCGATTATATAGATCTTTGATTCATGCTTTTGCAGAAGATCCTTAAAAACAGCAAAGCACTCCTATTAAAAAGATCTTTAATTTGTGCTTTTGCCAAAGATGACTAAAAACAGCAAAGCACTCCTGTTAAAAAGATCTTTAATTTGTGCTTTTGCCGAAGACGACTAAAAACAGCAGAGCACTCCTGTTCAAAACATATTTGGTTTGTTCCTTTGTCAAATATTACTAAAAACAGCATAGCACTCCTGTTAAAAAGATCTTTAATATGTGCTTTTGCCGAAGATGACTAAAAATAGCAAAGCCCTCCTGTTAAAAATATTTTTAATTCGTGCTCTTGCCGAAGATGACTAAAAACAGCAAATCACTCCTGTTATATATATATGTTTGACTTGTGATTTTGCAGTAGATCGTGAAAAAGGGCTCTCGTCAAATATAGGCTCTTTGACTCGGGTTTCCGCAGCCGATTCCTAATAATAGCAAAGCACTCCTGTTGTTTAAAATCCGGCGCAAGAATGTTCTTACTCAACATTTGTCAGCCACAAGTGTCTGCGCTTTAACAGCAGCAGTGACCCACTTTGGAGAACAAAACAAGATGGCCTCCACTGAAGAGAAAGTAAACTTCTTGTCTCGCTCAGCTTGCGTGAGAGAAAGTGTGAGAAGAGGATGACTAACTGCGACCGGCAAATGGCGGTGGGCGGTGCGATATCGCTCCTCAGGTTGATTCTCAGCGGGCCGACAACACTTGTTTTTAAAAGGCCACATAATACTTGTTTGGATGGAAAAGCGTGTTTTCAATGGCGTTACCCTGCTGGGAGGGCGAGGTGGGGACAGCTGGTTGGCTGAAGCTGTTCTCCGACTGCGACAGCTCAGGAGGAGACTGAGGAGGGTCCTGCCCGGGGGTCAACTGGAGAGACAGAGCCAACATTAATGTCGTTTTTTTTTTAAACTATGAGTAAACAACAACAATATTTTGGGTGGCTGATAATAGAATTTTTGTTCAGATATTCCTGCATTTGGTTACCATCCTTTTTTTTTTAACTACCTTAAAAAAACGCGATATTTGAAGTGATATTTAGACGCGAAAATGAATGTTTAAAAACGCAGATTTCCGCTTTTTCGCGGGCATTTCACACGCCTGCTGATTACAATGGCCTCACACACTTAGAGGTTGCAGCTACTGTTACTTAGGCATGCTCTTTCACTGGAAATAATTGTTTTTAACCATAGAAAATAGAAAACACTATTAAAATTCTTTTTTTCATCAAGTCATACATTTACACGAGAAAATACAGGAGATTTCCTGGAAAACAGGAACAAAAAGGGGAAGCCGCATACTTACATTTGAATTAATCTATCATTTTATTTTATTTTTTTAATGACGTTTTATAGATTTTTTTATTTACTTCAGTTCTACAAATGGTGATTTTTTTTAGCCTATTTAAAAAAAATCTTTTTTTTTTTAAATTCTATAATTAGTGATTTTTAGTTTATTTTTATTCATTTAAAATCTACAAGTAGTGATTTTTACTTTATTTTTTATTTATTATAGTTCTACTGTACAAGTAATACGTAAAAGTGTAAAAATATCTTCGTCCTACAAGTAATTTTTCATTTTTTTATGTATTTTTTATATATTTACAAGTAGGATTTTTTACTTACCGGTAATCTTTTTTATTTTAGTTCTACAAGTACTGATTTGTATTTTTTTTTATTTATTTAAGTTCTACAAGTAGTGTGCTTTTAGTTGACTTTTATTTATTTTAGTTCAAGTAACGTTTTTAGTATATTTTTATCTATTTTAGTTCTGCAAGTAGTGTATTTTGAGTTTATCTTTATTTTTTTATTTCAACAAGTAGGGTGTTTTTAGTTGATTTTTATTTATTTTAGTTTTACAAGTGCTAATTTTTTTTAGCCTATTTCAGAAATGTCATTTTTTATTTTATTTTAGTTCCACTGTACAAGTAATAAGTTGTATTTTTAATTTGTAAGTATATTGTAGAACTTTTTTTCTTTTAGTTCTACAAGTAGTGATTTTTAGTTTATTTCTATTTGTTCTTATTTGTTCTAGTTATTATTAATGATTTTTTGACATTTATTTTAGTTCTACAACTACTGATTTTTAGTTAATCTTTATTTTAGTTCTACAAGTAGTGTGTTTTTAGTAGATTTTTTTATTATTTTAGTTCGACAAGTAGTGTGTTTTTAGTAGATTTTTTTTATTATTCTAGTTCGGCAAGTAGTTATGTTTAGATAAACTAAACATAACTACTTGCCGAACTAGAATAATAAAAAAATCTACTAAAAACACACTACTTGTCGATATTTATTATTATTATTATTTATTATATTTATTTTAGCTCTACAAGTAGTGATTTTTTGTTTATTTTGGATCTACAAGTAGTAATTTTTACTCTATATTTATTTTACTTAACAAGTAGTGATTTTTAGTTTGTTTTATTTATTTTAGATCTACAAATCATTTGTAGTTTTAGTTCTACAAGTAATAATTTGTAATTTTTTAAAGTATTTTTGTTCCACACGTCTTGATTTTTAGCTTATCTTTTTTTTATTTTAGTTCTACAAGTAAGAATTTTTACTTAATCTTTTGTATTCTCGTTCTACAAGTAGTGATTTAAATTTGTATTTATTTATTCTATTTGTACAAGTAATGTGCTTTTCTTTGACTTATATTTATTTTATTTCTACAAGTAGTGTGTTTTTAGTTTATTTTAATTTAATTTTAGTTCTATAAATAGTGTGTTTTGGTTGATTTTTATTTATTTTAGTTCTACAATTAGTGTGCTTTTAGTTGATTTTTTTTTTTTACTTTAGTTTTACAAGTTGTGTGTTTCTAGTTTATTTAAATTTATTTTAGTTCTACAAGTAGTAAAGCATAAATAAAGCATTTTTACCACTACCTTAATTGGCCTAATATGGTCATTTGTTCTATAAAGACAAAATCAGCAGATTTCATTGAATGGAGTGCTTAAATGTGTTATTTGAGGATGGTTACCTTCCTGCGACGCTGCGCCGTATTGGAGATTTTGTCGGGCGTGACCCCCAGGTCGGACAGGACCTTGGCGATGCCTCGGGCGTCCACGCCGCAGTTTGGAGCTACGTTGCTTTCGCACCGCCTGTGCACGTTCATCTTACACACTGCCAAAGCAGCGGGACAAAAAGCGTGTTTAGTGGTGACCGAGTGATGCCACAGGAAATAGGTAGTCACCTTTGCACTGCAGGCCCTGCCTCAAGAGCCCCCACAGCAGAGATCCACAGTGGTCACAGAAGGTGGGCACCTTGTAGCTGTGGATGCTGAACTTGTGGGGCATGTTCACGCTGAAACGCTGCGAGCCCACCTGTAGGGGGAGACACACGCACAGAGAGGTCACGCTCCTGCAGGATTAATGCCCGCCGTGGTCGGTACCTCCTCCGGCGTGTCCTCCTGCTTCTTCATGCCGGCACACTTGGTGATGATGAGCTCATGGCAGCGCTTGTGCACCACGCACGTGCACACTGGAACAGCACAGAAGCGACATTTCAGCCAGAGAATCGGGAACATTTAATTATCCAGCGACTACTGCTTTTGCTGATGCGTAATGATGATCCAGCACAGACATAATTACATACACATAACGTTTGGTTTTTTTGTAGGCGTTATCGCATGTTGTGTTCATTTTAAACATGGCCGTAGCTTTTCACACAAAAACTGTCCACAGTTCAACTTAAAACTCTTGTTCAGATATTTGACCAGTGCTTTTGAAGTACTGTAGTTTAGTGGTCCGCAACCTTTTTTGCACCACGGACCGGTTTAATGTCATACTTGCCAACCTTGAAACCTCCGATTTCGGGAGGTGGCGGGTGGGGGCGTGGTCGGGGGCGTGGTTAAGAGGGGAGGAGTATATTGACAGCTAGAATTCACCAAGTCAAGTATTTCATACACATATATATATATATATATATATATATATATATATATATATATATATATATATATATATATATATATATATATATATATATATATATATATATATATATATATATATATATATATATATATGAATATATATATATATATATACATATATATATATATATATATATATATATATATATATATATATATATATATATATATATATATATCTACATCCTGAAAATATGCAAACAAACTGTGTTTAGATAATTGATACTTCAAACTTGCATAAATAAATATTAAGGAATATAACATAACGTGGCTTCTGAGAGTTTCAAAATGTAATGAATAAAATGCTAAAGTTGTTGATAAACAAGCAATTATTTTAATAATTAAATATGGTCATTTTAAATGAATAATTATGATAATTTAAAATCAATTATTTCAAATATGTTTATTTTAATGTATAATTCTATGGCTGGATGTAATAAGGAGTCACGAAAAAATACAAATAAAAATACAATTAATTTTGATGTTTTTAGCCAAATATAGTAAAAATGTATTTAGTTTTTTTTTTTTTAATTAATAAATATATTTATTTTTAGGTAAGATAAACATAATAATACAATGTATCTCTAGTCTGGATGATTTAGTTCTTGTCACCCTGTTGTCCTCCCGTCATGAAAAAAGGCTGTCCAGGGGGCGTGGCTTCCAGCTCCGGCTGAAAATCGGGAGATTTTCGGGACAATATTTGTCCCGGGAGGTTTTCGGGAGAGGCGCTGAATTTCGGGAGTCTCCCGGAAAATTCGGGAGGGTTGGCAAGTATGTTTAATGTAGGCATTCTTTTCAGGGACCGGCTTTCCACTTGTGCCAGATAAATACAGCAAGAATAAGTGCATGAAAAATACAACTCACTAAAACGCTGAATTAGTGTTTCTTTGCAATGAGATGCAGATGGAAATCAGCCTTTGGCCACAATCTGTCACTTTTCTGTCTGTTATGTTCATTAATGTGCATTGTATCATGTCACAAAGTTATAACAAATGGCAACTTCCTATGAGGAGTTTTATTGTACATCTATAAACAAGCTCATTGGTGTGTCTAAGGCACAGGTGTCAAACTCAAGATCTGGCCCTCCACGTCATTTTATAAGGCCCGCAAAAGCCTGGAAATAATATGTTTCAATAAAATCCCTTATATTTTCTTTCTCTACTTTCTTACTAAAGGTATTAGGGTTTTTTTTCTAGTTTGACAGGGAAAAAAAATAGTGTCCGATATTGCAAGAAATATTATATTATCTAACTTTGTTGGTCAAAATCCAAATAAATACATAAATATCTGCTTAACTTATAAATTCGAAGCAAGTTATCCATCAAATTGTACACTATAAAAATGACCAATAGATTTTACTGTAAAATTTAGGGAGTTTTTTTTTCAGCAAATTTCTGTAAGTTGGAAAAAAAACGACCAGTGTTTGTTTTTTTTACAGTAAAATTCTGTCGACTGAGCTGTCAGTTTTTTTTACTGTAAAATCCACGGTTGATGATTTTATGGTACCACATTTCATTATGGTAAATAACTGGCTTTTGAATTGCCAAAATAAAATTAAACAGCACGCCTATGATATTGATCTTTGACTAGTGGCTTTGTTGAGGATCCCTAAAAACAGCAGAGTGTTCCTGTTTTATAGAAAAACAAATTTAGTAGGCTTACTAAAAACAGCAAAGCACTCCTATTATATTGACCTTTGACTCATGGGTTTGTTGAAGATCCCTAAAAAACAGCAGAGTGCTCCTGTTTTATAGAAGATTTGTACAGTAGGTTTCCTAAAAACAGCAAAGCACTCCTAATATATTGATTTTTTGACTCGAGGCTTTGTTGAGAATTCCTAAAAACAGCAGAGTGCTCCTACTTTATACTGATCTTTGACTAGAGGTTTTGTTAAGGATCCGTAAATACAGCAGAGTGTTCCTGTTTTATAGAAAATGTTGGCAGTACGCTACTAAAACAGTAAAGCATTCCTACTATATTGATCTTTGACTAGTAGTTTTGTTGAGAATCCCTAAAAACAGCACGGTGCTCCTGTTTTATAGAAGATTTTCGCAGTAGGTTCCTAAAAACAGCAAAGCACTTATTTAATATTGTGGGTTTGTTAGGGATCCCTAAAAACAGCAAAGCGCTCCTGTGCTTTAAATCTTTGACTGGTATTAACCTGGTCCTAATGTTTGACTTACTTTACTTTACTCACAACAACACTCTGGTCAAGTATGTACTTTCTATTCAAAGTAACTACTTTATACTGATCTTTGACTAGTGGTTTTGTTAAGGATCCGTAAATACAGCAGAGTGCTCC
>NC_084586.2:13200000-13217500 GCF_033978685.3 Nerophis lumbriciformis | reverse complement strand
TGCGGACACAACCGCGGAGTCCGCGGATTATCTGCGGATCGGGCGGTTGAAAGAAAAAAAAATTAGATTTTATCCGCGGGTCGGGTCGGGCGGTTGAAATTAAAAAAAATTAGATTTTAAATAGATTCAGGCGGGTGGCAGTTAAACCAATTCGGAAATATATATACATAGTTAAATGTTGTTACCCACATACGAAAAACGAGCAGGCACCTGCAGCATATGCCACAACAGAAGAAGAAAAAAAAAAGAGATGGCAACGCCGGCAGCAAACGTGGTACGCGACAAACTAAAAAAGGGAATACTAAAGACCAGGGGAAAAAAAGGCCAGAAAAGTTCAGCGTGGACTCCTTTTTATGAGGTTGTAAATCAGGATGATAGTAATGCCCGCTACGTGATTTGCAAGAGCTGCGACGCTGTTTATGTCTACGACAGTCACAAAACCGGGACATCTAACATGGTGCATCACATTTGTGCAAAACCCCGAACCTCCACAAACACCCTGAGCATGAGCAGTTTCGTCCGCCGTGATCCCAGAAGAGTGCCACAGGATGTTAAAACAAGATAGAACGCAGCTGCCCGCAGCAGTTTGAGTGGCGCGAGCGCGCTTGGAGGTGCGTTCAGCGCGGCTCCCAGATGATTGCGCACTGGTGTGCGTCTGGGCCGTGACAGCGTGGCACGCATTGAATGTCTCTGCTTCATTGGATCAGTCTCCTTTCTTTAACAGGCAAAAGCTTTATAACCTCACTAATGCCTTGCATCGTCTATATTAGATATATAACAACGGGCGGGTGCGGGCGGGTGCAGTTTTGATTAAATGTTAGTTCGGGTAGATGCGGATGGTTGACGACTTTTGTGATGCGGTTGCGGATGAAATAATTGCCTATCCGCGCATCTCTAATATATATATATATATATATATATATATATATATATATATATATATATATATATATATATATATATATCTACATCCTGAAAATATGCAAACAAAACTGTTTAGATAATTGATACTTCAAACTTGCATAAATATAACATGAATATAACATAACTTGGCTTCTGAGAGCTTCAAAATGTAATGAATAAAATGCTAAAGTTGTTGATAAACAAGCAATTATTTTAATAATTAAATATGGTCATTTTAAATGAGTTATTATGATCATTTAAAATTAATTATTTTAAATATGTTTATTTTGATGTACCAGTATAATTCTATGGCTGGATGTAATAAGGAGTCAGAAAAAATACAAATAAAAATACAATTAATTTTGATGTTTTTAGCAAAATATAGTAAAAATGTATTTAGTTTTTTTTTTTTAAATTAATAAATATATTTATTTTTAGGTAAGATAAACATAATAATACAAATTATCTCTAGTCTGGATGATTTAGTTCTTGTCACCCTGTTGTCCACTGTCTGAAAAAAGGCTGTCCTCACTCAGGTCCGCATGGAGCTGGAGGGGGCGTGGCCTCCAGCTCCGGCTGAAAATCGGGAGATTTTCGGGAGAATATTTGTCCCGGGAGGTTTTCGTGTGAGGCGCTGTATTTCGGGAGTCTCCCGGAATATTCGGGAGGGTTGGCAAGTATGGCGTTAGTGAGCATGTATTCATTGCCACGATAATCCATTCCATCTCACAGGTGTGGCATATTAAGATGCTGAATGAACAGCATGATTATTGCACAAAAGGCCACGCTGAAATGTGCAGTTTTATCACACAGCACAATGCCACGGATGTGGCAAGTTTTGAGGGAGCGTGCAACTATCTGCGGTACCCTCCAAGGTTTCTCATTGTCATCCCATTGGGTTGAGTTTTTTCTTGCCCTGGTGTGGGATCTGAGTGCACTGTTTCCCACACATTCATTTATTTGTGGCGGCCCGCCACGAAAGAATTACGTCCGCCGCAAATAGATTTTTCGGCTTTTGACTCGCTCGACCGCTCATAAAAGCAATGAGACTCTGTCTGTGAATGTTGCTGGTAGTTACAATTCCGGTGCAGTAGGTGGCGGTAGCCTACTATGCATAGTAACTCTGCCAATAGCACTTAATTCACCTGGTGGGCCAGAAGAAGAAGAAGAAGACGACGACGACGAAGTAAAAAAAAAAAAAAACGGACCGACCGGATCAAAATACGAGGGTAAGACGTCTTTGCAAACAAATTCAAAAGTGGTCCGAACCTGTGCAGTGTGCAGCACCGACTCGGATTTTCTTGATTTTTATTTTCGGGATTTGAATGCATTTATTTTGAAAGGACAGCTGGAGAGAGACGGGAGAGGGGGGATTGACGCGGCGCAAAGCGAATCGAACTGGGTCACCGCAGCAGGTGCTCTACCAGGTGAGATAGGTTATAGCTACATCGCTCGCGGCTCGTCATATATTTAACATTAATCCGCGATTTGACCGAGCGTTTCACTGACGGTGAGCAGCCTGACGCTGCTTCATTAACACCGCCGCTGTTTGACTCGGGGGCCGGGGCAGACGCACGCAGTAACAGTCACCTGTTACCATACCGACGAGCTAACGTGTCCAGGTTATAATCCTGTTGTCAATAAACACACGTGGAGACGGTGCTTCAGATACTACATTAATACTGAAGCTAAATTGTCCACTGTCCACTGGAGCATGTGAATGCAATGAAAAGAATCAAATCTGAGCCAACCAGCTGTTAAAATGTTGTCTAAGTTAATGTTTTGGCCATTAAAAGTCCTTCATTTCAAGATTTCAACAGTGATCGGGCTTTAAACAGGTGGCTGACCTATTCAGATGGGTGTAACTGCTACTGGTCAAATAATGTGAAATAGCATTTAATTTTACATGTATGCAATGCCATTTAAATCTAATTATAGATAATAATAATAATTTTAGTAAGATATAAGCCATGAGCACTACACAGCCAGAAAAAAACCTAGGCAGGACAAGTAAAAATATTGGGGCAAGTAGATTTGAGAAGTCGGGCAAGTAGAAAAAAACCTTAACGTTGAACCCTGCATGTGTTGAGCTGCTGCCGCTTAAGGTTAGACGGCACTGTACATAGAGCGCTTCTGCTCGTTAGTAATAAATTCTAATGTTGGATGTTCACTCCTTCACACAGATGATGTATGCACTAATTAAAGGGGCAGAGCTTTAAGAGACATTTTAGCTTTTATATTTTATAAGATATATTTTTTGTAAGAACCACAATTAATGAATATATTTCAGTGAATAACTAATTGTTCAAATCTGTATATAAATATGTACATAAAGTGTTGTAATTATATTCCAACTCCGCGTTCTTCTTGGTCATCGCCGCTGCCGCTGCCGCCGCCACCCCCCGCCCCCCGACCACACCACCACAAATAGATGCCTGTCCTGTGGGAAACACTGGAGAGGCTTGTGCAGCCCTTTGACACACTCGTGATTTAGGGCTATATAAGTAAACATTGATTGATTGAATGGTTGTTGGTATCGGTAAAATCCATTAAAGCTCATTTTACTTCTAAAAATCTATTCTTATAATTTTTTGAAAAGATTTAGAATTGCGATTCGTATGTGCATACATTTTTGCCGAAACTACTACTAAAAAAAGTACCGATAGTGCCTGCTTTTGACAATGGAAGAAACACTTCAGCACTGGTCAAAAAGGCAAAGCAGAACTCAATTTCCTTCGTGTGCTACGGAGGAACAAACTAGAGGATAAACTGCAGGTATCTTTTTATCTGGCCGATGTACTGCTTAACGGCGTTGTTTGCTGCCTGCTCCGTTGCAGACAGAAAGGCCCTGCAGAGGATGACCAGGACAGCGGGGAAGATTATCGGCCGCCCTCTGGCCCCACTAGAGGACATTGCTTGCTCTCGCTGCCTCGGCAGAGAAAAGAAATACCTGGCAGACTTCTCTCCCTCTGGTCAGCACTAGTTGCCATCAGCGAAGCGATTTTGGTCACACAAGAGCAGGGCAAACAGACATAAAAACAATTTTTACCAGTGAGCCACTAGGATACTGAATCTGTCCCAGTAGCTTACACTGTTGCACTGCTGTTCGTACTGGTATTTATGTATTTATTTTTAACATGTTATTCATTATTTATCGTGTCATTTACATAAATGCACCTAACAGAGTAGCAACCTGTAATTTTTATTCATGCTCTGGTGTTTGATGGCAATAAAGCGGTCTATTCTAAACAGATATTAACAATAGATTGATAAAAATTTTGACAAAATACAACCGGAATTTAGGCAATATCTTACCGCATACTAAATTAGCTAAATTAGGAGCCTTTGTAACCCATTTTGAAATGGTTCTATAATCATTTATATGCTAAATATATCGTGATATATACTGTTATCGCAGGTAGGCTGCAATATAAATTGTGATATAGATTTTAGGCCATATCACCCATCCCTAATATGAATGAAAAACAGGTTAGAATTAGGCATAGTTGTGTTGTCAGCATTAACGTGTGGTGGTGTGTGCGTGTTCGTGTGTGTGTGTGTGTGTGTGTGTGTGTGTATGTGATGTAGGACGGGAGGGAGGAGACTGCTAAACAGGCCATCAGTGGGATCACTTTTGTTTTACATAATACATCATCCATCTGTCCAGGACACACATAAGTGAAGACAAAAAAAAAGGTTGATGAGGTTTGTGAGGAGAAATCGCCGTGGCGACACACACACACGCACGCACGCGCGCGCACGCACACACACACACGCACGCACGCACACACACGCACACGCACACGCACACGCACACGCACACGCACACGCACACGCACACACACACACACACACACACACACACACAAGCATGGTGGCAGTGTTTTCCACCCAGACGTAACACAATAGCCAATACGGGTATCAAAAGAAATCGATTTTCAAATGAATCGCGATTCGTATTTGTAACGATTATTTATCGAATAAAAGAAAACAAAAATCTATTTAAAAAAAAAAAAATGCTCACATGCATACATACATACATACATACATAGGTACCTACACTCCCACATACATACACAAATACAGTACATATTTACATACCTAAAGTTCATACATCCACACGCACATTCAATATACAAACATACACACTGTACATATACACTCACTGTACAAACACATATACACACTCTGTACATATACACTCACTGTACAAACACATATACACACTCTGTACATATACATTCACTGTACAAACACATATACACTTTCTGTACATATACATTCATTCTACAAACACATATACACATTCTGTACATATACAAGTACATATGCATACATCCACATAATCACGTTTCATCAAACATATATTAACGTTGTTGCCCTAGGGTAAACTGGGTGTAACACATGGCACACTGACAAAGCTTAACCCATTGTTACTATAACAATCTACAAGGTTAATGTAAGTTGCTTCTCTTTCTCCCCCTCCATTTTTCTGCATTCTTTCGTATCTCAAGTTATCATTACGTATATGTATTGTTGCATTTGAACAACTGTATTGTTGATAATAAAGGTAAATTATTGGTATTGTTCATTATCAATAGCGCTATTTCTATTGGTATTTGTATTGATCCATTTGTAGTGTAATAATGCTCATTGTCATTTCTGTATTATTTTTTATTTTTCGCTAACTGCTTATTTGCTATTACTTTTACCATCATATTTGTACATGTCGTATTTGCTGATGTTGCTCTGTTGTTGTTGTTGTTGTTTGCTGTTGTTGTTTTTGTCTCTCTGTCTAATCCCCCTCTTGTCCCCACAATTTCCCCCTCTGTGTTCTTTTTTTTTTCTCTTTCTATCCCCTCCTGCTCCGGCCGGCTGCACTAAATGATAATATAAATACATTTAATAAAGTCAAATACAAATAAGGCAACAAGAGAAGTATCCTACACTTCTCTTTTGTAAAGTAAATCTGAACAGCCGACATGGGCATCTATATCAACTATATGATTTGCCTGAGAAGCTGGACAGGACACAAAAAAAATATATATATATATATATATTTTTTTTCTTTTTTTTTTTTTCTTTCTAACCTGTCCTGTCCAGCCACTCAGGGAAATCCTATTGTTAATGTAAATGCTCATATTTGCTGTACAGATTTACTTTAGAAAAGAGAAATGTTGGATACTTCGCTTGTTGCCTTATTTGTATTTGACTTTATTAAATGTTTGGGTTGAATTTTATTAAGCAAAAACAGTTTTGTGTGGTGTTCGGGTCTGCGGGACCCGTTTTCATTTGTTATTAAAAGAAAAATGATACAATTAATTAATGTTTCAAACTGAGACTCACTGACTTTGGCTCATTTTCTGTGAAGAACATATATCAGAATACATATTTAATGACCACACCCATACACCCCCCTACACATTTCTATTACATATAAGTAGGGCTGCAACAACTAATCGATTAAATCGATTAAAATCGATTATAAAAATAGTTGGCGATTAATTTAGTCATCGATTCGTTGGATCTATCAACTGCAACAGCTGAGAAACAATAATCAAAATAAGTATGGTGCCAGTATGCTGGGTATTTTTTCAATAAAATACTGGAAAGGATAGAAATGTAGTTTGTCTCTTTTATCTGATTATTAATCGATTAATCAAAGTAATAATCGACAGATGAATCGATTATCAAATTAGTTGTTAGTTGCAGCCCATACATATAAGATGTCCGGGTCCACTGGACCCGGGGCTAATAGAAGTGGGGAAATTGACACACACACACACACACACACACACACACACACACAGCAGGCCTAAACAGGAGGAGGACAGAGTGTAGGTACACAGAACATCAGAGAGCCAAATGTGCGAGAAAATGAGAGCAGACAGTGTTGACAAACAATGTTGCAACCTCGTGTGGGAACCGCAGGTGCAGAAACACAAAAGAAGAATCCCTGTGGGATGCAGAAACTGGCAGACAAAATTTTCCGTGCAACGTTCATATTGTTGTTACTCAGCCAGCGTTTGTGGGTCTGATGGACCCGTTGCATTTTGTGGCTTTTAATGCCTCACAATCAAACACTTTTATGTTAAAATACTGAACAGATGTTCATTGGGATAAGGTAAACATCTGTACAGTATTTTAACATAAAAGTGTTTGATTGTGAGGCATTAAAAGCCACAAAATGCAACGGGTCCATCAGACCCATAAACGCTGGCTGAGTAACAACAATATGAACATTACACAAGGGTTAAGTAATACATACATTTATCACAGCTGTTTATCTACGTTTATGGAGGAATGTAGTTAAAGGGGAACATTATCACCAGACCTATGTAAGCGTCAATATATACCTTGATGTTGCAGAAAAAAGACCATATATTTTTTTAACCGATTTCCGAACTCTAAATGGGTGAATTTTGGCGAATTAAACGCCTTTCTATTATTCGCTCTCGGAGCGATGACGTCACAACGTGGCGTCACATCGGGAAGCAATCCGCCATTTTCTCAAACACCGAGTCAAACCAGATCAGTTATTTTCCTTTTTTTTCGACTGTTTTCCGTACCTTGGAGACATCATGCCTCGTCGGTGTGTTGTCGGAGGGTGAAACAACACGAACAGGGACGGATTCAAGTTGCACCAGTGGCCCAAAGATGCAAAAGTAGCAAGAAATTGGACGTTTATTCCGCACACTTTACCGACGAAAGCTATGCTACGACAGAGATGGCAAGAATGTGTGGATATCCTGCGACACTCAAAGCAGATGCATTTCCAACGATAAAGTCAAAGAAATCTGCCGCCAGACCCCCATTGAATCTGCCGGAGTGTGTGAGCAATTCAGGGACAAAGGGCCTCGCTAGCACGGCAAGCAATGGCGGCAGTTTGTTCCCGCAGACGAGCGAGCTAAACCCCCTATCGACCCTAGCTTCCCTGGCCTGCTGACATCAACTCCAAAACTGGACAGATCAGCTTTCAGGAAAAGAGCACGGATGAGGGTATGTCTACAGAATATATTAATTGATGAAAATTGGGCTGTCTGCACTCTCAAAGTGCATGTTGTTGCCAAATGTATTTCATATGCTGTAAACCTAGTTCATAGTTGTTAGTTTCCTTTAATGCCAAACAAACACATACCAATCGTTGGTTAGAAGGCGATCGCTGAATTCGTCCTCGCTTTCTCCCGTGTCGCTGGCTGTCGTGTCGTTTTCGTCGTTTTCGCTTCCATACGGTTCAAACCGATATGGCTCAATAGCTTCAGTTTCTTCTTCAATTTCGTGTTCGCTACCTGCCTCCATACTACAACCATCCGTTTCAATACATTCCTAATCTGTTGAATCGCTTAAACCGCTGAAATCCGAGCTAATGTCGCTATAGCTTGCTGATCTTTCCGCCATGTTTGTTTGTATTCACTATGTGACGTCACAGGAAAATGGACGGGTGTTTATAACGATGGTTAAAATCAGGCACTTTGAAGCTTTTTTTTTAGGGATATTGCGTGATGGGTAAAATTTTGAAAAAAACTTCGAAAAATATAATAAGCCACTGGGAACTGATTTTTAATGGTTTTAACAATTCTGAAATTGTGATAATGTTCCCCTTTAATCATAGAAGTGGCACCTAATGTCGTAAAAAAAAAAAAGCATTGATTTTGAATTGAGAATCGTTTTGAATCAAGAATTGATACGAATCGAATCATTACCCCCAAGAATCGAATCGTGCGGTGCCCAAAGATTCACAGCCCTAATAGTCATTGTTTGGATGAAACGTAACACTTGGGACGAAATAAACACTAGCCCATAGTTTTTATGATTGTTGTTATTAAAGGAACACATGCGTGTTTGCAGAGAGTCAAGATGGAGGAGGAAGAGAGTGCAGATGGTCAGATTAGGTCAGATTATTTCAACAGATGCAGGGGGAATGAAGAAGTGATGTGAGGTGGGGAAAGGATGGGTGGGTGGGAGTGGGGCAAGATATCCTAAAAATACCACCAGCAATCTCTTCCTCACACACACACACACGTACACACACATACACACACACACGCAGTTGTTTACATCCGCACACAGCTGAACCCTGAGAGGAAGTTCAGGAGTGGGCGGCGATGAGGAGGGGTCGTGACTCGTGAGGTCATCAGAAAGAGTATCCAATCATTACGACAAAAGGACATGACGTCTTTTATAAGTGTGTGTGTGTGTGTGTGTGTGTGTGTGTGTGTGTGTGTGTAATCCGTGGCTCAATCTAAGGTGCTATTTTAGGAAGCTACCAGCCGCTACGACATGGAGAACCTGCTAACCTGTATGCATCTTCCATCCATAAACACACACACACACACACACACACACACACACACACACACACACACACAGGAAGCCAGCTGCTATTAATAGCCAGGCGTGAGCACGCACAGGTGCAGGTGAGAACGGCTCTCTTATCAAGCGGCGAGGAGCAAACCAGCGAGGCGGAGTGGGTGTGAGAGAAAGTTCTCTAGATTCCGTATTTCTAAGAAACCAGGACAACCGGAGGCTATGTGTGTGTGTGTGTGTGTGTGTGTGTGTGTGTGTGTGTGTGTGTGTGTGTGTGTGTGTGTGTGTGTGTGTGTGTGTGTGTTGTGTTGTGCTTTTCCCCCACTAATCTCTCCATCTCCTGCATGCGCACTACAAATGTATGCATGCATTGTAAGAGGAGTGTGTCATTAAGGGATCACACGGACAAGCACTCATATATTTTTCATGCCTTCGGGTCTCGCGTGACTTCCCGTTTCTGGAAATGGGAGTTACGAACAGAGCGGCGTGGGCCACGTCGTTGGCTACACAAACGCATACAGTTCAACAGAGGAGCCTCGGTAATTAATACAAACACTGGGATCGGTTCACGGATTGATCAAGAGTTCATTAATGATGCAAAAGTGACTTTAGATCAGGCCTGGGCAACTGTTTTGCCTCAAGGGGCCAAATTTAGAGGAAAAAAATGTGTTAGAGATGCGCGGATAGGCAATTATTTCATCCGCAACCGCATCACAAAAGTCGTCAACCATCCGCCATCCACCCGAACTAACATTTAATCAAAACCACACCCGCCCGCCATCCGCCACCCGCCCGTTGTTATATATCTAATATAGACGATGCAAGGCATTAGTGAGGTTATAAAGCTTTTGCCTGTTAAAGAAAGGAGACTTATCCAATGTAGCAGAGACATTCAATGCGTGCCACGCTGTCACGGCCCAGACGCACACCAGTGCGCAATCATCTGGGAGCCGCGCTGAGCGCAACTCCAAGCGCGCTCGCGCCACTCAAACTGCTGCAGGCAGCTGCGTTCTATCTTGTTTTAACATCCTGTGGCACTCTTCTGGGATCACGGCGGACGAAACTGCTCATGCTCAGGGTGTTTGTGGAGGTTCGGGGTTTTGCACAAATGTGATGCACCATGTTAGATGTCCCGGTTTTGTGACTGTCGTAGACATAAACAGCGTCGCAGCTCTTGCAAATCACGTAGCCAGCATTACTATCATCCTGATTTACAACCTCATAAAAAGGAGTCCACGCTGAACTTTTCTGGCCTTTTTTTCCCCTGGTCTTTAGTATTCCCTTTTTTAGTTTGTCGCGTACCACGTTTGCTGCCGGCGTTGCCATCTCTTTTTTTTTTCTTCTTCTGTTGTGGCATATGCTGCAGGTGCCTGCTCGTTTTTCGTATGTGGGTAACAACATTTAACTATGTATATATATTTCCGATTTGGTTTAACTGCCACCCGCCTGAATCTATTTAAAATCAAATTTTTTTCAATTTCAACCACCCGACCCGACCCGCGGATAAAATCTAATTTTTTTTTATTTCAACCGCCCGACCCGCGGATAATCCGCGGACTCCGCGGTTGTGTCCGCAAACCGCGCATCTCTAGTCTGGGGGCCGGTATATCTATTTTTAGGAACACTAATACAAAACGTCACAATAATGTCTGATTGAATGCTAAAAAGGTTATGACAGACCGCCTTAAAAACGTATGTACCGCATTTTTCGGAGTATAAGTCGCACCTGCCAAAAATGCATAATAAAGAAGGAAAAAAACATATATAAGTCGCACTGGAGCCCGGCCAAACTATGAAAAAAAACTGCGACTTATAGTCCGAAGAATACGGTACATGAAAATAAAGAATGTGTGATTTACAATATTAACTATGAACAATAAAACACTGAATATTGACAACATATGAATGTCAAACCCCCTCTCGATCGACATATTTTACAATCAAGCGAAACGCAACAACAATGCAACAAACACAGCAAAATATGAACGCGAAGTAGGGGCATACTTGCCAACTTTGAGTCCTCCGATTTCGGGAGGTGGGGGGGGGCGCATGGTTGGGGGCGTGGTTAGGAGGGGAGGAGTATATTTACAGCTAGAATTCACCAAGTCAAGTATTTCATATATATATATATATATATATACATATATATATATATATATATAAAAGAAATACTTGACTTTCAGTGAATTCTAGCTATATATTTTTTTTTTTTTTTTTTTTTTTTTTTATATATATATATATATATATATATATATATAAATAAGAGAAATACTTGAATTTCAGTGTTCATTTATTTACACATATACACACATCTACTCAATGTTGGGTTAAGGGTTGAATTGTCCATCCTTGTTCTATTCTCTGTCACTATTTTTCTAACCATGCTGAACACCCTCTCTGATGATGCATTCTGCTTCGTCTCCTGGTTGTGTGCGCAGTTGTGCACGGCACTCTCTAAAAGCCCTAGATGTTATTGTCACATATGCATGTACAGTAGATGGCAGTATTGTCCTGTTTAAGAGTGTCACAACATTGCTGTTTACGGCAGACGAACTGCTTTACGGTAGACGAAAACGTGACTGCTGTTGTTGTGTGTTGTTGCCGCGCTGGGAGGACGTTAATGAAACTGCCTAACAATAAACCCACATAAGAAACCAAGAACTCGCCCTCCATCATTCTACAGTTATAACGTGATTGGGCAGGCACGCTGTTTATATTGTGGGAAAGCGGACGTGAAAACAGGCTGTCGACACGTCACTCAGGTCCGCATGAATTTCGGGAGATTTTCGGGAGAAAATATGTCCCGGGAGGTTTTCGGGAGAGGCGCTGAATTTCGGGAGTCTCCCGGAAAATCCGGGAGGGTTGGCAAGTATAAGTAGGGGTGTAATGGTACACAAAAATTTCAGTTCGGTACGTACCTCGGTTCAGAGGTCACGGTTCGGTTCATTTTCGGTACAGTAAGAAAATAACAAAATATAAATTTTTTGGTTATTTATTTACCAAATTTGTAAACAATGGCTTTATCCTTTTAACATTGGGAACACTATAATAATTCTGCCCACGTTAATCAACACTAAACTGCCTCAAGTTGTTGCTCAGATTAAATACAATGATAAAACTTTTCTTCTACATATAAAAAGTGCAACATTAAACAGTTTCAAGTCAACTCATCATGCTTAATTTATTACAGCATTTGGGAAGCTTGTAGTTGATTTTTATTATGTAAATGTTATATTTTTATCAACATGTGATAGCAGGGACCCTGCCATTCAAAACTAGGCTGCTCCATTACTAATGATTAATGTAACTATAGCTGAAAAAAAATAGTACAATAGCAATAGGAGAGACTACACACACACACACGCACACATACAAATAATTACAATAATATATTGGATATATAATTAATATAATCAGTTATTAAGAGCATGTCAAAGTTCAACTCCTACCTTGTGTACTTCCATGACAACCTCCTTAAGGTTTTTTAACCAATCAAAAATATCAAGCAGCTAAAATGCGCCAAACATGGATAAGTGTGGAAAAAGTTTTATTGCATTTTTTCCCATCATCCCTTTTAATGGATTTAAATCGATGCAATTTTGACTTTTCTTTTACAGTGATTAGACGGGGTTTTTTTATAATATTTTTTTTACATATTTCAACGAGCAGGTTGTGTTATGTGTGACCGTGTTTGTTGAATTTTTGTGCAGGTAGATTTTTTTTCTTTGCACTATGACTAGGAAAGGTTTCCTAATCTAAACGGGAAGATATAAACATCCAATCAGTCGGCGTCCCAGTGAGCGCAGACGTTGTACAGTAGGTGATTGTTTTATTATGTTCATAGTTGTTCTTGTTCAGCACTTAGCAATAGTGCTACCTGTTGGATCTGCTTATCACTCAGCTCCTAAAACTTGTAGCTCATCATTCGTATATTCAGGCTCAAAAATATAAGGTTTTGGATCTACATCTGTCCGAAAGTAGCCGTCGTCGACTCTCATGAAGTCTGCCATGAGTAGCAGGTTTGTTGTTGTTGAAAGGAAAAATACGCATACAGCACGGTATGCTTAAAATGAGCAAATTATGTAAATATTACATGTTTTTTATGAATGTTACTACATTACATACTGTATATACTTACAGTATGTATATAAAACCAAGATGGAGGTGTTTGGATGTTTTTTAAAGCGCTTTATGGGCGGAATAGAGTGGATCCCATTGGCTCTATTATTAGCTGACTTTTGCTAGCATTTATTTAGGATTTAGAATGCCTAAAAAAAAAATAAAAAAATAAAAAAAAATAAATAAATATATGTTTTCTTGTCTTATGTAGGGATTGTGAATGATAGGCAAAATCCACCCAAAAAATGAAGTTCCCCTTTAAGGTAGCTAGTGGTTAATGTGTGAGCTTGCTTCCCCAAGAAATGGGCAATATCACCAGTCTATGAGTTGCAACTAGTAATTTAAATTTGAAACAACAATACAAAGAGTCGGGGGTTTTACCGCGGTTTATCATTAATACGGGTAATCGTTACATCCCTACTAACCCATCCATCCATCGATTTTCTACCGCTTGTCCCTTTCGGGGTCGCGGATCCCTACTAACATCATTGGTAAATCAAGGAAAGGGGGACTGGTAGCCAGGTGGACGTGACTGCTGAATGCCAAGAGTCTTACCCTCAGTAGACGATCCGGACAAATCAATGACCACGTACACCTTCCCCTCCGGCTCCAAGTCGATCTGGACAAAGAATAGGAAAGAGAGACACATTTAAAGGTGGCGTTACAAATAAATAAAGCCCCTTATCAGCCTAAAAAGTCCTAGTCTGCTAATAGGTTCTTTTATCAAGGAATGTTCGAGGACAAGTTTTCCTTAAGTAAATAAGTAGGGAGTTTTTTTCTGCGGGCATGTCCAGGGACTCCTTTTCCTTAAACCCCAGGAAGAACGAGGCTGCCTGTAGAGGTGGGAATCTTTGGGCACTTTACGATTCGAATACGATTCAGGAGCTACGATTCGATTAAAAAACGATTTTTGTTGCATCTTTATTTTATGTACTGTATTTTTCTATAATCTTTTCCTTTTCTCAAAACTCAACAGTGCGCCTTATAACGCCTAATGTACGGAATAATTTTGGTTGTGCTTACCGGCCTCGAAGCTATTTCATTTTGTACATGGTGAAATTATAAGTGTGACCAGTAGATGGCAGTCACACATAAGAGATACGTGTAGGCTGCAATATGACCCAAGTAAACAACACCAACATTTTATATGTTCATTGAAAATATAGACCATTACACACGACGCTCAAAAACCTATCAAAATGTTGTAGTACGACTTTGGTAAGCTATGAAGCCGCACCGCTTGATGGATTGTACTGTGCTTCAACATACAAGCATTATTATGGTGTGTGTATAAGGTGAGACATATCATCTGGCGTTTTGTCTCGCAATATTATACTTTTTTTACCTTTGGTACCTGCTGATCTGTATTTGGGATCTGCATAAGACCTGCAAATTTGCGCGTGTCCGCCTTTGTAGTCTGTGCCGACACCGTAGTTGATAAGCTTCTTCTTTTTCACTATCTTCTTGTTATGGGACATTCATCCTCTGCTGTTGCCATTTCTAATACAAAGTAGTGTAAAGTTATTATTTATATCTGTCAGTAAACTCACCATGAAAGCGCTAAAACATATCGGTGTAGTGAGTTTACATTATTCACCCAAGGAAATTTAGTTATTAGAGAGTTCCGGTCAGACGGTTTTTCACGGAACACATTTCCGGCCTTGTTGTTGTTTCCGGATGAGGAGATGCTGCTCTGTTATTGATTGAATTAAAGTCTGAATGTCATTAAAACAGTTAGATCCATCTTTTGACACTTCTTCCACTCCCGTCCTTGCACGCTACACCGCTACAACAAAGATGACGGGGAGAAGACGCTGCCGAAGGCGAGCCACGTAAATAAGACCGCCCGCAAAACGGCGCATCCTGAAGCGACTGTCAGAAAGCGGCTTGAAGATGATCTGTAAAACATAATCAACGCAACATTTTGACCAAAGAACCGCCATCACATGTTATGTAGACCAAAAGGACGTGTTTTCAATTTAGAAAAAAATAAAAATATGACCCATTTAACGCGCTCCATAATCCGAAAATAGACCTGACTAGACCCGCTCATCGGCAATGCGCCTTATAATCCGGTGCGCCCTATGGTCCGGGAAATACGGTATATTGATGCATGTTTGCATTTCTTTTCGTTAGACCAGGGGTGCTCATTACGTCGATCGCGAGCTACCGGTCGATCTCGGAGGGTGTGTCAGTCGATCACCAGCCAGGCATTAAAAAAATAGTCCTAAAAATGAGCGATCATAAATCTTCACTATGACGTCACTTTCGTCACTTGATTGACATTCACGGCACCCGAGGGTCTTCTGAGATGACGCTGGCTGCTGCCAGCTCATTAAAATTACCGACTGGAAGGCGAGAAACACTTTATTTCAACAGACTCTGGCGCCCTACCTGTCGTCAAAACTCCAAAGACCGACTGCACAGTTGCACAATAAAAGCTCTGCTTCATCCTGCCTGCGCTACCAAAATAAGAGTCTCAGAAAGCTGGCGTGCACAAGCTAGCAAGCTACGGAGTTTGCCGACAATATATTTCTTGTAAAGTGTATACAAAGGAGTACGGAAGCTGGACAAATAAGATGCCAAAAACCAACCACTTTCATGTGGTATTGGACAGAAAGGAGGACTTTTTTTCTCCTCCATTCGAAAATACGGACATTATCAGCACTACTGTCTGATTCCAATCAATGCAAGTCATCAGAATCAGGTAATACACCAACTTATATTCTTGTCTTCATGAAAGAAAGGAATCTATATGTGTTAAACATGCTTGTATTATCTTTAAACACCTTTAACTTGTAACAATATTAACTGTATGTGTTAAACATGCTTGTACTATCTTTAAACACCTTTAACTTGTTAACAATATTAACTATATTTATTAAACATACTTGTATTATCATTAAACACCTTTAATTTTTTAACAATATTAACTATATGTGTTAAACATGCTTGTATTATCATTAAACACCTTTAACTTGTTAACAAAAACACATATTTCATAAATAAGTAAATATAAATTATATATATGAATGAGGTAGATCCCCACGACTTGATCAATTGAAAAGTAGCTCGCCTGCAGAAAAAGTGTGAGCACCCCTGCGTTTGACTAAATAAGCGTTCATTCCTTGCAACTTTCAACAACAGTGCATTTGTCACACAAAAAACTGTTGAATTAAATTGATTATCCATCCATGCATTTTCTACCGCTTGTCCCGTTCA
Source organism: Nerophis lumbriciformis (assembly GCF_033978685.3). Classification (NCBI taxonomy): domain Eukaryota; kingdom Metazoa; phylum Chordata; class Actinopteri; order Syngnathiformes; family Syngnathidae; genus Nerophis; species Nerophis lumbriciformis. The sequence goes on along the minus strand of NC_084586.2, from coordinate 13,200,949 downwards.
GGGTCGCCGGGGGGTGCTGGAGCCTATCTCAGCTGCATTCGGGCGGAAGACGGGGTACACCCTGGACAAGTCGCCATTTCATCGCAGGGCCAACACAGATAGACAGACAACATTCACACTCACATTCACGCACTAGGGCCAATTTAGTGTTGCCAATCAACCTATCCCCAGGTGCATGTTTTTGGCGGTGGGAGGAAGCCGGAGTACCCGGAGGAAACCCACGCAGTCACGGGGAGAACATGCAAACTTCACACAGAAAGATCCCGAGCCCGGGATTGAACCCAGGACTACTCAGGACCTTCGTAAATGAATGGAAATGTGTGCAAAACTGGAACATACAGTAAGTGCCCTAAAATAAAAGGAGCTGGTCGGATCTCTCGGTGAGTTGGCTCGCTGCGGTCAGCCAAATTTTAGAACTGTCTGCATTACTTTATTTACAATAAATAAATAATCCATTATTGACGTTTATTAATCGCCCGTTTACATCTAAAAATCAATTAATTGCCCCACTTTCAACTGCCTGTATGTCAAAATATAGTACATGATTAAAAATAGATCCTAGGCGACGTTCTGTAGTTATGATGTATTGATTGTCCTGTTCGGGACTTTTCTGCTCTGCAACTTCTCCCAGTACAATGGCTGCAAAGTGTACGTAAACACGCTCAATCAAATGATTGTGCTGCAGAGCGATTAAGGGAGCGGGAGATTAGTCCCAAACGTTATAAAAGACAGCATCCAATCTGCACATAAACAGAATTATTCAACCCCCGTAATGACATCATCCCCTTTACAATGCACATGCAATTACACAGATTAGAGTGTGGGGTGGGAAGGGGGGGGGGCAGCGCTAGAGAGGCGAGGAGGAAGGAGAGCGAGAGGGAAAAGGGGCTTTAAATCCTTAGTTAAGCTTTGGGACAGCCGCAGATCCTCTTACGCAAGCCAGGCCGAC
>NC_084586.2:13127500-13195000 GCF_033978685.3 Nerophis lumbriciformis | reverse complement strand
TGTCTTACGTCAGCACCAGAGTCGTAAAATCAGCTGTTTCGGGGATGAATAGGGAAATCCTTCTTTAACTGCCGTCTTGTTTTATCATATATTGCTGCCTTTGCACCTGTCAATGTTTACTTTTGTATGCACATTAAATCAACAAAAAATCCTGACTTTGGAGCAATGTTCACGGACTCTAGTATTTGGCTCTCTATTAGATGCAATGGGTCCGTATTGGGACCATGATTTCGGTCCTAACTTGTTCACCGGTCCTCATATGGAAGCTACTTTTCCTTGTTGATGTCCCAAGAAGGGTAGAAATACATGAACACACACACACACACACACACACACAAACACACACAGAGAGAAACAGGCGAGTGCTGAGTGAAGCAGCATGAGAGTCATGCATCTTTAATAGAACATCACAGACGACTAATAATGTTAGAGGAGCCGCGCTGTGATAAGCCCCGCCCCCCTCCTGGGGTATCAAGTGACAGGTCATGTGGACATGTGGCGGCATGGCAAGGGTCACCCTAACACTGTTTACACACCACGCCTCTGGTCTGCAATTGATCCATCGTTGTTCCAGTTTGGCACAAAATTGACGTTGTCGGGTGTTCCCCATTTATTTGTGGCGGCCCACCACTAAAATATTTGGACCGCCACAATTAGATTTGGCGCTACCTGCGACCTACTCCGACGCCATCGTGGTTCTGTGGCGTCACGATCCTTGACCGTTACGTCACCAACTCTGCATACGCTTTAAAATGCCGCGGGTGTTAAAATTGACGCTCTGCTGTTTACGATAAACGCTGACTCTGCAATTTTGCTGCTTGCCGCAATTACAATTGCGTACATTCTCCCTTTTCTGTCTTTGCATCGTGTCTGCTTGTAAGTACTCCGTGATTGTGCGATTTGGTACAATGATTTGCAAATCCTTTCCAACCTATATTCAATTGAATAGACTGCAAGGACAAGATACTTAATGTTTGAACTGGTTAACTTTGTTATTTTTTGCAAATATTAGCTCATGTTTCAAAAAAGCTGGCACAAGTGGCAAACAACAGGCTAATTGGGAACAGGTGGGTGCCATGATTGGGTATAAATGCAGCTTCCGTGAAATGCTCAGTCATTCACGAACAAGGATGGGGCGAGGGTCACCACTTTGTCAACAAATGCGTGAGCAAATAGTCCAACAGTTTAAGAACAACACTTCTCAACAAGCTATTGCAAGGAATTTAGGGATTTCACCGTCTATGGTCCGTAATATCATCAAAATGTTCAGAGAATCTGGAGAAATCACAGCACGTAAGCGGCAAGGACGAAAACCAACATTGAATGCCCGTGACCTTCGATCCCTCAGGATGTACTGCGTCAAAAACAGACATCAGCGTGTAAAGGATATCACCACATTGGCTCAGGAACACTTCAGAAAACCATTGTCAGTAACTACAGTTGGTCGCTACATCTGTAAGTGCAAGGTAAAACTCTACTATGCAAAGCCAAAGCCATTCATCAACAACACCCAGAAACGCCGCCGGATTCGCTTGGCCTGAGCTCATCTAAGATGGACCGATGCAAAGTGGAAAAGTGTTCTGTTGTCTGACGAGTCCACATTTCAAATTGTTTTTGGAAACCGTGGATGTCGTGTCCTCCGGAACAAAGAGGGAAATAACCATCCAGACTGTTTTAGACGCAAAGTTCAAAAGCCAGCATCTGTGATGGTATGGGGGTGTATTAGTGCCCAAGGCATGGGTAACTGTGAAGGCATCATTAATGCTGAACAGTACATACAGGTTTTGGAGCAACATATGTTGCCATCCAAGCAACGTTATGATGGACGCCCCTGCTTATTTCAGCAAGACAATGCCAAGCCACGTGTTACGACACCGTGGCTTCGTAGTAAAGGAGTGCGGGTACTAGACTGGCCTGCCTGTAGTCCAGACCTGTCTCCCATTGAAAATATGTGGCACATTATGAAGCCTAAAATACCACAACGGAGACCCCGGGCTGTTGAACAACTTAAGCTGTACATCAATTAAGAATGGGAAAGAATCACACCTGAGAAGCTTCAAAAATTGGCCTCCTCAGTTACCAAACGTTTACTGAGTGTTGTTAAAAGGAAAGGCCATGTAACACAGTGGTAAAAATGCCCCTGTGACAACTTGTTTGCAATGTGTTGCTGCCATTAAATTCTAAGTTAATGATTATTTGCGGGGAAAAAAATTAAGTTTCTGAGTTGGAACATGAAATATCTTGTCTTTGCAGTCTATTCAATTGAATATAAGTTGAAAAGGATTTGCAAATCATTGTATTCTGTTTTTATTTACCATTTACACAACGTGCCGACTTCGCTGGTTTTGGGTTTTGTAGTTCTGCGAGAAAAATCTACATATTGTACTAGAGATGTCCAATAATATCGGACTGCCGATATTATCGGCTGATAAATGCTTTAAAATGCAATATCGGAAATTATCGGTATCGGTTTCAAAAAGTAAAATTTATGACTTTTTAAAAACACCGCTGTACGGAGTGGTACACGGACGTAGGGAGAAGTACAGAGCGCCAATAAACCTTAAAGGCACTGCCTTTGCATGCCGGCCCAATCATATAGTATCTACGGCTTTTAACACACACAAGTGAATGCAATTCATACTTGGTCAACAGCCATACAGGTCACACTGAGGGTGGCCGTATAAACAACTTTAACACTGTTACAAATATGCGCCACACTGTGAACACACACCAAACAAGAATGACAAACACATTTCGGGAGAACATCCGCACCGTAACACAACATAAACACAACAGAACAAATACCCAGAACCACTTGCAGCACTAACTCTTCCGGGACGCTACAATATACACCCCCTGCTACCTCCTACCCCCCCACTTAAAGCCCGCCCCCATGAGCATGTCCCAAATTCCAAGCTGCTGTTTTGAGGCATGTTAAAAAAAATAATGCTTTGTGACTTCAATAATAAATATGGCAGTGCCATGTTGGTAATTTTTTTCCATAACTTGAGTTGATTTATTTTAGAAAACCTTGTTACATTGTAGACGGCTGCGTTGACCCTGGATCTCAGGAAAGAGAGTGGACCGACACCAGCTGGACTGCTGCTGAGTGGTCCAAAGTCATGTTTTCTGACGAAAGCAAATTTTGCATTTCCTTTGGAACTCGAGGTCCCAGAGTCTGGAGGAAGACAGGAGAGGCACAGGATCCACGTTGCCTGAAGTCTAGTGTAAAGTTTCCACCATCAGTGATGGTTTGGGGTGCCATGTCATCTGCTGGTGTCGGTCCACTCGGTTTGGGGTGCCATGTCATCTGCTGGTGTCGGTCCACTCTGTTTCCTGAGATCCAGGGTCAACGCAGCCGTCTACCAGCAAGTTTTAGAGCACTTCATGCTTCCTGCTGCTGACCTGCTCTATGGAGATGGAGATTTCAAGTTCCAACAGGACTTGGCGCCTGCACACAGCGCAAAATCTACCCGTGCCTGGTTTACGGACCATGGTATTTCTGTTCTAAATTGGCCCGCCAACTCCCCTGACCTTAGCCCCATAGAAAATTTGTGGGGTATTGTGAAAAGGAAGATGCAGAATGCCAGACCCAAAAACGCAGAAGAGTTGAAGGCCACTATCAGAGCAACCTGGGCTCTCATAACACCTGAGCAGTGCCAGAAACTCATCGACTCCATGCCACGCCGCATTAACGCAGTAATTGAGGCAAAAGGAGCTCCAACCAAGTATTGAGTATTGTACATGCTCATATTTTTCATTTTCATACTTCAGTTGGCCAACATTTCTAAAAATCCCTTTTTTGTATTAGCCTTAAGTAATATTCTAATTTTGTGACACACGGAATTTTGGATTTTCATTTGTTGCCACTTCAAATCATCAAAATTAAATGAAATAAACATTTGAATGCATCAGTCTGTGTGCAATGAATAAATATAATGTACAAGTTACACCTTTTGAATGCAATTACTGAAATAAATCAAGTTTTTCAAAATATTCTAATTTACTGGCTTTTACCTGTATATATATATATATATATATCTACATCCTGAAAATATGCAAACAAAACTGTGTTTAGATAATTGATACTTCAAACTTGCATAAATAAATCTTAAGGAATATAACATAACTTGGCTTCTGAGAGCTTCAAAATGTAATGAATAAAATGCTAAAGTTGTTGATAAACAAGCAATTATTTTAATAATTAAATATGGTCATTTTAAATGAATTATTATGATAATTTAAAATTAATTATTTCAAATATGTTTATTTTAATGTATAATTCTATGGCTGGATGTAATAAGGAGTCAGAAAAAATACAAATAAATAAATAATTTTGGTATTTTTAGCAAAATATAGTAAAAATGTATTTCGTTTTTGTTTTTTTTTAATTAGTAAATATATTTATTTTTAGGTAAGATAAACATAATAATACAATTTATCTCTAGTCTGGATGATTTAGTTCTTGTCACCCTGTTGTCCTCCCGTCGTGAAAAAAGGCTGTCCTCTAGAGATGCGCGGTTTGCGGGCACAACCGCGGAGTCCGCGGATTATCCGCGGATCGGGCGGATGAAATTAAAAAAAATTAGATTTTATCCGCGGGTCGGGTCGGGTCGGGCGGTAGAAAAAAAAAATTAGATTTTAAATAGATTCAGGCGGGTGGCAGTTAAACCAATTCGGAAATATATATACATAGTTAAATGTTGTTACCCACATACGAAAAACGAGCAGGCACCTGCAGCATATGCCACAACAGAAGAAAAAAAAAAAAAGAGATGGACACTTTTACGGAGCGGAGAAGGGACGCCTCGCCGGGGTCCGGGACCGAGGCCCCTTCCCCCAAGAGGGCCCCACCGGGAGCCGTAGCTGAGGCGATCCGCGAGAAGGGCCCGACGCACGTCCAGGGTCACCACCGCGCCCACCGCACCGACACCCCGCCTCGTCCGCCTTCGCCGCGGCCGGCGTCACGCGCAGCAGGTAAGCAGCTTACCTGCCCGCCACCCCTGTTGCCGGGGGCGCGTAACAGGGGGCGCGTAACAGGGGGCGCGTAACAGGGGTCACTCCGCGCGCAGTGCGCTCACGAAAGGGGTGGGGCTCACCCTGGTTGATATAGACAGCAGCTAGGACGGTGGCCATGGAAGTTGGAACCCGCTAAGGAGTGTGTAACAACCCACCTGCCGAATCAACTAGCCCTGAAAATGGATGGCGCTGGAGCGTCGGGCCCATACCCGGCCGTCGCCGGCAGCGAGACGCGCTTGGAGGTGCGCTCAGCGCGGCTCCCATATGATTGCGCACTGGTGTGCGTCTGGGTCGTGACAGCGTGGCACGCGAATGTCTGTGCTGCATTGGATCAGTCTCCTTTCTTTAACAGGCAAAAGCGTTATAACCTCACTAATGCCTTGCATCGTCTATATTAGATATATAACAACGGGCGGGTGCGGGCGGGTGCGGTTCTGATCAAATGTTACATCGGGTGGATGGCGGATGGTTGACGACTTTCTGATGCGGTTGCGGATGAAATAATTGCCTATCCGCGCATCTCTACTGTCCTCACTCAGGTCCGCATGGAGCTGGAGGGGGCGTGGCCTCCAGCTCCGGCTGAAAATCGGGAGATTTTCGGGAGAATATTTGTCCCGGGAGGTTTTCGGGGGAGGCGCTGAATTCCGGGAGTCTCCCGGAAAATTCGGGAGGGTTGGCAAGTATGATATCGGTATCGGTTGATATCGGAATCAGTAATTAAGACTTGGACAATATCGGAATATCGGATATCAGCAAAAAAGACATTATTGGACATCTCTATATTGTACTGGTTTAGATCTGAACAAATTCCAAAAGGGTCACTGTATCCTTTGATGTTTTATTCTGTGGCCTTCAGTGGAAAATGTTCGGGCATCACTGGGTTAGTGTATAAAGGAGGCTGAATAAAGATAGGAAAACATGCATGGTTTTAAAAGTCAACGTTGACTTAGGTTCTGAACGGGCCTCAAAGCAGGAAGTATAGTGGCCCTTAAGGGACTCAGAATATTAGTGATGCGGCGCGCAAAAAGAAGAAGCAGGATTCAGCTCCTCAAGCGTGAAACAGCTGATGCCAACGCCTGCATTTGGTTACAATGCCAAGATAAAAAGTATTTTTGCACACTTTCCTGAGGCCCAAATCATGTTAGAGATGTGACCGTCAGTGGAAGTGTCCAGAAAACTGCAGATGAAGGTCGTCTGCCCGTCCCAGACTTTCCCCAAATGTCCTCCACCTGCTTCCTGTCTGACTGACGATGTGCATTCGGCGCCCTGCAGCCTCCGCGCGCAGCGAGAGCTGACCTGATTTGGCGTCAGCATGCAGGCCCGCTTGTCTCGGCGTGTTTGTGTGCACTGTCACTAAGGCGACCGTGCGTCTCCGGTCCGGCCTGTCCTACTTCACCAGACACTCCGCCGTGCCAGGGGGCCACGGGGAAGAGCGGAGGGGTGACGACGGCGCGGTCGTGACCTCACAGCAGGAGGGGACGAGACGCTGCCAAAAAGTGCACCGCGAGGCGTGAATGGAAGTGGCACAGCTGCGACATTCTGCTGCCTGTTGCTGCAGAATCAGCAACGCCGGGAGCGTGCAAGCTACAAACATTAGGGTTGGCCTTAATGAGAATATAAATATTAGGGCTGTGAATCTTTGGGCACCACACGATTCGATTCTTGAGGGTAACGATTCAATGCAAAACGATTCTCGACTTTTTTAAATAACATTGGGTGCCATTTCTATTAGAGATGTCCGATAATGGCTTTTTTGCCATTACCCGATATTCCGATATTGTCCTACTCTTAATCACCGATTCCGATATCAACCGATACCGATATATACAGTCGTGGAATTAACACATTATTATGCCTAATTTTGTTGTGATGCATTAAACAATGTAAAAAGGTTCTCCAAAATAAATCAACTCAAGTCATGGAAAAGAAATGCCAACATGGCACTGCCATATTTATTATTGAAGTCACAAAGTGCATTATTTTTTTTTTTTAACATGCCTCAAAACAGCAGCTTGGAATTTGGGACATGCTCTCCCTGAGAGAGCATGAGGAGGTTGAGGTGGGGGGGTACATTGTAGCGTCCCGGAAGAGATAGTGCTGCAAGGGGTTCTGGGTATTTGTTCTGTTGTGTTTATGTTGTGTTACGGTGCGGATGTTCTCCCGAAATGTGTTTGTCATTCTTGTTTGGTGTGGGTTCACAGTGTGGCGCATATTTGTAACAATGTTAAAGTTGTTTATACGGCCACCCCTCAGTGTGACCTGTATGGCTTTTGACCAAGTATGCTTTGCATTCACTTGTGTGAGTGAAAAGCCGTGGGTATTATGTGATTGGGCCGGCACGCAAAGGCAGTGCCTTTAAGGTTTAATGGCGCTCTGTACTTCTCCCTACGTCCGTGTACCACTCCGTACAGCTGCGTTTTAAAAAGTCATAAATTTTACTTTTTTAAACCGATACCGATATTTTAAAGCATTTATCGGCCGATAATATCGGCAGTCCCATATTATTGGACATCTCTAATTTCTATGATTAACTACGTTCCTCCGTAAAAAGATAAACAGCTGTGAAAAATGTCTATTTTATATCAAAGAAAACTGTTTTTGTTTAATGAGATTTTACCCCAAAATTTAATACTGCTCTTAATTATGATTCACTTGGCAGACCCGTCAGCGATCCTGTTCTGTCTCCCTGTAATGTTTGATCCTGTTCTGTCTCCCTGTAATGTTTGTCTGATCTTGAATGGGATTGTGCTGAAAATTTTAATTTCCCCTCTGGGTTTATTAAAGTATTTCTGATTCTGATTCTGATCCTTTTGTATAAGTGAAGTGAATTATATTTATATAGCGCTTTTCTCTAGTGACTCAAAGCGCTTTTATACAGTGAAACCCAATATCTAAGTTACATTTAAACCAGTGTGGGTGGCACTGGGAGCAGGTGGGTAAAGTGTCTTGCCCAAGGACACAACGGCAGTGACTAGGATGGTGGAAGCGGGGATCGAACCTGGAACCCTCAAGTTGCTGGCACGGCCACTCTACCAACCGAGCCATACCGCCTCATAATAAAAAAAACTATTAAATTATAAATGTAGGAATCTTTGGGTACCTCACGATTCGGTCCGATTCTGATTCCTGGGGCGACGATTTGACTCAGAATTGATTCTTTATTCAACACGATTCTCGCAATGTATTATTTGGTATAATAATTATAATAAAACCTTTTCAAAACCTCTTTTTGCTTGTAGTGTGGTACAGTATACACATAGCAAGTAAGCATGTAGATGGCCTAAAAATTTATTTTTCTAAATATGTTTTTCATTTATCAATATTTAGAGATTGCCTAAAAAAAGTACTCATTTTTTTTAATTATTTACATTTTTTATATTTATTTTTATAATCCATTTTTTAAAATGCTGAATCAATGTGGAATCGCAATAAATAAGAAAAATTCAACCTTTTTTTTTTTTTTTTTACAGATCAAAGCATTTTTTCTAATAAAATAACCCAAGCTGTGGCCAAAATATGCTAGTTATTCTACTATAGTGTAATTCTTACAGTTTTTAATGTCACCTGTTACTAACTACATACATTTTGAACAAAATCTAAATTTTTTCAGTAACATTTAATATTAAAGCGGTAGAAAATGAATGGATGGAAGTAGTACAAATTCCATAAACTCTGAAAAAATTAGTTTTTCTACAGAAAGTGCAATTAATTTTCTACAAAATCCAACTTTTTCCCTCCTTTTTATGTTAGTTCTACTAAAGTGACATTATTTTTGAAATCCAACCTTTCTTTTCTAATAAAATATACCCAACCATTACAGATTCAAGCTGTGTGCAAATATGTCAGTTCTACCAAACTTTGTTTACAGATCTATTTTTTTTTCTAATAAAATGAATTTAAGCCCTGCTCAAAATATGCAACTTATTATTCTACTGTAGTGTAATTCTTACAGGTTTTTAATGTCACCTAGTATTAATAAATATATATTTCAAACAAAATCATTGTATTTTTTAAAGTAATACAAATTTAAGCAGCGCCCCCCCCCCAAAAAAAAAATTTTTGCTACAAAAGGGAAATTATTTTTCTACAAAATCCAACTTTTTTTTCCTTTTTACAAAACATCAAACACTATCATTAATACTTCAGATTCAAGCTGTGTGCAAATATGTTACTATGTCTACTAAAGTGAAGCTATTTTTGTACAAAATCAAACACTTTTTTTTTTACAGATAACATATTTTTTAAATAAAATAAAACCCAATCATTGCCTATAATATGCTAGTTATTCTACTTTAGTGTAATTATTAGGTTTTTTTTAAGTCACCTATGATTTTCAATAACATTAAATACATATTTTTCAAAATTCACACAACGCCCCAAAAATTTGTTTTCCTACAAAAGTGCAAATGTTTTTCTCCAAAATCCACTTTTTTTTCAAAACATCAAATACTATAAAAATCAAATAACTCAGATTCAAGTGCTATGTAAACACAGTATGTTAGTTTTGCTAAAGTGCAATTATTTTTGTACAAAATCCAACCTTTTTTTCTACAGATCAAACAATTTTTTTCTAATAAAATAAACCCAAGCATTGCCCAAAATATCTTAGTATTTTTTTCTTTTTGTACAAAATCTAACATTTGTTTTACTTCTTTTAAAAAAAAACAAAAAAACAAACAGCCAAAAAGTGTTAGTTTTTCTACTGAAGTGCAAGACTTTCTGTACAAAATAAAGCTATTTTTCCACATAATGCAGCATGATAATTTGCTGTTTCTCAGTGGTTAATCTGGCAAGTGTGTGTGTGTGTGTGTGTGTGTGTGTGTGTGTGTGTGTGTGTGTGTGTGTGTGTGTGTGTGTGTGTGTGTGTGTGTGTGTGTGTGTGTGTGTGTGTGTGTGTGTGTGTTAAGATAAAGTCACTGTGATGGAAACATGTCTGAGTGCGGCCGTGCTTCAAAGTGTTGAAAAGTGTTGTGACTTTGCCTGTTTAATGATCCCGCACCTGCTGACACTCTTCTTTTATAGCGAGTCGTGAAGAGGAAGAACGTCCTAGAAGCAATAGCAACGTACACTATGATGTAAATCCTACGAGTTGTCACTTCCTGTGCTACTTCTTCTTCTCTCATCCTCTGTAGGCTGTCGCCAAGGGGCCGGCCTGTCGCCGTCGCCATGGGGACGCTCTTCACAGAACATCTCAATTACTGGCAATTAATAAGCATCAAAGCCTGGTTAATATTTCACCCGGTGCCCGCGGGCCCGCCGGAGGGAGGGATGGAGGAATGGAGGGATGGAGGGATGGAGGAACCGGGGGAGTGTAGGCTAGAATGGAACGGCATGGAATGGAATAGGAGCTTCTTTTTATACATCGTAAAGATAGCAAGTTGATCTCAATGATGAGAATACTATTTCCTTTTGTGGGTGAATTGCAATTGGTATGATACATTTAAAAAAAAAATATATATATATATATATAAAATTTAAGATATAAATTTACATACATCCATTTTTTACCGCTTGTCCCTTTCGGGGTTGCGGGGGGCGCTGGGGCCTATCTCAGCTGCATTTGGGCGGAAGGCGGGGTACACCCTGGACAAGTTGCCGCTTTATAAATTTACATATGCTAAATATTATAAACTTATCACTTTCCTCTGGCACTGTTCCCCTAGCATTCAAGAAAGCGGTTATTCATCCTCTGCTCAAAAGACCTAACATTGATCCTGACCTTATGGTAAACTACCGACCGGTGTCCCACCTTCCGTTTATTTCGAAAATCCTCGAAAAAATTGTCGCACAGCAGCTAAATGAACACTTAGTGTCTAACAATCTCTGTGAACCTTTTCAATCCGGTTTCAGGGCAAATCACTCTACGGAGACAGCCCTCGCAAAAATGACTAATGATCTACTGCTAACGATGGATTCTGATGCGTCATCTATGTTGCTGCTTCTTGATCTTAGCGCTGCTTTCGATACCGTCGATCATAATATTTTATTAGAGCGTATCAAAACACGTATTGGTATGTCAGACTTAGCTTTGTCGTGGTTTAACTCTTATCTTACTGACAGGATGCAGTGCGTCTCCCATAAAAATGTGACCTCGGACTATGTTAAGGTAACGTGCAGATTTCCTCAGGGTTCGGTTCTTGGCCCTGCACTCTTTAGTATTTACATGCTGCCGCTAGGCGACATCATACGCAAATACGGTGTTAGCTTTCATTGTTATGCTGATGACACCCAACTCTACATGCCCCTAAAGCTGACCAACACGCCGGATTGTAGTCAGCTGGAGGCGTGTCTTAATGAAATTAAACAATGGATGTCCGCTAACTTCTTGCAACTCAACGCCAAGAAAACGGAAATGCTGATTATCGGTCCTGCTAAACACCGACATTTATTTAATAATACCACCTTAACATTTGACAACCAAACAATTACACAAGGCGAATCAGTAAAGAATCTGGGTATTATCTTCCACCCAACTCTCTCCTTTGAATCACACATTAAGAGTGTTACTAAAACGGCCTTCTGTCATCTCCGTAATATCGCTAAAATTCGTTCTATTTTATCCACTAGCGACGCTGAGATCATTATTCATGCGTTCGTTACGTCTCGTCTCGACTACTGTAACGTATTATTTTCGGGTCTCCCTATGTCTAGCATTAAAAGACTACAATTGGTACAAAATGCGGCTGCTAGACTTTTGACAAGAACAAGAAAGTTTGATCATATTACGCCTATACTGGCTCACCTGCACTGGCTTCCTGTGCACTTAAGATGTGACTTTAAGGTTTTACTACTTACGTATAAAATACTACACGGTCTAGCTCCATCCTATCTTGTCGATTGCATTGTACCATATGTCCCGGCAAGAAATCTGCGTTCAAAGAACTCCGGCTTATTAGTGATTCCCAGAGCCCAAAAAAAGTCTGCGGGCTATAGAGCGTTTTCTATTCGGGCTCCAGTACTATGGAATGCCCTCCCGGTAACAATTAGAGATGCTACCTCAGTAGAAGCATTTAAGTCCCATCTTAAAACTCATTTGTATACTCTATCCTTTAAATAGCCCCCCTTTTAGACCAGTTGATCTGCCGTTTCTTTTCTTTTCTCCTCTGCTCCCCTCTTCCTTGTGGAGGGGGGGGGCACAGGTCTGGTGGCCATGGATGAAGTGCTGGCTGTCCAGAGTCGGGACCCGGGGTGGACCGCTCGCCTGTGCATCGGCTGGGAACATCTCTGCGCTGCTGACCCGTCTCCGCTCGGGATGGTGTCCTGCTGGCCCCACTATGGACTGGACTCTTACTATTATGTTGGATCCACTATGGACTGGACTCTCACAATATTATGTCAGACCCACTCGACATCCATTGCATTCGGTCTCCCCTAGAGGGGGGGGTTACCCACATATGCGGTCCTCTCCAAGGTTTCTCATAGTCATTCACATCGACGTCCCACTGGGGTGAGTTTTTCCTTGCCCTTATGTGGGCTCTGTACCGAGAATGTCATTGTGGCTTGTGCAGCCCTTTGAGACACTTATGATTTAGGGCTATATAAATAAACATTGATTGATTGACATATAACATATACAAATTTAATGATTTAGGGAAAATGAAAATATTTACAGTACCTAATTTAAAAAAAAAAGTCATATATCTTGTATCTTTTGAGTTTTCTCCTTTTGATTATTTAATTTTTATTTTTAGAATATGCTGCGGGCCTGAAAAAAATGGCTCATTTCATGCAAGATTTGTCGTTTGTCATTTTTGGCAAACAAGTTAATTTTTTTAGTATACAAAAAAATAACGTTTTAGTTTGTAGAAACACTGGTGACCTTTTGTTAAACTTTTATGTGAAATTTAACAGCCTGCAATCAAGTAAGTGGGTGCCAACGAATACAAAGAGTGGCTTCTTGTATCTTAAAAACTATGTAGACGTGTTTTTTGATTTTCCATCCATCCATTTTCTACCGCTTGTCCCTTTTTGGGGTCGCGGGGGGGCGCTGGAGCATATCTCAGCTGCATTCGGGCGGAAGGCGGGGTACACCCTGGACAAGTCGCCACTTTATAAATTTACATACAGTATAACATATACAAATTTAATGATTTAGGGAAAATGAAAATATTTACAGTACCTAATTAAAAAAAAAGTCATATATCTCGTATCTTTTGAGTTTTCTCCTTTTTATTATTTCATTTTTATTTTTAGAATATGCTGCGGGCCTGAAAAAAATGGCTCATTTCATGCAAGATTTGTCATTTTTGGCAAACAAGTTAATTTTTTTAGTATACAAAAAAATAACGCTTTAGTTTGTGACTTTTTGTTAAACTTTTATGTGAAATTTAACAGCCTGCAATCAATTAAGTGGGTGCCAACAAATACAAAGAGTGGCTTCTTGTATCTTAAAAACTATGTAGACGTGTTTTTTGATTTTCCACCCTGGACAAGTCGCCACCTCATCGCAGGTTTTTTTTTAATTTTCTGTTTGGTAATTGTTTTTTTTTAAGCTGCTACTAAACTCAGATTTATACTAAAAAACAAGTTGTTTTAAACAATTTATAGAATAAAACACTTGATTGTCATCGAATGTAAAAGTTGGCTACTCTGTGCAGTTGAAATACAATATAAACAACAAATAATGTGTTAAAAATAAATACATGAATGAGTTAATTAGGGGGGTAAAGTGGGTGTGGCTGTTGTGGGAGGCGGGCAGAGATAGAGGGAGGCGGGGTGGGGTGTTGTGATGAAGCGTGGAACGACTAATCAATGGTGGTGGGGTTCAATCAGCAAAGTGATCCATACGGGCTGACCTTAGCTTGGGACGGCTGAGGGACAACGTGAAGCTATTTATAAGTTAAGTTAAAGTACCAATGATTGTCACACACACACTAGGTGTGGCGAAATTATTCTCTGCATTTGACCCATCACCCTTGATCACCCCCTGGGAGGTGAGGGGAGCAGTAAGCAGCAGCGGTGGCCGCGCCCGGGAATCATTTTTGTTGATTTAACCCCCAATTCCAACCCTTGATGCTGAGTGCCAAGCAGGGAGGTAATGGGTCCCATTTGTATAGTCTTGGTATGACTCGGCCGGGGTTTGAACTCATAACCTACCGATCTCAGGGCTGACACTTGAACCACTAGGCCACTGATATGCTAACGTATGGCAACGTAGGAAAAGGTTGCATAAGCATACAGTACAGGTCAAAAGTTTGGACACACCTTCTCCTCATTCAATGCGTTTTCTTTATTTTCTTGACTATTTACATTGTCGTCGTCGGCGATCACTCGAAACGAGTATGATTGTCCTCCTGTTGGTGGGATTGCCTTCAGGAGAACGCCTGTGCGTGAAATCTTTTAAAGTGGGGAGACTGGCGCACAGACTGTCCTTGGCAAAGAGAAGGCCAGGGTCCGATGGCATGGAGACCAAGACAATTGGGAGCCCATCTTTGCTGCAGCCTTCTTCCGCCTTTGTGACCGTTGTGGAGCTTCAGTCGCCCACTCCGCCGTTGAGGTCTTTTTCGACGAAGGAGACACGCAGACTCCAACGTCACGTTTACATTGTAGATTGTCACTGAAGGCATCAAAACTATGAATGAACACATGTGGAGTTATGTATTGATTGATTGATTGATTGAAACGTTTATTTTTTAGATTACACAGTACATGTTCCGTACAATTGACCACTAAATGGCAACACCCGAATACGTTTTTCAACTTGTTTTAGTCGGGGCCCACGTTAATCAATTCATGGTAATGTACTTGAGCTCGATGAGCTTCAAGCGCACCTGTGAAGTGAAAACCATTTCAGGTGACGACCTCTTGAAGCTCATCGAGAGAATGCCAAGAGTGTGCAAAGTAGTAATCAGAGCAAAGAAGAAACTAGAATACAACATTTTTTTCCAGTTACTTCACCTTTTTTTGTTAAGTACATAACTCCACATGTGGTCATTCATAGTTTTGATTTCCTTCAGTGACAATCTACAATGTAAATAGTCATGAAAATAAAGAAAACGCATTGAATGAGAAGGTGTGTCCTAACTTTTGGCCTGTACTGTTTATTGATAGCGTTTTATCGGGCCAGTCATACATCAGCGTACATCGATTAAAGAAAATATACATTTTTAGTCAGCTTTAGATGTATTTTTGAAATGTTAACTAGCATCTTGAAAGATTTTTGGAAAACAAATAACATGAAATCAACTACAGCACTGTCACTGCCACCATGGAAGCGTTAAATGATTTCACAAGTGCTATTGACTCTAAAGAATATTGGGCTGTGTTATTCTTAGATCTGTCAAAGGCTTTTGATACGGCCTGTCTTGTCCCAAAGATTAAAAGATATCAGAATGTCTTCAAAAGCATTCAAAATGGGTTCCTAACTACAAACATATGAGTTGGGGAATTGTGTTAGATGTAAATATAAACGGAATACAATGATTTGCAAATCCTTTTCAACCCATATTCAATTCAATGCACTACAAAGACAACATATTTGATGTTCAAACTGATAAACATTTTTTTTTTTGCAAATAATCATTAACTTTAGAATTTGATGCCAGCAACACGTGACAAAGAAGTTGGGAAAGGTGGCAATAAATACTGATAAAGTTGAGGAATGCTAATCAAACTCTTATTTGGAACATCCCACAGGTGAACAGGCAAATTGGGAACAGGTGGGTGCCATGATTGGGTATAAAAGTAGATTCCATGAAATGCTCAGTCATTCACAAACAAGGATGGGGTGAGGGTCACCGCTTTGTCAACAAATGCGTGAGCAAATTGTTGAACAGTTTAAGAAAAACCTTTCTCAACCAGCTATTGCAAGGAATTTAGGGATTTCACCATCTGCGGTCCGTGATATCATCAAAGGGTTCAGAAAATCTGGAGAAATCACTGCACGTAAGCAGCTAAGCCCGTGACCTTCGATCCCTCAGGCTGTACTGCATCAACAAGTGACATCGGTGTGTAAAGGATATCACCACATGGGCTCAGGAACACTTCAGAAAACCACTGTCAGTAACTACAGATGATCGCTACATCTGTAAGTGCAAGTTAAAACTCTCCTACGCAAGGTGAAAACCGTTTATCAACAACACCCAGAAACGCCGTCGGCTTCGCTGGGCCTGAGCTCATCTAAGATGGACTGATACAAAGTGGAAAAGTGTTCTGTGGTCTGACGAGTCCACATTTCAAATTGTGTTTGGAAACTGTGGACGTCGTGTCCTCCGGACCAAAGAGGAAAAGAACCATCCGGATTGTTATAGGCGCAAAGTGGAAAAGCCAGCATCTGTGATGGTATGGGGGTGTGTTAGTGCCCAAAGCATGGGTAACTTACACATCTGTGAAGGCGCCATTAATGCTGAAAGGTACATACAGGTTTTGGAGCAACATATGTTGCCATCCAAGCAACGTTACCATGGACGCCCCTGCTTATTTCAGCAAGACAATGCCAAGCCACGTGTTACGTCAACGTGGCTTCATAGTAAAAGAGTGCGGGTACTAGACTGCCCTGCCTGTAGTCCAGACATGTCTCCCATTGAAAATGTGTGGCGCATTATGAAGCCTAAAATACCACAACGGAGACGCCGGACTGTTGAACAACTTAAGCTGTACATCAAGCAAGAATGGGAAAGAATTCCACCTGAGAAGCTTAAAAAATGTGTCTCCTCAGTTCCCAAATGTTTACTGAGTGTTGTTAAAAGAAAAAGTGATGTAACACAGTGGTGAACATGCCCTTTCCCAACTACTTTGGCACGTGTTGCAGCCATGAAATTCTATGTTAATTATTATTTGCAAAAAAAAAATAAAGTTTATGAGTTAGAACATCAAATATGTTGTCTTTGTAGTGCATTGAATTGAATATGGGTTGAAAAGGATTTGCAAATAATTGTATTCCGTTTATATTTACAACTAACACCATTTCCCAACTCATATGGAAACGGGGTTTGTACTTGAGTCATATTGCCATCATATCGCAGTCTACACGTTTTTCTTATGTTTGACTGCCATCTACTGGTCAGACTTATCATTACACCAAGTACCAAATAAATTTGCTTCAAGGTCGGTAAGCAAAACCAGAATTATTCCGTACAATAGGCACACAGGGTTATAAGCGCACTGTCGAGTTTTTAAGTAAAAAAAGGATTTTAAGTGAGCCTTATAGTCCGGAAAATACGGTACATGTTTTTCTGTCAAAATGGAAACAAAACATTTAGTAAGAAAGATGAAGTATGCACATTATTTACAGGCTTTCGCGGGCCCCTGAGTTTGACACCTGTGCTTTACATTCAATATATGTTTCTCCTTGTCCCTATTTTTGATAGGTCATACAATTTATTAACAATTGTCGATATTGACCGATAAACACTTACATCGTGATACAGTTTTCAGCTATGTCAGCCCAAATTTCAAGGTTTTGATCCAAATAGGGTTGTACGGTATACCGGTATTAGTATAGTGCCGCGATACTAATGAATCATATTCGGTACTATACCACCTCTAAAAAGTACTGGTCCCCAATCCCCCGCCCCCCCCCCCCCCGTCGTCTTCACGTCGTGTCATTGTTGGTTTTACAAGCAGAGGAGCATGTTCGGCAGCGCACAATCACGGAGTACTTACAGCAGACATAGTGTGTAGACAGAAAAGGGAGAACGGAAGCATTTTGGCTTAAAAACTAACGATAAAGGTGAAGTTATAACACTGAAACGCCCTCAGGAAGAGGTGCTTTAAAACATGGCTAACGTCCATCAGTCTGCAGTGTTGTAGCTACTTCTAAATCACTAATCCTCGCCTCCATGGCGACAAATAAAGTGAGTTTCTTACAAGTATCGTCCCTGCAGGACGAGGAATAGTTAATCATGCTTCACTACACAACGAAGCTCACCGGCGTCACAATTAGGGCTGCAACAACGAATCGACTAAATCGATTAAAATCGATTATAAAAATAGTTGCCGATTAATTTGGTCATCGATTCGTTGGATGTCTATGTCTACTAAAGTGAAGTTATTTTTGTACAAAATCGAACCCTTTTTTTTTTTTACAGATAACATATTTTTTAAATAAAATAAACCCAATCATTGCCCAGAATATGCTAGTTATTCTACTTTAGTGTAATTATTAGTTTTTTTTAAGTCACCTATGATTTTCAATAACATTAAATACATATTTTTCAAAATTCACACAACACCCCAAAAATTTGTTTTTCTACAAAAGTGCAAATGTTTTTCTCCAAAATCCACTTTTTTTTTCAAAACATCAAATACTATAAAATCAAATAACACAGCTAAATTGCAATTATTTTTGTACGAAATCCAACCTTTTTTCTACAGATCAAACAATTTTTTTCTAATAAAATAAACCCAAGCATTGCCCAAAATATTTTAGTATTTTTTTCTTTTTGTACAAAATCCAACATTTGTTTTACTTCTTTTTTTTTTTTTAAATAAAACAAACAGCCAAAAAGTGTTAGTTTTTCTACTGAAGTGCAAGACTTTCTGTACAAAACTTTTCAAAACTTTTTTTTTTTTTTTTTTAAATAAACCTTTATTTATAAACTGCAGCATTTACAAACAGCTGAGAAACAATAATCAAAATAAGTATGGTGCCAGTATGCTGGGTTTTTTTCAATAAAATACTGGAAAGGATAGAAATGTAGTTTGTCTCTTTTATCCGATTATTGATCGATTAATCGAAGTAATAATCGACAGATTAATCGATTATCAAATTAGTTGTTAGTTGCAGCCCTAGTCACAATGTAAACAAACGCCATGGGTGGATCTACACCTGACATCCACTGTAATGATACCAAGTACAGGAGCGTATCTAGTCGATATTTTTTAGAATCACAAAATCTTTTTTCGTTGTTTTTTTTAAAATTTATATTGTGTTTATAAACTCAGGAAATACGTCCCTGGACACATGAGGACTTTAAATATTACCAATGTATGATCCTGTAACGACTTGTTATCAGATTGATACCCAAATGTGTGGTATCATCCAAAACTAATGTAAAGAATCCAAACAACAGAAGAATAAGTGATTATTACATTTTAACAGAAGTGTAGATAGAACATGTTAAAAGAGAAAGTAAGCAGATATTAACAGTAAATGCACTGCAAAAACTGAAATCGAAGTAAGATGAAATATCTCAAATAAGGGTGATATTTGCTTATTTTCTGTCTGATAAGATAATTCTTCTCACTAAGCAGATTTTATGTTAGAGTGTTTTACTTGTTTTAAGGGTTTTGGTCCTAAATGATCTCAGTAAGATATTACAGCTTGTTGCTGAGATTTTATGACCTATATTGAGTAAAACATGCTTGAAACTAGAATATCAACTGTTGCAAAGCTGTGTCATTAACACTCACAAGTATAAAACTACTTTTTTAAAGTAATAATTTCTTACTTCAAGCATGAAAAAAAAAAATCATGACGAGCGCATATCATTATGTCAAGATAATGGCACTAGCATTTACTTCATTTAAGAATATTTTTCAACATATTGAGCAAAAAGATCTCTTTTTTTTTTTCCTACCAAGAAAAGTGCACTTGTTATTAGTGAGAATATACTTATTTTAAGGTATTTTTGGATTCATTGAAATTCTAATTTTCTTGTTCTATTGGCAGATAATTTTGCTTAGTTCAAATAAAATACCCCTAATTTTTTTTGTTCTAGTTTTTGAACACTGATTTTTTACAGTGTGACCAAGTAGATTAATAATTCATTTTCTACCACTTGTCCTTAATAATTTTGACGAAATAATAGAATGGAAAATGAAACAATATAATAAATTAGGAGCCTTTGTTTACTCACTTACTGCTAAAAGACAAGTTGTTTTGTATGTTCACTATTTCATTTAAGGACAAACTTGCAATAAGAAACATATGTTTAATGTACCGTAACATTTTTTGTTAAAATAAAGCCAATAATGCAATTTTTTGTGGTGTCCCCTTTATTTAGAAATGTATCGAAAAGTACCGAAAAGTATCGAAATATATTTTGGTACCGGTACAACACTCGATTATTTCATTTTTATTTTTAGAATATGCTGCGGGCCTGAAAAAAATGGCTCATTTCATGCAAGATTTGTCATTTTTGGCAAACAAGTTAATTTTTTTAGTATACAAAAAAATAACGCTTTAGTTTGTGACCGTTTGTGAAACTTTTTTGTGAAATTTAACAGCCTGCAATCAATTAAGTGGGTGCCAACAAATACAAAGAGTGGCTTCTTGTATCTTAAAAACTATATAGACGTGTTTTTTGATTTTCCATCCATCCATTTTCTACCGCTTGTCCCTTTTTGGGGTCGTGGGGGATGCTGGAGCCTATCTCAGCTGCATTTGGGCGGAAGGCGGGGTACACCCTGGACAAGTCGCCACTTTATAAATTTACATACAGTATAACATATACAAATTTAATGATTTAGGGAAAATGAAAATATTTACAGTACCTAATTTTAAAAAAAAGTCATATATCTTGTATCTTTTGAGTTTTCTCCTTTTTATTATTTCATTTTTATTTTTAGAATATGCTGCGGGCCTGAAAAAAATGGCTCATTTCATGCAAGATTTGTCATTTTTGGCAAACAAGTTAATTTTTTTAGTATACAAAAAAATAACGCTTTAGTTTGTGACCGTTTGTGAAACTTTTTTGTGAAATTTAACAGCCTGCAATCAATTAAGTGGGTGCCAACAAATACAAAGAGTGGCTTCTTGTATCTTAAAAACTATATAGACGTGTTTTTTGATTTTCCATCCATCCATCCAATTTTTTGTGTTGTCCCCTTTATTTAGAAATGTATCGAAAAGTACCGAAAAGTATCGAAATATATTTTGGTACCGGTACAACACTCGATTCAAATGAATGCATTGGAATGAAAACAAACCTCGTTGCAACATAAAGCATTTTTGTGGGGAAACATCGTGTTTTCAGCGCATGTTTTGCAGATTGTGTTTGTGGGACAGACTCGCCCTTTTATGGAATGCGTCCCTGCGGCGGTGGGGTTGCATGGGAAAGTCGTGTTTAAAATGAGTCCAGCATTCTACATAATATAGGAACCATCCCTTGGAGCGTGTGATAATTCCTCCTTTCACTACCTCAATTGAGGCACTCGCCAAAGAGCGAACACGCTGAACTCCGAACAGCACTTGTGGTCCGTCGAAGCGAGCGAATTCCCCGACGTGAAGTGAGACGAGATAAAAAAAACAAAGTGTTTTATTGGGACGGGGATCACATGTTGCCGCCGAGGACAAACTCTCAGGGCCAAAACAAACAGGCCTTTATCCGCTCTCGTAAAGGATGGATGCAGCGTCCGCCATGGCGGTCCCGAGTCCAAGTAGATTACATGACAAGAAACCGTAAGGAATGAAAGGATCCTCAGTCTGTCTGAGCCACAGCCGTGGTAAGATAAGCTCGTCGGTCTCCACCTACGACCGCACCGAGTTGGGAACGTTTGACCCGCACAATTGGACCGAGCTTGAACAGCTTTTAGACTTAGACAAACTTTATTGATCCACAAGGGAAATTGTTCCACACAGTAGCTCAGTTACAAAGGATGGAATGGACAATGCACACAAGGGGGTGAAATCAATAGGTATAAAGTAGACTAAAAATGTACCATAGTACATTTTTCAGAACATATGCACTAGGGATGTCCCGATCCGATATTTGGATCGGATTGGCCGCCAATATTTGCAAAAAAATGCGTATCGGCAAGGCATGGGAAAATGCCGATCCAGATCCAGTTTTAAAAAAAACTCCGGTCCGTGTTTTCCAACGCACCGATTTAAATAATACATTCCACTTTTCTGCTGCTCCCTAATTTCCGTTCCGCATTTTCCAGCACACCTTCAACACATCCACAGGTCTGTGGATTCTCACGCAGTTGCTTTTAGCTGCTGGCATTACACGACAGGCTCTTCTCACTCGTTCCTGTGTCTCCCTCTTACAGACAGCGAGCGCACCTTCTTACACACGTCACATACCGTCACGTCATACGTCACATACGTATACGCCCTCTCCCAGCAGAGAGCGAGGTAGCAGCATGGCTAACGTTAGCTGTGATGCTAGCGCAGCCGCTAAGGTGCGCGCCTGCTCAAGCGTCCTCTGCGCACGGCAAATCTATGCCAGGCACAAAATCAAATAAGAAAATAAGCGCATAACAATTTTCGACACACGGACACGACAGAGAAAACAGTTTTCGTCATCATTGTTCAAATATTGTAACGTCTGTCGAGACGCTTATCTCCATTCGGTGCCACACGCCCACACCATCAAAATGCCGAGGCAAACATTTCCACATCAACACCGTATGAAAAAAATAGTGATTTTTTTTTTAGTTGTCATTTCCCTCTCTGCATGAAAGTTTAAAAGTAGCATATATTAATGCAGTATGAAGAAGAATGTTTTAATGTAGACACATAGAATCATCATACTGCTGTGATTATATGCATCAAGTGTTCATTCAAGGCTAAGGCAAAATATCGAGATATATATCGTGTATCGCAATATGGCCTTAAAATATCGCAATATTAAAAAAAGGCCATATCGCCCAGCCCTAGTTCAATGATGCCATTTCTGTTTGTCATGTATAATTTTGTCTATTTTGTGTTTATCCTTGAATAAACAGGTCAGTTTCTTGTTACCAACCATTGTGTATTATTCAAACTCCCCTAATTCAGCTGGCTAGTTGTTATCAAGAGTACTAAAACCCTTTTCAACATGATTCTGACAACTAAGTAGGCTAAATAACTTTAAACTTTAATACATGCTCGGATAGGCCAGTATCGGTCAGTATCGGTATCGGTCAGTATCGGTATCGGATCGGAAGTGCAAAAACAATATCGGTATCGGATCGGAAGTGCAAAAACCTGGATGGGGACATCCCTAATATGCACCAAAAAAATCGATTCTTTTTCATCTCGATTCTAAATCGATTTATAATTTTCAAAAATCGAATCAAAAATACAATCAATTTGTGAAAATAAGTTGTTTAGGCCATTTCCATGCAAACAGAAGCTTTTCTAACCTGAAACCTGTTTTGAAAAAGATCCATTGTAATTATTACACTGAATAATACATTGCAAGAATCGGTTTGAATCGGGAATCGATTCTGAATCTCATAGTCACCCCAGGGATCGGAATCGGAGCGAATCGTTAGGTGCCCTAAGATTCACACCCCTAATTCTAACAGTAATATGTGTCCTTTAAGCATGTTTAAGAGATGAGCATGCTCTGTGTTTACTCCCATCACTTGTCACAAAAAGCAGGCTTCGCTACACATCTAAATAAATAAAGCTCTTCTAATGGACAGGGAAGCTGTAAGATGAATCGTTTTGTTTTTTAAGCCAACTTTCCTGATGCAGCCCCTGGTTCTGTTCAGTCCGGGCCTCGAACCTCATCGACCACGTAAGGCACTGCGCTAAAAACCCAAGCTGTCAACTCTGTGTCTAGTTAAAGTTAAAGTACGGTACCATCTAGCGCAGGGGGGACCAAACTTTTTGACTTGGGGACAGCATTGGGCTAAAAAAAAAATTATTATATATATATATATATATATATATATATATATACATACATATATATATATATATATACATACATATATATATATATACATACATATATATATATATACATACATATATATATATATACATACATATATATATATATATATATATATATATATATATATATATACATATATATATATACATATATATATATACATATATATATATATATATATATATACATATATATATATATATATATATATATATATATATATATATATATATATATATATATATATATAAATATATACATACATACATACATATATATATATATATATATATATATATATATATATATATATATATATATATATATATATATATATATATATATATATATATATATATATATATATATATATTAATTAGGGGTGTAACGGTACGTGTATTTGTATTGAACCGTTTCTGTACGGGGGTTCCGGTTCGGTTCGGAGGTGTACCGAACGAGTTTCCACACGGACATATTAAGTAGCGTAACACACGTTGTGTAAACAATGCACACCGAGGCACAACACACGGCATGCTAGCAGCTAACGGGCTATGATAGACTGACCATACGTCCTCTTTTCCCCGGACATGTCCTCTTCTGCGGAGATGTCAGGGCGGAGTTTCTTAAATGCCTCAAATGTCCGGCATTTTGAGTTAGGGTTGCGTGTATTTTCAATGTACGTTCAGGGTTAAGAAGGGGTTAAAAACAAAACAAATTGTGCGTGCAGCAGCATTGGCGAGGGAGGGGCAGAGACAGAGAGAGAGAGAGAGAGTTATGATAAACGCGCATGCGTCGCCAGGCTCTGCTTTTTATCCATAGATTTATCAGATTTAATTTTTTGTTATCTATAGCAGGGGTGTCAAAAGTGTGCCCCGGAGGCCATTTGCGGCCCACGGCTAATGTTTTAAAGGCCCACGGCACATTCTAAAAATACTATTAAAATAAACAAAAACATAACAAAAGTGAAATAAAAAAGCTTAAAGGTTAAATGTAATTTAGAAAAAGTTGCAATGTTGACTAATAAAACAAAGCTGTTTATTTTTTCTTTCAAACGGTCATTGCTCAAAACATAATATTGAATCAAAATCAATGTTATTATGAATTATTGAAGGTTCCATTACTTCACATCAAATATTCCACTAAGAAAAATATTTTTGGTGGAAGATTTTGCAAATTTGGTAAATAAATAACCCAAAAATTGATATTTTGTTGTTTTCTTACTGTATCGAAAATGAACCGAACCGTGACCTCTAAACCGAGGTACGTACCGAACCGAAATTTTTGTGTACCGCTACACCTCTAATATATATATATATATATATATATATATATATATATATATATACACACATATATATATATATACACATATATATACATATATATATATATACATATATATATATATATACATACATATATATATATATATATATATATATATATATATATATATATATACATATACATATATATATATATATATACTGTATACTGTATATAGATATACT
Source organism: Nerophis lumbriciformis (assembly GCF_033978685.3). Classification (NCBI taxonomy): domain Eukaryota; kingdom Metazoa; phylum Chordata; class Actinopteri; order Syngnathiformes; family Syngnathidae; genus Nerophis; species Nerophis lumbriciformis. The sequence goes on along the minus strand of NC_084586.2, from coordinate 13,169,916 downwards.
GTAGATAAAAAATTATACATATAGATAGATAGATAGATAGATAGATAGATAGATAGATAGATAGATAGATAGATAGATAGATAGATAGATGGATAGATAGAGAGCCTATACAAATATAGCTTATACATAAATGTATATAATGGATATATAATTAATATAATTGGATATTAAGAGTATGTGAAAGCTCGACTTGTAGCTTGTTTACTTCCGTGAGGACCTCCTTAAAGTTTTGTAATCAATCAGAAATATCAAGAAGCTAAACTGCGCCAAACATGGATAAGTGTGTAATTTAGAATTTTTTTCAAGGTGTTTGAGCATTTTTTTATGATATCCACAAAGTTCAGTGACCATGTTTGTTGACATTTTGTATTGGTTGGAATTTGTTTTTGTCACCATGACTAGGGAAGGTTGTTTGTGTTGGTTCATATAAATAAATGCTGCGCGTTTAGAGCATAATAAATGGTCATTGACCAGAAATAACTCATTTTGTCCACTAGTTGGCAATAAAATAGCAACATCAAAATGATTAGACTTTTAAAATCAATGCAATCTCCCTATGGGCAAGAATTTTTATTAAACTCATGACGTCTCGTCAATTTAAAGATGTCTAATCTAGCGCAAGCTCTTAAATTGTTAGGGAGTGAGGTTTAGTAACGTACACAATGGCACAGCCGCACTGGCTGGCATCCATTTCAATAGTATTATTAATGTTGCTCTTCAAATTTGACTGTAGTGTTAGCATGTAGCTCACATACAGATGGTCCGATCAAGGCTTTGTGCTGCTGATACTGATCATCCATGAGTGAGATCAGCCAATATCAATACCAATCACATGCATTAACAGTAAATGCTCTTTATTTATTCATAATAAGCGCTTTTGACCATAACAATGAACTAAAAATATCAACACGGCATGGCGCAGTGGGAGAGTGGCCGTGCGCAACCCGAGGGTCCCTGGTTCAATCCCCACCTAGTACCAACCTCGTCATGTCCGTTGTGTCCTGAGCAAGACACTTCACCCTTGCTCCTGATGGGTGCTGGTTAGCGCCTTGCATGGCAGCTCCCTCCATCAGTGTGTGAATGTGTGTGTGAATGGGTAAATGTGGAAGTAGTGTCAAAGCGCTTTGAGTACCTTGAAGGTAGAAAAGCGCTATACAAGTACAACCCATTTATCATTATTTATCATTTAACACAATATTTAAACTAGATGAGGCAATTCCTGAAGGAATAGCGTGTGAATGAAAGTTGAAATGAAAAGTTGGAATGGTTTGAATGTTGACGAGTTTGAATTTCCAGGAAAACCGGAATTTAGTTTGAAACTCGGGAAAGTGTTGGTTGGATGAGTGGAATGTGTTGATGTTGGAATGGTTTGTATAGGTTGAAAAATGTGGGAATTGTGAAAGTGTGAAAAATGGATAATTCATTTTGAATGTGGAAAATGTCCCTAAAAACAGGAAATTCTAGGAAATCCAGGAATTTGTTTTTAAATTGTTGAAAGGGAGCACACAATTCCTGAACAGGCTGAATATTTTAAACGGTTTGAATCAGATAAAAAAATTTGGGAGTTGTGTAACTTTGAAAAATGTTCCATTCTTTTCAATGGGATTTCATGGACATTTCTGGAAAAGAGGGAATTTTTTGAAAAATGCTATAAAAAAAAACTTGAATGTTCCGAATGGTCGGTGTTGGAATTTTTCAAATCGGTCGAGAAATGTTGAAGGAGTAACATTTTCAATTGAGAAATGGTATTACGAAATTCCTGGAATTTCAGGAAAACCAGGAATTTTTCCAGTTCCAAAAGCAACAGTGGTTGAAGTGGGTTGAAAAATGTGGAAGAAGTTGTCGACAGAAAAAAAGCGTGAAAAAAGGGTTTGAAAAAACAGGAATTTTGGGAATTCCTGGAAAGTTTTTGAACTTGAAAAAAGTTTGAATTTCGAGGATGAGTGGAATATGTTGAAGGTGGAATGGTTTGAATCAGTTGAAAAATGTGCAAATAGTGGAAGTTTAAAAAATGGCCAATTCATTTTGAATGGGAAAAATGTCCCGGAAAACCTTGAATTCTGGGAAATCTGGGAATTTTTGGAATTTGTCAAGGAAAAGACCGCGATTCCCGAATAGGCTGAAAAGTTCGAAGTTGGAACGGTTTGAATCGGGTGAAAAATGTGGAAAGTAGAACGCGCCAAAATCTGGAGAAGAAGAACAATAATAAATAGATGACCCCGAAAGGGACAAGCGGTAGGAAATGGATGGATGGATGAATTTTGGTGTAGAAAACCATATGTGTGAATGCTTTGAAGCATTGACACAATTATAATCTTGTACTATATAAAATTGTTTGATCAAAACACAATCAAGTTCCAGTAACTGACTTATCGAATGTCGGCCCAAATGTGACAGTTAGTACATTAAATATATGCTTACAGGATGTATATAAAACGATAATGGAGGTTTTTGGATGTTTTTATAGAGCTCTTTATAGGCGGAATAGAGCGACTCCTGTTAGCTGACTTTTGCTAGCCTTTATTCATGAGGTGGAATGCATAACAAAGAAAAATATGTGTTTTTGTCTCATATAAGGATTGTGAATGATAGACAAAATTCCCCCCCAAAAAGTGTGGTTCCCCTTTAACAGTATTTCAATTAAGGGGGCGTGAAAATATGATGTCCCCTCGCGGGGGGCGTGATAAAAAAAAAAGTAGTTTCATTCATCGTTCGAGGAACTGACTTATCGAACATCTGCCCAAATATGACAGTTACTACATTACATATATGCTTACAGGATGTATATAAAACGATAATTGAGGTTTTTTTAGATCTCTTTATAAGCGGAATAGAGCGACTTCTATTAGCTGACTTTTGCCAGCCTTTATTTATGAGTTAGAATGCATAACAAGGAAAAACATGTGTTTTTGTCTCATATAAGGATTGTGAATGATAGACAAAATTCCTAAAAAAAAAAAAGCGTGCTTACCCTCTAATAGTGTTTCAATTAAGGGGGGCGTGAAAAGATGATGTCTCTTAGCGGGGGGGGGGGGGTGATAAAAAAATTATGTATTTTCATTCATCGTTCGAGTAACTGACTTATCGAACGTCGGCCCAAATGTGACAGTTACGACATTACATATATGCTTGAAGCATGTATATAAAACGGTAATGGAGGTTTTCGGATGTTTTTTTAGATCTCTTTATAGGCGGAATAGAGCGACTCCTGTTAGCTGACTTTTGCTAGCATTTATTTATGAGTTAGAATGCATAACAAAGAAAAACATGTGTTTTTGTCTCATATAAAAAAAAGTGTGCTTCCCCTTTATTAGTGTTTCGATTAAGGGGGGCGTGAAAAGATTGTGTCCCCTAGCGGGGGGCGTGATAAAAAAATAATGCATTTTCATTCATCGTTCGAATAACTGACTTATCGAACGTCAGCCCAAATGTGACAGTTAGTACATTATATATATGCTTACAGGATGTATATAAAATGATAATGGAAGTTTTGGATGTTTTTTTAGATCTCTTTATAGGCGGAATAGAGCGACTCCTGTTAGCTGACTTTTGCTAGCATTTATTTATGAGTTAGAATGCATAAAAAAGAAAAACATGTGTTTTTGTCTCATATAAGGATTGTGAATGATAGACAAAATCCCCCCCAAAAAAACGTGGTTCCCCTTAAATAGTGTTTCAATTAAGGGGGGCGTGAAAAGACTATGTCCCCTAGAGGGGGGCGTGATAAAAAAGAAGGTATTTTCATTCATCGTTCGAGTAACTGACTTATCGAACGTCGGCCCAAATGTGACAGTTAGTACATTACATATATGCTTGAAGCATGTATATAAAACGATAATGGAGGTTTTCGGATGTTTTTTTAGATCTCTTTATAGGTGGAATAGAGCGACTCCTGTAAGCTGACTTTTGCTAGCATTTATTTATGAGTTAGAATGCATAAAAAGAAAAAAATTAGTTTTTGTATCATATAAGGATTGTGAATGATAGACAAAATTCCCCCCAAAAAAGTGTGGTTCTCCTTTAATAGTGTTTCAATTAAGGGGCGCGTGAAAAGACTAAGTCCACTAGCGGGGGCGTGATAAAAAATAATGTATTTTCATTCATCGTTCCAGTAGCTGACTTATCGAATGTCGGCCCAAATGTGACAGTTACTACATTAAATATAAGCTTACAGGATGTATATAAAACGATAATGGAGGTTTTCGGATGTTTTTTTAGATCTCTTTATAGGCTTATCTCTCTTGCTAGCCTTTATTTATGAGTTAGCTGACTTTTGCTAACCTTTATTTATGAGTTAGAATGCATAACAAAGAAAAACATATGTTATTGTCTCATATAAGGATTGTGAATGATAGACAAAATTCCCAAAAAAAAGTGTGCTTCCCCTTTATTAGTGTTTCAATTAAGGGGGGCGTGAAAAGATGATGTCCCTTAGCGGAGGGCGTTATAAAAAATAATGTATTTTCATTCATCATTCGAGTAACTGACTTATCGAACATCGGCCCAAATGTGACAGTTACTGCATTAAATATATGCTTCCAGGATGTATATAAAAACAATAATGGAGGATTTTTTAGAGCTCTTTATAGGCGGAATAGAGCGACTCTTATTAGCTGACTTTTGCTAGCCTTTATTTATGAGTTAGAATGCATAACAAAGAAAAACATGTGTTTTTGTCTCATATAAGGATTGTGAATGATAGACAAAATTCCCCCCAAAAAAGTGTGGTTCCCCTTTAATAGTATTTCAATTAAGGGGGGCATGAAAAAATGATGTCCCCTCGCGGGGGGCGTGATACAAAATGTTTTATTTTCATTCATCGTTCGAGTAACTGACTTATCGAACGTCGGCCCAAATGTGACAGTTAGTACATTACATACTATATGCTTGAAGCATGTATATAAAACGATAATGGAGGTTTTCGGATGTTTTTTTAGATCTCTTTATAGGCGGAATAGAGCGACTCCTGTTAGCTGACTTTTGCTAGCATTTATTTATGAGTTAGAATGCATAACAAAGAAAAACATGTGTTTTTGTCTCATATAAGGATTGTGAATGATAGACAAAATTCCCCCCCAAAAAAGTGTGGTTCCCCTTTAACAGTATTTCAATTAAGGGGGCGTGAAAATATGATGTCCCCTCGCGGGGGGCGTGATAAAAAAAAAAAGTAGTTTCATTCATCGTTCGAGGAACTGACTTATCGAACATCTGCCCAAATATGACAGTTACTACATTACATATATGCTTACAGGATGTATATAAAACGATAATTGAGGTTTTTTTAGATCTCTTTATAAGCGGAATAGAGCGACTTCTATTAGCTGACTTTTGCCAGCCTTTATTTATGAGTTAGAATGCATAACAAGGAAAAACATGTGTTTTTGTCTCATATAAGGATTGTGAATGATAGACAAAATTCCTAAAAAAAAAAAAGCGTGCTTACCCTCTAATAGTGTTTCAATTAAGGGGGGCGTGAAAAGATGATGTCTCTTAGCGGGGGGGGGGAGTGATAAAAAAATTATGTATTTTCATTCATCGTTCGAGTAACTGACTTATCGAACGTCGGCCCAAATGTGACAGTTACGACATTACATATATGCTTGAAGCATGTATATAAAACGATAATGGAGGTTTTCGGATGTTTTTTTAGATCTCTTTATAGGCGGAATAGAGCGACTCCTGTTAGCTGACTTTTGCTAGCATTTATTTATGAGTTAGAATGCATAACAAAGAAAAACATGTGTTTTTGTCTCATATAAAAAAAAGTGTGCTTCCCCTTTATTAGTGTTTCGATTAAGGGGGGCGTGAAAAGATTGTGTCCCCTAGCGGGGGGCGTGATAAAAAAATAATGCATTTTCATTCATCGTTCGAATAACTGACTTATCGAACGTCAGCCCAAATGTGACAGTTAGTACATTATATATATGCTTACAGGATGTATATAAAATGATAATGGAAGTTTTGGATGTTTTTTTAGATCTCTTTATAGGCGGAATAGAGCGACTCCTGTTAGCTGACTTTTGCTAGCATTTATTTATGAGTTAGAATGCATAAAAAAGAAAAACATGTGTTTTTGTCTCATATAAGGATTGTGAATGATAGACAAAATCCCCCCCAAAAAAACGTGGTTCCCCTTAAATAGTGTTTCAATTAAGGGGGGCGTGAAAAGACTATGTCCCCTAGAGGGGGGCGTGATAAAAAAGAAGGTATTTTCATTCATCGTTCGAGTAACTGACTTATCGAACGTCGGCCCAAATGTGACAGTTAGTACATTACATATATGCTTGAAGCATGTATATAAAACGATAATGGAGGTTTTCGGATGTTTTTTTAGATCTCTTTATAGGTGGAATAGAGCGACTCCTGTAAGCTGACTTTTGCTAGCATTTATTTATGAGTTAGAATGCATAAAAAGAAAAAAATTAGTTTTTGTATCATATAAGGATTGTGAATGATAGACAAAATTCCCCCCAAAAAAGTGTGGTTCTCCTTTAATAGTGTTTCAATTAAGGGGCGCGTGAAAAGACTAAGTCCACTAGCGGGGGCGTGATAAAAAATAATGTATTTTCATTCATCGTTCCAGTAGCTGACTTATCGAATGTCGGCCCAAATGTGACAGTTACTACATTAAATATAAGCTTACAGGATGTATATAAAACGATAATGGAGGTTTTCGGATGTTTTTTTAGATCTCTTTATAGGCTTATCTCTCTTGCTAGCCTTTATTTATGAGTTAGCTGACTTTTGCTAACCTTTATTTATGAGTTAGAATGCATAACAAAGAAAAACATATGTTATTGTCTCATATAAGGATTGTGAATGATAGACAAAATTCCCAAAAAAAAGTGTGCTTCCCCTTTATTAGTGTTTCAATTAAGGGGGGCGTGAAAAGATGATGTCCCTTAGCGGAGGGCGTTATAAAAAATAATGTATTTTCATTCATCATTCGAGTAACTGACTTATCGAACATCGGCCCAAATGTGACAGTTACTGCATTAAATATATGCTTCCAGGATGTATATAAAAACAATAATGGAGGATTTTTTAGAGCTCTTTATAGGCGGAATAGAGCGACTCTTATTAGCTGACTTTTGCTAGCCTTTATTTATGAGTTAGAATGCATAACAAAGAAAAACATGTGTTTTTGTCTCATATAAGGATTGTGAATGATAGACAAAATTCCCCCCAAAAAAGTGTGGTTCCCCTTTAATAGTATTTCAATTAAGGGGGGCATGAAAAGATGATGTCCCCTCACGGGGGGCGTGATACAAAATGTTTTATTTTCATTCATCGTTCGAGTAACTGACTTATCGAACGTCGGCCCAAATGTGACAGTTAGTACATTACATATATGCTTGAAGCATGTATGTAAAACGATAATGGAGGTTTTCGGATGTTTTTTTAGATCTCTTTATAGGCGGATTAGAGCGACTCCTGTTAGCTGACTTTTGCTAGCATTTATTTATGAGTTAGAATGCATAAAAAAGAAAAACATGTGTTTTTGTCTCATATAAGGATTGTGAATGATAGACAAAATTCCCAAAAAAAAGCGTGGTTCCCCTTTAATAGTGTTTCAATTTAGGGGGCGTGAAAAGATGATGTCCCCTAGCGGGGGGCGTGATAAAAAAGAATGTATTTTCATTCATCGTTTGAGTAACTGACTTATCGAACGTCGGCCCAAATATGACAGTTACTGCATTAAATATATGCTTACAAGATGTATATAAAACAATAATGGAAGATTTTTTAGATCTCTTTATAGACGGATTAGAGCGACTCTTATTAGCTGACTTTTGCTAGCCTTTATTTATGAGTTAGAATGCATAACAAAGAAAAACATGTGTTTTTGTCTCATATAAGGATTGTGAATGATAGACAAAATTCCCCCCAAAAAGCGTGGTTACCCTTTAATAGTATTTCAATTTAGGGGGGCGTGAAAAGATGATGTCCCCTAGTGGGGGGCGTGATCAAAAATAATGGACAACCACTGGCCTAAGTCTGGTTTGGTTTGCTGGCAAATCTTGGCAAAGGTCGGAGTACAGTAGTACTAGAATCCGGTCAATTCGTGGCGACAACAAACCGGGTCAAAGAAGACCACGGCTGACCTTTGATGGAGTCAACAAAGCAACTATTGATGTCGGGGGAAAAAAAAAAATTTTTTTCCATGACTTCAACACGCAAGAAGGCCCCGGTCACATACCCAGTCCTCGTAGTGCCGGGTCCCGTTCTGCAGCAGGTCCTCCAGCTGGATGGTGCAGTTGGCCACGAAGTCGTCGTAGCCGATGGGCGCGTCGTGGAAGACGGACAGCTCCAGGCTGCGTCCCTCGCGGACCTCGGTGCAGAACTCCTGGTGCCAGGCGGGGCTGTTGGTCTTGGTGCGGGTGGCCGTCTGGCCCAGCCGGGTCTGGTCCAGGTTGAGGGCCAGGTAGGGGTCCAGCAGGAAGGAGCCGCTCTTGCCCACGGCGTGACGCAGGGCCCAGGGGGTGGGCTTGAGGTCCACCGCCTCGCACACGCGCACCTTGAGGAGGCCACTGAAGACTGGCATGGCTGCCAACTAGTGTGTGTTTTTACTTGTCTATAAATGTGTGTGTGTGTGTGTTCGACGTGTGTGTGTGTGTGTGTGTGTGTGTGTCACTACACCGTCCTGCTACATTCCACACTGACGCGTGGACCTTCAGCCATGGCACAAGTGTGGGGATGACGATGAAGGATGAAGATGTCCCACTCGTGTTTGTTTACAAGCGGAAACAGGCCGGGGATCCGAACAGGCGGAGAGGCGGGAACGCCGACTGACGGCCTCCGACGTCCCCTGGAGCTCGTCTTCCCCCGCCCGCCCCAGCCCTCTCGCCGTCCACGGTGCGCCTCGCCCGGGTCAGGGTGGGGGAGAGCGAGAGCAGCCGCGCCTAGCCATCCGGGATTGGCGCTCCGGTCTCCAGCCCCCCAGTCCGGGGCTGCCTCCCCTCGAAGGGATGATAATCCCCCGCGGATTGGAGCTGGCTTTTCGCCGCTCGAACCGAGCTCGCTTCCCGGCTACGGGAGTCTCGCAGTGGCGCGGCGTGGGGTTTTTTTGGTGTTTTTTTTTACTCACAAACCGCCTCGGTCCATCGCGGCGTCGCTTCGTTCGTCGTTCGGTTTTTCCTCTGCCTGCCGTTCTTCGGTTGCTCCGCGCGCGCGTCCGTCGGTCGGTCGGTCCGCCCCTCGTTTGCTTCCCGTCCCCCTCGGGCGCGCGCTTACTGCAGGAAATGCGCAAAACGCGTCACTCCGTCGGCTGCGCGCACGCAAGAGGTGGGCAAGGCGCGTGCTCGTGAGTGACCAGACTACTAAGAGGTGGGCGATACAGCAGATCGATAAAAGAGTTAATCAACCATTTTTGTATGTCATTATTTTTGGACTAAACTTTTTGTTATACAAAACATGTATTTTTAATGGCACATTCTATAAATAAAAAAAACACTGTATTTTTAAAAAACGTAAAAAACGATAAAAATTAAACTTTTATCGATCTGCTGCATGATAAAGAGTTAATCAACCATTTTTTTTAATTTAATAATTTTGGACTAAGCATTTTGTAGTTAAGTATCCAAAATATATATTTTTAACGGCATATCCTAAAAATAAAAAAATAAAAAATACTGTATTTTTAAAAAACGTAAAAAACGAGAAAAAGTTGCAATGTTGACTCCATGCAGGCTGTTTTTTATTTTGCTTTAAAACTGTCATTGCTCAAAAAAATAATATTAGAATAGAATCATCATGTTATGAATCATTGACCTATGACCAGACTACTAGGGAATGGGCGATACAGGCTGTATCGCCCATTACTTTTATCGATCTGCTTGCTGTATCATACAGCAGATCGATTAAAAGAGATAATCAACCATTTTTTTTATGTCATTATTTTGGACTAAACTTTTTGTTATACAAAATATGTATTTTTAACGGCACATTCTAAAAAAAAAAAATACTGTATTTTTAAAAAACGTAAAAAAAGAGAAAAACTAAACTTTTATCAACCTGCTGTATCATACAGCAGATCGATAAAAGAGTTAATCAACCATTTTTGTATGTAATTATTTTTGGACTAAACTTTTTGGTGTCCAAAATATGTATTTTTAACGGCACATTCTAAAAATATATATATATACTGTATTTAAAGAAAAAAAACTAAAAAACGTAAAAAAACGAGAACAATCAACCATTTTTTCATGTCATTATTTTGGACTAAACTTTTTGTTGTACAAAATGTGTATTTTTAATGGCACTTTCGGGAAAAAAAATACTGCATTTTTAAAAAACGAGAAAAACAAAACTTTTATCGATCGGCTGTATCATACAGCAGATCGATAAAAGAGTTAATCAACCATTTTTTTATGTAATTATTTTTGGACTAAACTTTTTGTTATACTGTTTAGTGTCCAAAATATGTATTTTTAACGGCACATTCTAAAAAAAAAAAAATACTGTATTTTTTTTTAAAAACGTAAAAAACGTAAAAAACGAGAACAATCAACCATTTTTTGATGTCATTATTTTGGACTAAACTTTTTGTTATATAAAATGTGTATTTTTAACGGCACATTTGAAAGAGAAAAAAAATGTATTTTTAAAAAACAAGAAAAACAAAACTTTTATCGATCGGCTGTATAATACAGCCGATCGATAAAAGAGTTAATCAACCATTTTTTTATGTAATTATTTTTGGACTAAACTTTTTGTTATACTGTTTAGTGTCCAAAATATGTATTTTTAACGGCACATTCTAAAAAAAAAAAAATACTGTATTTAAAAAAAAAACGTAAAAAACGTGGAAAAACGAGAACAATCAACCATTTTTTCATGTCATTATTTTGGACTAAACTTTTTGTTATACAAAATGTGTATTTTTAACGGCACATTCGGGAAAAAAAATACTGTATTTTTAAAAACCGAGAAAAACTAAACTTTTATCGATCGGCTGTATAATACAGCAGATCGATAAAAGAGTTAATCAACCATTTTTTTAATGTAATTATTTTGGACTAAACTTTTTGTTATTCAAAATATGTATTTTTAACGGCACATTCTAAAAAAAAAATACTGAATTTTTAAAAAACGTAAAAAAAGAGAAAAACTAAACTTTTATCAACCTGCTGTATAATACAGCCGATCGATAAAAGAGTTAATCAACCATTTTTTTATGTAATTATTTTTGGACTAAACTTTTTGTTATACTGTTTAGTGTCCAAAATATGTATTTTTAACGGCACATTCTAAATAAATAAAAATACTGTATTTAAAAAAAAAACGTAAAAAACGTGGAAAAACGAGAACAATCAACCATTTTTTCATGTCATTATTTTGGACTAAACTTTTTGTTATACAAAATTTGTATTTTTAACGGCACATTCGGGAAAAAAAATACTGTATTTTTAAAAAACGAGAAAAACTAAACTTTTATCGATCGGCTGTATAATACAGCAGATCGATAAAAGAGTTAATCAACCATTTTTTTAATGTAATTATTTTGGACTAAACTTTTTGTTATTCAAAATATGTATTTTTAACGGCACATTCTAAAAAAAAAATACTGAATTTTCAAAAAAACGTAAAAAAAGAGAAAAACTAAACTTTTATCAACCTGCTGTATCATACAGCAGATCGATAAAAGAGTTAATCAACCATTTTTGTATGTAATTATTTTTGGACTAAACTTTTTGTTATACTGTTTAGTGTCCAAAATATGTATTTTTAACGGCACATTCTAAAAAAAATAAATACTGTATTTTAAAAAAAACGTAAAAAACGTGAAAAACGAGAACAATCAACCATTTTTTCATGTCATTATTTTGGACTAAACTTTTTGTTATACAAAATGTGTATTTTTAACGGCACATTCTAAAAAAAAATACTGTATTTTTAAAAAACGTAAAAAAAGAGAAAAACTAAACTTTTATCAACCTGCTGTATCATACAGCAGATCGATAAAAGAGTTAATCAACCATTTTTGTATGTAATTATTTTTGGACTAAACTTTTTGTTATACTGTTTAGTGTCCAAAATATGTATTTTTAACGGCACATTCTAAAAAAAAAAATACTGTATTTTTTAAAAAAAAACGTAAAAAACGTGAAAAACGAGAACAATCAACCATTTTTTCATGTCATTATTTTGGACTAAACTTTTTGTTATACAAAATGTGTATTTTTAACGGCACATTCGGAAAAAAAAATACTGTATTTTAAAAAAACGAGAACAACTAAACTTTTATCGATCTGCTGTATAATACAGCAGATCGATAAAAGAGTTAATCAACCATTTTTTTATGTAATTATTTTTGGACTAAACTTTTTGTTCTACTGTTTAGTGTCCAAAATATGTATTTTTAACGGCACATTCTAAAAAAAAAAAAAATACTGTATTTAAAAAAAAAACGTAAAAAACGTAAAAAACGAGAACAATCAACCATTTTTTGATGTCATTATTTTGGACTAAACTTTTTGTCATACAAAATGTGTATTTTTAACGGCACATTCGGAAGAAAAAAAATACTGTATTTTTAAAAAATGTAAAAAACGAGAAAAACCTAATTTTTATCGATCTGCTGTATCATACAGCAGATCGATAAAAAAGTTAATCAACCATTTTTTTTTAATGTAATTATTTTGGACTAAACTTTTTGTTATACTGTTTAGTGTCCAAAATATGTATTTTTAACGGCACATTCTAAAAAAAAAAAAATACTGTATTTTTTAAAAAAACGTAAAAAACGAGAACAATCAACCATTTTTTAATGTACTTATTTTGGACTAAACTTTTTGTTAAACAAAATATGTATTTTTAATGGCACATTTAAACTTAAAAAACGAGAACAAATTGCAATGTTGACTCCGATGACACAAAACTGCCATGCAGGCTGTTGTTTTTTAAAACTGTCATTGCTCAAAAAATAATATTAGAATAGAATTCGACGTTGTTATGAATCATTGACCTATGACCAGACTACTAGGGACGATACAGGCTGTATCGCACATTCCTTTTATCGATCTGCTGTATCACACAGCAGATCGATAAAAGAGTTAATCAACCATTTTTTTTAATGTAATTATTTTGGACTAAACTTTTTGTTACACAAAATATGTATTTTAACGGCACATTCTAAAAAAAAAAGTTTTTATTTTTTTTAAAAACGTAAAAAACGAGAAAAAATTGCAATATTAGAATAGAATTCGACGTTGTTATGAATCATTGACCTATGACCAGACTACTAGGGACGATACAGGCTGTATCGCACATTACTTTTATCAATCTGCTGTATCATACAGCAGATTGATAAAAGAGTTAATCAACCATTTTTTTTTAATGTAATTATTTTGGACTAAACTTTTTGTTGCACTGTTAAGTATCCAAAATATGTATTTTTAGCGGCACATTCTAAATTAAAAAAAATACAGTATTTTTAAAAAAACGAGAAAAAATTGCAATGTTGACTCTGATGACACAAAACTGCCATGCAGGCTGTTTTTTTCCCTTTAAAACTGTCATTGCTCAAAAAATAATACTAGAATAGAAATTTGATGTTGTTATGAATCATTGACCTATGACCAGACTACTAGGGAATGGGCGATACAGGCTGTATCGCACATTCCTTTTATCGATCTGCTGTATCATACAGCAGATCGATATAAGAGTTAATCAACCATTTTTTTAATGTAATAATTTTGGATTAAACTTTTTGTTGTACTGTTAAGTGTCCAAAATATGTATTTTTAACGGTGAATAAATAAATAAAAAATACTGTATTTTTTTTCAAAACGTAAAAAACAAGAAAAAGTTGCAATGTTGACTCTGATAACACAAAACTGCCATGCAGGCTTTTTTTCTTCTTTAAAACTGTCATTGCTCAAAAAATAATATTAGATGTTGTTATGAATCATTGACCTATGACCAGACTACTAGGGAATGGGCGATACAGGCCGTATCGCCCATTCCCTTTATCGATATGCTTGCTGTATCATACAGCAGATCGATAAAAGAGTTAATCAACCATTTTTTCAATGCAATTAATTTGGACTAAAACTTTTTGTTGTACTGTTAAGTGTCCAAAAATATGCATTTTTAACGGCACATTCTAAAAAAATAAAAAATACTGTATTTAAAAAAAACTTAAAAACGAGAAAAAGTTGCAATGTTGACCCTGATAACACAAAACTTCCATACAGGCGGGGTTTTTTTTCTTTAAAACTGTCATTGCTCAAAAAATAATATTAGAAAATAATTATGAAAAATAATAAAAGTAAAATAATAACACCCACTCCCACACCCCCCGGCCTACATTTCAGTCACATTGGGTAGAAATAACTGACTAAAAAGAGATGGGGAGGGAGGTAACAACAAAAATAAAAAATCCAAACATACTGACATGGGACATGGGGGAATTTTTCTTTAATATAATTTAAAAAAAATTATTTATTTTTTTTAGATATATATCTCGTGCGCACGAGATACATATCTAAAAAATTAATAAATAAATAATAAAACAAAAACATTTAAATTCCCCCATGTCCCTTTAGGGGCTCCGTGGAAGTGTCACATAAAATAAAATAAATAAAAACAACAAAAACAACAAAGAAAAATTGTTGAGGTAAGTGAAAAGGTTCAATGTCAACAGTGAGTGTCACAATTATCCTATAGTGTCTTTAATTGAACTATGTAACTAATTATGCAGCCCCAGGTCATGTCAAATTGTTTTGGTGTACCCCTCAGGTTATATTTAATTGTATCTAAATACAAGAAAAACATGAGGTCCTTAAGCCATAGGGAGATCTTGGGGGAAAACTGTGATTTCCTCTATGATAAAATCCTTCTTCGAGGTATTAATGATGCAAAGGCGATACTGTCCTTAAAAGTCTGCTTCATGTTTTTAATAGTTTGGTGGAATTCCAAAAAAAATAGCCAATTCTGCACACGGCGTCAATTTAAAATTTAGTGCATCTGCAAGATGTTTAAAAATATTAATCCAGTAGGCTTTCAGACAGGGACAGGACCAGAACATGTGTATCATGTGACCTATTTAAGGCTCCAATTGCTTCACATCAAATATTCCACATTGAAATCTTTTTGGAGGGAAATGTTTGCATATTTTGTGTGTTAAAAAAAAAAAGTTTTTCCTGGCAAAAAAGGCATAAAAAAACAAACATAATAAAAACTTAAGTACTTTAATGGGATTTTTTAAAATGTCATTGCTCAAAAAATAATACTGATTCCAAATCAGTGTTGTTATGAATTATTGACCAGTTCAAGGCTCCAATTGCTTTACATCATATCTTACACTTTAAAATATTTTTTTGAGGGAAATGTTTGCATATTTTGTGTGTTTGTCATACAAAAAAAATTGTTTTTCCTGTCAAAAAAGGCATAAAAAAAAAAACATAATAAAAACTTTAAGTACTTTAATGGGATTTTTTAAAATGTCATTGCTCAAAAAATAATACTGATTCCAAATCAGTGCTGTTATGAATTATTGACCAGTTCAAGGCTCCAATTGCTTTACATCATATATTACACTTTGAAATATTTTTGGAGGGAAATGTATGCATATTTTGTGTGTTTGTCAAATAAAAAAAAGTTTTTTTCTGGCAAAAAGGGCATAAAAAAAAAAAACATAATAAAAACTTAAGTACTTTAATGGGATTTTTTTTAAATGTCATTGCTCAAAAAATAGCAATGATTCCAAATCAGTGTTGTTATGAATTATTGAGCAGTTCAAGGCTCCAATTGCTTTACATCATATATTACACTTTGAAATATTTTTGGCGGGAAATGTATGCATATTTTGTGTGTTTGTCATATAAAAAAAAGTATTTTTCTGACGAAAAGGGCATATAAAAAAACAAACATAATAAAAACTTAAGTAATTTAATGGGATTTTTTTTAAATGACATTGCTAAAAAAATGATAATGATTCCAAATCAATATTGTTATGAATTATTGAGCAGTTCAAGGCTCCAATTATTTCACATCATATATTACACTTTGAAAGATTTGTGGGGGAAAATGTTGCATATTTTGTGTGTTTGCCATATATAAAAACTAAGTTTTCTTTGACAAAAAAGGGAGTAAAACACAAATAAAATAAAAATAACTTACAATCGACATTTAGATCTGAAGTTGTTCTAGAGATGTAAGTGTTGAAAGTAGAAATAAAATAATTAACACTTTTATGAGTGGGGCCCTTTTGGATCCCCTATCATTTTAGTGGGGGGGTTTCTGTCATTGCTCAAAAACAATAATCATATAAAATTAAAATCAACGGTGATCAATGATTTCTTGACATATTTGAGGCTCTGATTACTTTACATTAAATGTTCCTCTTTGAAGTATTTGGGGGCAAACATATTAGACTTGGAGAATGCTGACAAACTGTTTTGTCTAGGAAAAAACTCTATATTCACAAATCCAGAGTAATGTCATGTAAACTTTTTTATTTTATTTTTTACTGCAGTTTTATTCTGGAATTTGAAAAAATATATTTAACTCACTAGATATCCATCCATCCATGACAAAAAAAACCCAGAAAGGTCATGAAAAATTCCTTAAAAATAAAATACAATTTAAAAAAAACTTCATACAACCCATCCATCCATCCATCCATTTTCTACCGCTTATTTCCTTCGGGGTAGACAAATTAATGTGTACTATGATGCTTTATTTGATTTTTGTTTAATTCTTTAAGCGTTATCCCTTGCACATGTTTTATTGTTAATTTTTTTTCTTTATGGTAGGTTTGTTTTAATATATTTAAAATTCTAGAGCAAATAATTTGGATGTATGTAGTTTGAAAACATAAGAAGAAGACATGTTTATTTCTATGTTTAGATTGTTAAAATGTTTGTGTCAAATACAATTTGGAGGGGAAAAAAGATACTGCAGCTCAATATTGATACCGATTCTTCTGTACTTAAAATTGATGACATTATTTTGTTATTTTATCTTTAACTTGTTCATGGTTTTAGGGACAATAAAATATCATATCATTCTTATCTGTGAATAATTTAACAGCAACAAACACAACAATAAGTCACAAAGTAATAAAATAGTTAATTAAAATCGGTCTTATCACGCTAGTATCGATACAATATTGATACTACATCCGGTATCGATCTGCCCATGTCAACAGGACCGGGTCTTAAATGCAGTCAGGCAACTATTTGGACAGCTAAATCACGACAAAAGGTCTCAGCAAGCAAATACCGATTGTTTGTTCACTTCCTATGTTCTCATATTACCATTGCTTACTTAACGATTACTTCTGTAATGACTTCCGTGCGTTTTCATACTCCGAAGTACGTACTAAGGACGACTAAATAGACAAACACGGCCAACTGCCGCCCCCTGCTGGCCATTTCTGTCATGTAACCCAGATTTATTGGCGTCACTTCCGGGTTACGTCACGGAGGCACAACATCGCGGTGCGTTCGCGGACATCATGTAAACGCAGCCGTCACGCGTTACTGCGGTTATAAAAAAAACTGCAAACAACGACACAAAAGCGAAACAATAGATTGCACGACAATTGCCTAATGAGAATAAAGAAAATACTTTGATTTCAAATGTCACGTCATGGCGGGGAGGCTTGCTGTATTCGACTACAAGGTGAAGACAATCTCCTCTCAGATTTTGGCACTGGTCTTCAAACGTGTCATGGCCAGCCGACATGGCTCATAAAAACATAAAGGGTCACTTCATCAGAGAAATATATTAATTAAAAAAAGAGATACAATTGGAGAAATATTTTTGATTCTAATTGTCTCCTCAAACGTGTATTTGCACTGCCTTTTATCTAATCCAACATGGATTTAAAGATTACGGAGCGACACGGGATTAGCATGTATGCTAGTGCAGCCTTCGCACGACATATTAGCCTTCAGGCGGCGTTAACCCGCCAAGTTTATTTATGTATTGAAAAAATAAATAAAAATGTAATTTATTTTATTGTATTTTTTATTTTATTTTTTATTTTTTTATTATTTTTTTATTTTCCAAGTGAAACAGCAAAAGACTTGAAACTGGTCATCAATCAGTTAAAGCACTACAGGCGATGCAGAGGGGGCGGGGCAAGACGACACTGCCATCTAGTGGCCAACACAGTGCATTATTAGTTTACACTTTTTATTTTCTTTCTTTAGGACGCCATAAAAAATATAGTAAATTTTACGGTACAAAAAATGGCAGGTCAGTTGCCAGAATTTTACCGTAAAAAAAAATAAAAAAAGGGGGTTTCTATTTACAGTAATGTATTGTAAAAACCGTAGATTGTGGAGTGGGAAACTGGCCAGGGTTTTACCATAAAAAATAAGTGATACCGTTCTTCAACGTACAGTCATTTCAAGTAAAATCCACCGTATATTTTACGGCAACCTTTTTTTTTTTACTGTTAAATGTACAGATTTTTATTTTGAAAATGAAAAATCAGCAACATGTTTTCACTTATTTACAAACCCCGTTTCCATATGAGTTGGGAAATTGTGTTAGATGTAAATATAAACGGAATACAATGATTTGCAAATCCTTTTCAACCCATATTCAGTTGAATATGCTACAAAGACAACATATTTGATGTTCAAACTCATCCTTTTTTTTTTTTTTTTTTGCAAATAATAATTAACTTAGAATTTTCATGGCTGCAACACGTGTCAAAGTAGTTGGGAAAGGGCATGTTCACCACTGTGTTACATGGCCTTTCCTTTTAACAACACTCAGTAAACGTTTGGGAACTGAGGAGACACATTTATGAAGCTTCTCAGGTGGAATTCTTTCCCATTCTTGCTTGATGTACAGCTTAAGTTGTTCAACAGTCCGGGGGTCTCCGTTGTGGTATTTTAGGCTTCATAATGCGCCGCAATGGGAGACCGGTCTGGACTACAGGCAGGCCAGTCTAGTACACGCACTCTTTTACTATGAAGCCACGTTGATGTAACACTTGGCTTGGCATTGTCTTGCTGAAATAAGCAGGGGCGTCCATGGTAACGTTGCTTGGATGGCAACATATGTTGCTCCAAAACCTGTATGTACCTTTCAGCATTAATGGCGCCTTCACAGATGTGTAAGTTACCCATGTCTTGGGCACTAATACACCCCCATACCATCACACATGCTGGCTTTTCAACTTTGCGCCTATAACAATCCGGATGGTTCTTTTCCTCTTTAGTCCGGAAGACACGACGTCCACAGTTTCCAAAAACAATTTGAAATGTGGACTCGTCAGACCACAGAACACTTTTTCCACTTTGCATCAGTCCATCTTAGATGAGCTCAGGCCCAGCGAAGCCGACGGCGTTTCTGGGTGTTGTTGTTAAACGGTTTTCGCCTTGCATAGGAGAGTTTTAACTTGCACTTACAGATGTAGCGGCCAACTGAAGTTACTGACAGTGGGTTTCTGAAGTGTTCCTGAGCCCATGTGGTGATATCCTTTACACACTGATGTCGCTTGTTGATGCAGTACAGCCTGAGGGATCGAAGGTCACGGGCTTAGCTGCTTACGTGCAGTGATTTCTCCAGATTCTCTGAACCCTTTGATGATATTACGGACCGTAGATGGTGAAATCCTTAAATTCCTTGCAATAGCTGCTTGAGAAAGGTTTTTCTTAAACTGTTCAACAATTTGCTCACGCATTTGTTGACAAAGTGGTGACCCTCGCCCCATCCTTGTTTGTGAATGACTGAGCATTTCATGGAATCTACTTTTATACCCAATCATGGCACCCACCTGTTCCCAATTTGCCTGTTCACCTGTGGGATGTTCCAAATAAGTGTTTGATGAGCATTCTTCAACTTTATCAGTATTTATTGCCACCTTTCCCAACTTCTTTGTCACGTGTTGCTGGCATCAAATTATAAAGTTAATGATTATTTGCAAAAAAAAAAAAATGTTTATGAGTTTGAACATCAAATATGTTGTCTTTGTAGCATATTCAACTGAATATGGGTTGAAAAGGATTTGCAAATCATTGTATTCCGTTTATATTTACATCTAACACAATTTCCCAACTCATATGGAAACGGGGTTTGTACTTTGGGTGTCATTTTTTTGGGTGATTTAGCCCAAAAACTCCCAGAATGCCAAGCGGTTTCAACGAGCTTCGAACGTAAACACAAAGTGTTGTACTGTGTTGAATAATATGAGCCTACTGGCAAAACACAGAGGTGCATTAAATACTTTTTATTTCTATAAAATCTCCAAACATTTGAGTGAGCGGGAAGAAGAAGGTGAAATAAAAGCAGGAGTGGGAAGAAAGAAAGTTGAGGTTTTAGTGCGTGTTGATTGTCGAGTGTTGACAGGAAGAGAGTAGTTTGTCTGCATAGTTCAAAGGTCAGCCCTTGACGTCTCCAAAAAGTGAAGAAGGTGACCAATCACGTTATTGCCAAGAATATTTGCTGCAGAGGCAGGCGGGCTTCCGTCCGCAGGGCGCAGCAGCAAAGGGTCCTAAAAGTCCTTTCACAATAAAAGAAAGTGGTCACACCTCCAAGTCGGAGTCACTGTCTGTTACTGAGTGAAGAGTTTCGCCATCCGCACGCTCGGCGCTCAGGTCGGGACTGCAGCCGCCCGCGCTCAGTGGACGGTCAGACCGCAGCCGGTGGTGCTGCAACCTGCACGGCAACAACAACAACAACAACATATTGTTAGCTTTCTTTATGACAGAAGTCAATATTCAGAAACTCTTATTCTTTAGGGCACGCTGGCCCTGTTTGGAATACTGAAAGTAGAAAAGTTGATAAAATATGAAAAAATGAAATAAAACATACATACATATATATATATATATATATATATATATATATGTATATATATATATATATATATATATATATATGTATATATATATATATATATATATATATATATATATATATATATATATATATATATATATATATATATATATATATATATCAGTGACGTGCAGTCACTAGAGGCAGGTGAGGCCCCGCCTCTAGTGGAAAGAAAAAAAATGTAAAAAGAAAAAAAATATGTATTAAATTGTACATGTATCCAGTGATTATACTATAAAGTTATTTTCCATTTAACTTCACCAGTTTTAGATTATTTTTATTCAAAATCGCTGAATTTTCACATTTGCCGTTCAAATACCGAGAAGAGACGGTGCGGTGAACAGCAGCCAGTCGAGGCACGTCACTCAGTGCCTCAACATGGATTGCGGACTCGGCTAACTGCTGGCCTGCTGTGCAGTGAGACCGTATTGCTATATGAACTATATTATATATTTCCATAGTTTAGTTAGCTGAGGTATATAATGTACAGTGTATTTTGTCAACAACTGTATGTGTGTAATGTATTTCTTGTGCTGAGCGATCATAAAACGGCTGCAAAAGACGCACTGGCTGAGGCTCCTGCACCCCCGCCGTAGAATTGTTATATCAACTAAAGCCCACACTTAAACTTTCCACCTGCAAGATTGAATCTATTTAAAAAAGTTATTTCATAAGAAGCCAAAAAGTGCAAAAACAATAATGTTCGTGTTGGAGGAGTTGTGAATGATTGCAGGGCCACAACATTAGGTGCACTACACCTGCAGAATGCAGGTGTACCTAATTCACAACTCCTCCAACACGAACATTATTGTTTTTGCACTTTTTGGCTTCTTAGTAAATAACTTTTGTAACCTATTTTTATGGGCTTTCCTCTTTGTGATGTTAAGTTCCTGTTATGCGCTGTTATACAGTATATGCCTTGAGCTCATATTTTGAAGGCGCTAAGAGCGGAAGTGATGTCACGTTGCGGAGGTTTTTGAAAGAAGGTAAATAAAGTGGTCCTTGTGTAAACTGGAGCCTCCGTGTTTGTTATTTTGTAGTTTCATACAGTATAGGCGACATTTATAAACCCTCGGTTACACTTTTTTAAATAGATTCAATCTTGCACGTGGAAATATATATATATATATATATATATTGTCTGTCTATCTGTGTTGGCCCTGCGATGAGGTGGCGACTTGTCCAGGGCGTACCCCGCCTTCCGCCCGATTGTAGCTGAGATAGGCTCCAGCGCCCCCCGCTACCCCGAAGGGAATAAGCGGTAGAAAATGGATGGATGGATATATATATATATATATATATATATATATATATATATATATATATATATAAATAATATTAATAAAAAAATTAGAATGATGTTCAACTGCTAAATTTTTTTTGCATTTTCATTCCAAAACTCTCAAAAAAATTCAATATGGAATAATATAAATATGAAAAATAGTAGTAACAAAAAAATTTGAATGATAATGGTACACTACATATTTTCATTTTCATTCTAAAACTCACAAAATGAATAATAAAAATACATAAATATAATTTAAAAAAAATGGTATTAATAAAACAACGGAATTATGTTTGAATGTTCATTTAAAAAAAGTAAAAAAAAAAAATTTATATATAATTTTAAGAGTTTTAGAATGCAAAAAAAAATAATTATATGTAGCTGGGATAGGTTCCAGCACCCCCCGCAACCCCAAAAGGGACGAGCGGTAGAAAATGAATATATGTAACATACTAGAAATAAAAAATTGTTATGTTTGAATATATTAATAGTAAATGACAACTTAGCATTTATATCCGTTAAGCCTTATTTTGAACAGGGAGAATTCAAAGGTGACCAAAACGACACTTTTTTAAAATTCCAAAACCATTCAAAAGATACATTTTTTAGTCATAAAATAAGTTATACCTAATTTTGATCAATGACAATTTAAACTGTATTTACATTCAAAAATCTCCAAAATCATTAAAAAAAGGGATTACAATTAGAGAAAACAGCATTTTTATTCATTCAAATAATAATTTAAGCCTAATTTTGAACAGTGAAAGATTAAAAGTCTCTCATTTTAAAACTTCCAAAATGATTAAAAAAGAAAAACAAGTTTTTTGTTGTTGATAAAAATGATAAAATGGGCTTAATTTTGAAAAATAAAAAGGTAAACATTTTTTAAAAGTGCTTTCATTTCAAAACATTTAAAATCTTATAAAATTAAACAAACTAATTAATGATATCCCTCTACACAAATTGATAAGTTATGCCACATTTTGATCAATGACAATTTAAACTGTATTTACATTCTAAAATCTCCAAAATCATAAAAAAAAGAAAAAAAGGATTACAGTTAGATAAAACAGTGAAAGATTAAAAGTCTTATTTTAAATCCTCCAAAATCATTGAAAAAGAACAAAAGTTTTTTTTATTTATAAAAATTATAAATTAGACTTAATTTTGTTTAAAAAATTTAAAAAGTGCTTTCATTTCAAAACATTTTTAAAATCTTATAAAATTAAACAAACTAATTCATGATATTCCACTGCACACAAAAAATTAAGCCTCATTTTGAACAGTGAAAGATGAGAAGTCTTTCATTTTAAAACCTCCAAAATCATTCAAAAAGAAAGTTAGTTGTTTTTATTTATAAAAATTATAAATTGGACTTAATTTTGGTAAACGATTTTAAAAAGTGCTTTCATTTTAAAATCTAATAAAATTAAACAAACTAATTAATAATATTCCACTACACAAAATAAGTTATGCCACATTTTGAACCGTTAAAGTAAATAAGTTGTAAAGAAAAAGTGCCAACATCCTTAAAAAATAAAGTATATTTCATATTTGTATTCATAAGAATGATAAGTTATGTCTGATTTTGAACACTGAAAGTTGAGACGTTTAGGGGGGGGGGAAATCACTCCAAAACTACCAAAATCTTTTAAATATAAATAGAAATGAACCCACTAAAGTATAAAATGTGAACAATTTAGAGCGAAAGTAAGAGCAGTTGTATAACAACAAGATGCCTGAATGAAAACCAGCAGGTTGGAATGTCCGCGCGCTTTTACGCATGAACGCTCCTTTTTACGCACATCCACGGAGCCTCTTCCCGGCTCCTAACGTGACAGAAGCCGGCGGGAGGATCACTGAAAGGCACCCTGGGTCCTTTCCCAGGAGGTAAACATGTTGAAGAAAAGAGTCCCACTCTCACCTGTTCTTGGCGGCCGCGGCTCGGTCCCGCTGTCTCCGGTTCTTGAACCAGTTCCCGACTTGCGTGGGCGTCAGCCCGGTGGCGTGGGCCAGCTCCCGCTTCTTGCCGGGGTTGGGGTAAGGGTCTTGCAGGTACCACTCCCGGAGCAGCCCGCGGGTGCGCTCCTTGAAGCAGTGCGTCTTCTGCTCGCCGTCCCAGATGGTCCTGGGCAGGGGGAACTTCTTCCGGACGCGGTACTTGTCCACGGGGCCCAGGGGCCGCCCCCGGAGCTTCTCCGCCTCCCGGTAGTGCGCCTCCAGCCACATGGCCTGCAGCTTGCCGTGCGAGGCTCTGGTGAAGCGGTGCGTCTCCAGGATCCGGTAGAGCTCCCGGAAGCTGCCGCTGTGGTAGGCCACCACGGCCCGGGCGCGCTGCACGGATTCGTGCTCCGAGATGGAGTCGCGGCCGTCCGCCGTCACCGGCAGCGACCAGAGGAAGCGGGCGAGGCGCTCGATGTCGCCGGTCTCCTCCAGGGTCTCGCACACGCTGGCGATCTGCGCCGCCGAGAAGCAGAGGCCCGGCAGGGAGAAGGGCGCGAAGGAGGCCGGGGCGTCCTCCGGGGAGCGTCCGGGCGAGCCATGGTCCGCCAGGTGCGGCAGGAGGAGGCGAGAGGCGGAGAAGAAGTCGAGAGGGGACCTGAACACCATGTGGAGCCGCGCGCGGAGCCAGCCGGAGAACCGTGTGGGACCCACCCGGCCCCCGTCCGGACTCTTGAGCTCACCTTGGGGTCAGGGCGGGACCACGGCTCTCAGTGCTGATTGGACAGGGGGGGGATGAGGGTTGCCACGGCGACGCTGTCACTCAAACAGGGAGGCAGGGAGCATCAAAATGTCACTTCTATAAGTTCAAACTGAGATGTCCGATATGACTATTCTCTTAACCTTACTACTTTATTCTTTTAGCATTACGACTTTACTCTCACAGCCTCATGACTTTATTCTCAGTTATGACTTTATTCTCATAAAATCATGACTTAATTCTCAAAGAGTTACGACTTTACTCACAATGTTTAAACTTTTTTTTAAATTGCATTACAATTTTATTCTCATAACTTCACAACACGATTTTGTTCTCATAACGTTACAACTATATTTTCATAACATTGCAACTTTTTTCTCATAGCATTACTACTTTACTCTTGTTAAAACTTTTTTGTCATGGCATTACAACTTTATTCTCATAACGTTACGACTCTGCTCTCTTAGCGTGACGACTCTACTCTCATGTTTAAACTTTGTTATAGCGTTATGACTTTATTTTCTTAACCTTACTACCGTAACTTATTATCTTAGCGTTACGACTTTACTCGCACAGCCTTACGACATTCTCAGAGTTACGACTTTAATCTATTAAAATCACAACTTTATTCTCACAGAGTTTCGACTTTACTCACAATGTTTAAAGTTTTTTGTAATTGCATTACAACTTTATTCTCATAACTTCACAATACGATTTTGTTGTAACGTTACAACTTTTTTCCCCATAGCGTTTATTTTCAAAGAGTTACGACGATATTCTCATAACGTTGCAATTTTTTTCTTATAGCATTACGACTTTCTTCTCAAGCGTTACAACTATATTTTCGTAAGATCGCAACTTTTTTCTCATAGCATTACTACTTTACTCTTGTTAAAACTTTTTTGTCATGGCGTTACAACTTTATTCTGATAGTGTTATGACTTCATTCTCATCGTGTTACGACTTCATTCTCATAGGGTTACGACTTCATTCTCATAGGTTTACGACTTCATTCTCATAGGGTTACGACTTCATTCTCATAGTGTTACGACTTCATTCTCATCGTGTTACGACTTCATTCTCATAGGGTTACGACTTCATTCTCATAGGGTTACGACTTCATTCTCATAGTTTACGACTTCATTCTCATAGGCTTACGACTTCATTCTCATAGGGTTACGACTTCATTCTCATAGGGTTACGACTTCATTCTCATAGTTTACGACTTCATTCTCATAGGGTTACGACTTCATTCTCATAGGGTTACGACTTCATTCTCATAGTTTACGACTTTCTTCTCAAAGCTCAACTATATTTTCGTAACATTTCAACTTTTTTCTCATAGCATTACTACTTTACTCTTGTTAGAACTTTTTTGTCATGGCGTTACAACTTCATTCTCATAGGGTTACGACTTCATTCTCATAGGCTTACGACTTCATTCTCATAGGGTTACGACTTCATTCTCATAGTTTACGACTTTCTTCTCAAAGCTCAACTATATTTTCGTAACATTTCAACTTTTTTCTCATAGCATTACTACTTTACTCTTGTTAGAACTTTTTTGTCATGGCGTTACAACTTCATTCTCATAGGGTTACGACTTCATTCTCATAGGCTTACGACTTCATTCTCATAGGGTCAGGCCCGGCCCTAACCAATCTGGCGCCCTAGGCAAGATTTTAGGTGGCGCCCCCCCACATCGGCAGTGAAGTGTATATACTCACAAGAAACCGAATAGCTTTGTCTTTGACCTTTTTTTTTTTTACTTACAACTATACCTAACATATAAAGGGGTGGACAAGTGACTATTACCTGCAGGGCAAACATTAGCTAACCAGAAGGCAATAACAATGTAAACAAAAAACACCTGCTTAAAAGATCTAATACAAATGTCCCTGAGGAATGTAAGGTGGGAGTACTGTAATTACCTAACGTTACATTATTATTTTCCATAACAATTTAGCCCCCTCCACAATATTAACCCGACGTTAAAACAGAACTAGCTATTTATTGATTAGCAATTGCCGAATCATGTAACATTAGCTTAATGCTAAAAAGCCAGGTTACTATCACATTCTGTAACAGACAAATCATTTCATGTAGGCTAACGTTACCTACCTGCTAACTCTGTCTTTTCTCGTTTCTACTCCTCTTCTTTTCTCTTTTTTCTTCCCTGGGCACCTGACAGTTTTGACCATTTTGACATCTTGTGTTGATTTTTTGATGTGGTGACGTCCAAAAAGAGTCAGGATACGGGAAGGGAGGGGGCGCACCGTGCGGGGGAGAGGGGGGGGGGGGGGGGGGGGGGGGGGGCGTAATGTTGTAACAAATAATATTTCTATTAAATAGGCTTTACTTTGCATTTTAATTAACGTGGGATTATTTTTTGTATTTAGAAATAATACCAACTTTTTTTCTTTTTTCTTTTTTTTTCTCCAACATTTGTGGCACTGGCGTGGCGCCCCCTGATGGACGGCGCCCTTAGCATTTGCCTATACGGCCTATGCCACGGGCCGACCCTGCATAGGGTTACGACTTTCTTCTCAAAGCTCAACTATATTTTCGTAACATTGCAACTTTTTTCTCATAGCATTACTACTTTACTCTTGTTAAAACTTTTTTGTCATGGCATTACAACTTTATTCTCACAGTGTGACGACGTTATTCTCATAGTGTTACGACTTCATTCTCATAGTGTGACGACTTCATTCTCATAGTGTTACCACTTCATTCTCATAATTTTACGACTTTATTCTCAAAGCGTTACGACTTTGTTCTCATAGTGTTACGACTTTATCCTCAAAGCGTTAAGATTTTATTCTCAAAGTGTTACCACTCTGTTTTTATAGTGTTACAACTTTATTCTCACAGTGTTACGAAGTGCGACTTTATTCTCTTAGTGTTACGAAGTGCGACTTTATTCTCTTAGCGTTACGACTTTATTCTCATAGTGTTACGACTTTATACTCAAAGTGTTAAGATTTTATTCTCATAGCGTTACCACTCTATTCTTATAGTGTTACAACTTTATTCTCAGTGTTACGAAGTGCGACTTTAATTTCATAGTGATACCAAGTGCGACTTCATTCTCTTAGCGTTACGACTATATTCTCATAGTGTTACGACTTTATCCTCAAAGCGTTAAGATTTTACTCTCATAGTGTTACCACTCTGGTCTGATAGTGTTACAACTTTATGCTCACAGTGTTGTGAAGTGTGACTTTATTCTCTTAGCGTTACGACTTTATTCTCATAGTGTTACGACATTATACTCAAAGTGTTAAGATTTTATTCTCATAGCGTTACCACTCTGTTCTTATAGTGTTACAACTTTATTCTCAGTGTTACGAAGTGTGACTTTGTTTTCATAGTGTTACGAAGTGCGACTTCATTCTCTTAGCGTTAAGACTTTATTCTCATAGTGTTACGACTTTATCCTCAAAGCGTAACGATTTTATTCTCATAGTGTTACGACTTTATCCTCAAAGCGTTAAGATTTTATTCTCATAGTGTTACCACTCTGTTCTTAGTGTTACAACTTTATTCTCACAGTGTTACGAAGTGCGACTTTATTCTCTTAGCGTTACGACTATCCTCATAGTGTTACGACTTTATCCTTGAAGCGTTAAGATTTTATTCTCATAGTGTTACCAGTTGGTTCTTATAGTGTTACAACTTTATTCTCACAGTGTTGCGAAGTGCGACTTTATTCTCTTAGCGTTACGACTATCCTCATAGTGTTACGACTTTATCCTTAAAGCATTAAGATTTTATTCTCATAGCGTGACCAGTTGGTTCTTATAGTGTTACAACTTTATTCTCACAGCGTTACGAAGTGCGACTTTATTCTCTTAGCGTTACGACTTTATTCTCATAGTGTTACGACTTTATCCTCAAAGCGTTACGACTTAAAATGTAACAAAAATGATCTTTATTACAAACAGATATCCTGGCCCAATAAACAATGTGTATGCTACATTTGAAGCCTGGAAAAACAAAAACGAATAAAACGCCTCAGAGGACATGTTGCTGTACTTTAATGTTTGCAACATGTTATTTAATTGTGTAACGTTATGCTGCATGTTAGTACGTAGATTGTCAACAAGCAGACAGTATAAAGCGAGCTGGAGCCGTGTTGATCTAATCACATTTCGCTCTTCCCTAATTTTGGTAAAACTGCGAGCTAAGCCGTTCTTTAGCAAGATGAAAGCGAGCATTAGTCTAATAGCGCAGCATTATTCAATCAACATTAACACATGTTGCTGGGCGGGGGCCATATGCTTTGGAGTGTGCCACTTTTGCCATGAGGGGCGGGGGAGGGGCCCGCAAGACAGGATCGGATGGATAAACACGAAGTAGAAAATTGTGAGTCACTTTGTGAGCTTTTATGGCCTCAAAACGTTGCCGCTGTCCACTCTCCTCACGCGTGACTCCACGCTCATGTGTGCAACACAAAAGCTAAAAAAGGTTTTTTTAAAAAGGAGCTTCATGCCAATTAGGACACACGGGGGTCTTTGGCGGGGGTGTTGTTGGCGAGCCGTGTGCCACTTTGCACTCCAGATGATGTTTGTCAAAGTAATCCCTTCATGTCCTACGCTCAAATTACTAGTAATAATAACAATAATAATAACAATAATAAGAGAAAAAGCATATTCACAATCATTTGACACATTCGTGCATGAAAGATGCTACAAACCCCGTTTCCATATGAGTTGGGAAATTGTGTTAGGTGTAAATATAAACAGAATACAATGATTTGCAAATCCTTTTCAACCCATATTCAATTGAATGCACTACAAAGATAAGATATTTGATGTTCAAACTCATAAACTTTTTTTTTTTTTTTGCAAATAATAATTAACTTAGAATTTCATGGCTGCAACAAGTGCCAAAGTAGTTGGGAAAGGGCATGTTCACCACTGTGTTACATCACCTTTTCTTTTAACAACACTCAATAAACGATTGGGAACTGAGGAAACTAATTGTTGAAGCTTTGAAAGTGGAATTCTTTCCCATTCTTGTTTTATGTAGAGCTTCAGTCGTTCAACAGTCCGGGATCTCTGCTGTCGTATTTTACGCTTCATAATGCGCCACACATTTTCGATGGGAGACAGGTCTGGACTGCAGGCGGGGCCAGGAAAGTACCCGCACTCTTTTTTTACGAAGCCACGCTGTTGTAACACGTGGGTTGGCATTGTCTTGCTGAAATAAGCAGGGGCGTCCATGAAAAAGACGGCGCTTAGATGGCAGCATATGTTGTTCCAAAAGCTGTGTGTACCTTTCAGCATTAATGGTGCCTTCACAGATGTGTAAGTTACCCATGCCTTGGGCACTAATGCACCCCCATACCATCACAGATGCTGGCTTTTGAACTTTGCGTCGATAACAGTCTGGATGGTTCGCTTCCCCTTTGGTCCGGATGACACAATGTTGAATATTTCCAAAAACAATTTGAAATGTGGACTCGTCAGACCACAGAACACTTTTCCACTTTGCATGAGTCCATCTTAGATGATCTCGGGCCCAGAGAAGCCGGCGGCGTTTCTGGGTGTTGTTGATAAATGACTTTCGCTTTGCATAGTAGAGTTTTAACTTGCACTTACAGATGTAGCGACCAACTGTATTTAGTGACAGTGGTTTTCTGAAGTGTTCCTGAGCCCATGTGGTGATATCCTTTAGAGATTGATGTCGCTTTTTGATATAGTGCCGTCTGAGGGATCGAAGGTCACGGTCATTCAATGTTGGTTTCCGGTCATGCCGCTTGCGTGGAGTGATTTCTCCAGATTCTCTGAACCTTTTGATGATATTATGGACCGTAGATGTTGAAATCCCTAAATTTCATGCAATTGCACTTTGAGAAACGTTGTTCTTAAGCTGTTTGACTATTTGCTCACGCGGTTGTGTACAAAAGGGGTGTACTTCGCCCCATCCTTTCTTGTGAAAGACTGAGCATTTTTTGGGAAGCTGTTTTTATACCCAATCATGGCACCCACCTGTTCCCAATTAGCCTGCACACCTGTGGGATGTTCCAAATAAGTGTTTAATGAGCATTCCTCAACTTTATCAGTATTTATTGCCACCTTTCCCAACTTCTTTGTCACGTGTTGCTGGCATCAAATTCTAAAGTTAATGATTATTTGCAAAAAAAAAAAAAAGTTTATGAGTTTGAACATCAAATATGTTGTCTTTGTAGCATATTCAACTGAATATGGGTTGAAAAGGATTTGCAAATCATTGTATTCCGTTTATATTTACATCTAACACAATTTCCCAACTCATATGGAAACGGGGTTTGTAAATGCAATCAATATAAGCTCACATATCTTACTTAATTTGTATTTAACAGGTGGTAATGCTAATTAGTGTACTGTATCTCACTAATAATGAATTATATTTTACAGTATAACTAGAGTCAATTAAAAAAAAAAGCATTGGGCTTAAAACGGCTGCACTTTCCAATTATAATCGGAATGATGGAGTGCTACTTTTTGAAATTTACCATTTGCAATCTTTTTTTTTGCCATTTTTAGAGCCTATATATAAAATATTTCTATTTTTGAAGCATTTTTAAATTGACAATTACATTTTTTTTTAAATGGTAAAAAAAAGACTAAATCAATTGGAATGACGCACTGGTAGTTTTAAAATTTGTATATATTCTTTGAAATGTTTTGCTGTTTGTAAAGGATGTAAGATGTACTGTAATTTTTTAAAATTGTATTATGTATTTTTGAAAAAAAACAAAACATTTTTTTTATTGACATTCTAATTTTTTGATAATCAATTAAAGGCAATTATAGTTGGAATGATGGACCCATTGTTTCTTTTCCTTAATTATTTCATTTGCAATCTCTTGCCATTTGTAGAAATTATCAAATAGATTTTTTGTATGAATTTTTTAATTGTTTTAATTAATAAAAATATTTGATGATCAATTAAAGGCAAATATAGTTGGAAAGATGCATTGGTACTTTTTTTTTTTCATGTATAATTTGTAAAAAAAAATTCTGTAATTTGTAGCAAATATAAATTTAAAACATTTTTGATTATTTTTGTGTTTTCTCTTTTTTGTTTTTTTAATCAATGATTCTATTTTTTGATGGTAAACGACCGCGACTTGTTCTTTTAAATTTTTTTTTTTTTTTACAATTATGTAATTTGTTGAGACAATAAATGATAAACATTGAGTTTTTTTTTTTTTTAAATTTAATTAACAATTTCATGGTCAATTTAAGGCAATTATAGTTGGAATGATGGACTGCTAATTGATTTAGTTTTACTTGCCATTTGTAGTAAATGTAAAAATGTAAATTTTTTTACATTATTTTTTCAAATAAACATGTTTTAATAATGAACATTTTTGATGGTCAACTAAAGGCAATTATGATTGGAATGATGGACTGCTACTTTTTCCTTTAATTGCTTATTTTGAACTTAAATAAATAAATTCTAAACATTTTGATTATTGTTGTTTTGTATTAATTTATTTTAATTGACATTTAATTTGTTTGATGATCAATTAAAGGCAATTATAGTTGGAATGATGGACTTTTTTCTTTTTCTTTCCTAATTCTTTCATTTGCAATTTCTTGCCACTTGTAGAAATTATAAAATAGATGTTTTGTATTAGTTTTTAAATATTGTTTTAATTAACAATACACATTTTTGATGATCAATTAAAGGCAAATATAGTTGGAAAGATAGAATAATAACAATACTACTAAGAGCAATACTACATTTTTTTTTTTAAATGTATAATTTGCAAAAATGTTTTGTGTAATTTGTAGCAAATATATATTTAACATTTTTGATTATTTTTGTGTGTGTTTTTAATCAATTGTTCTATTTTTTGATGGTAAACTAAAGACAATTATAGCTTTAAAATGTTTTTCATTTTTTTCATTTTCAGTAATTAGTTGAGATAATAAATTACAAACATTGAATATTTTTTTTGCATTTTTTAATTAACAATTCCATGGTCAATTGAAGGCAATTATAGTTGGAATGATGGACTGCTAATTGATTTTGTTGTACTTGCCATTTGTGGCAAATATAAAAACAGAGATTTTTTTGCAATATTTTTAAATAAACATGTTTTAACAATTAAAATTTTTGACGGTCAACTAAAGGCAATTCTGATTGGACAGAAGGGCTGCTACTTTTTCTTTAATTTAACATTTTTGATTATTTTTCTGTGTTTTTTTAATTAATTATTCTATTTTTTTGATGGTAAACTAAAGACAATTATAGCTTTAAAATGTTTTTAATTTTTGGAATTTTCTGTAATTATTTGAGATAATAGATTATAAACATTGAATATTTTTTAATGCATTTTTTAAATGAACAATTCCATGGTCAATTGAAGGCAATTATAGTTGGAATGATGAACTAATTGTTTTCTTTTTTCCTAATTCTTTCATTTGCAATTTCTTGCCCTTTGTAGAAATGATGAAATAGATGTCTTGTATTAGTTTTTAAATGTTTTAATTAAAAATACACATTTTTTGATGATCAATTAAAGGCAAATATAGTTGGAAAGATAGAATGCTACTTAAAAAAAAAAAAATTAATGTATAATTTGCAAAAATGTTTTCTGTAATTTGTAGCAAATATACATTTAACATTTTTGATTATTTTTGTGTTTTTTTAATCAATTATTCTATTTTTTTGATGGAAAACTAAAGACAATTATAGCTTTAAAATGTTTTTATTTATTTTTTATTTTATATAATTAGTTGAGATACTTTATGCATTCTTTAAATGAAAAATTCCATGGTCAATTGAAGGCAATTATAGTTGGAATGATGTACTGCTAATTGATTTTGTTGTACTTGGCATTTGTGGCAAATATAAAAACGTAGATTTTTTTGCATTATTTTTGAATAAACATGTTTTAACAATTAACATTTTTGACGGTCAAGTAAAGGCAATTATGATTGGAATGATGGACTGCTACTTTTTCTTTAATTGCTTATTTTGAACTTTTTGGTCATTTGTAGAGAATATAAATTATAAACATTTTGATTATTGTTGTTTTGTATTAATTTTTTTTAATTGACATTTAATTTTTTTGATAATCAATTAAAGGCAATTATAGTTCAAATGATGGACTTATTGTTTTTTTCCCCTAATTCATTTGCAATTTCTTGTCACTTGTAGAAATGATAAAATAGATGTTTTGTATTAGTTTTTAAATATTGTTTTAATTAACAATACACATTTTTGATGATCAATCAAAGGCAAATACAGTTGGAAAGATAGAATGCTACTTTTTTTTTTTAAATGTATAATTTGCAAAAATGTTTTCTGTAATTTGTAGAAAATATACATCTAACATTTTTAATTATTTTTGTGTGTTGTTTTTTTTTATCAATGATTCTATTTTTTTTATGGTAAACTAAAGACAACTATAGCTTTAAAATGTTTTGAATTTTTTGTAATTAGTTGAGATAATAAATTATAAACATTGAATATTTTTTAAAGCATTTTTTAAATGAACAATTCCATGGTCAATTGAAGGCAATTATAGTTGGAATGATGGACTAATTGTTTTTTTCCCTAATTCTTTCGTTTGCTATTTCTTGCCCTTTGTAGAAATGATGAAATAGATGTCTTTTTAAATGTTTTAATTAACAATACACATTTTTTGATGATCAATTAAAGGCAAATATAGTTGGAAAGATAGAATACTACTTTTAAAAAAAAAGAAATAATGTATAATTTGCAAAAATGTTTTCTGTAATTTGTAGCAAATATACATTTAACATTTTTGATTATTTTTGTGTTTTTTTTAATCAATTATTCTATTTTTTGATGGAAAACTAAAGACAATTATAGCTTTAAAATGTTTTTAATTTTCTGTAATTAGTTGAGATAATTCATGCATTTTTTAAATGAACAATTCCATGGTCAATTGAAGGCAATTATAGTTGGAATGGACTGCTAATTTATTTTGTTGTACTTGCCATTTGTGGCAAATATAAAAACGTAGATTTTTTTTTGCATTATTTTTAAATAAACATGTTTTAACAACTAACATTTTTGACGGTCAACTAAAGGCAATTATGATTGGAATGATGGACTGCTACTTTTTCTTTAATTGCTTATTTTGAACTTTTTGGTCATTTGTAGAGAATATAAATTATAAACATTTTGATTATTGTTATGTATTTTTTTTTTTTAATTGACATTTAAGTTTTTTGATAATCAATTAAAGGCAATTATACTTGAAATGATGGACTCATTTATTTTTTTTCCTAATTCTTTCATTTGCAATTTCTTGCCACTTGTAGAAATGATAAAATAGATGTTTTGTATTAGTTTTTAAATATTGTTTTAATTAACAATACACATTTTTGATGATCAATTAAAGGCAAATAT
Source organism: Nerophis lumbriciformis (assembly GCF_033978685.3). Classification (NCBI taxonomy): domain Eukaryota; kingdom Metazoa; phylum Chordata; class Actinopteri; order Syngnathiformes; family Syngnathidae; genus Nerophis; species Nerophis lumbriciformis. Next base: position 13,134,739 of record NC_084586.2, on the reverse strand, counting down.
AGTTGTAAAGATAGGCCACTTCTTTTTTTTTTAAATGTATAATTTGCAAAAATGTTTTCTGTAATTTGTAGCAAATATACATTTAACATTTTTGATTATTTTTGTGTTTTTTTTCATCAATTATTCTATTCTTTGATGGAAAACTAAAGACAATTATAGCTTTAAAATGTTTTTAATTTTCTGTAATTAGTTGAGATAATTCATGCATTTTTTAAATGAACAATTCCATGGTCAATTGAAGGCAATTATAGTTGGAATGGACTGCTAATTTATTTTGTTGTACTTGCCATTTGTGGCAAATATAAAAACGTAGACTTTTTTTGCATTATTTTTAAATAAACATGTTTTAACAACTAACATTTTTGACGGTCAACTAAAGGCAATTATGATTGGAATGATGGACTGCTACTTTTTCTTTAATTGCTTATTTTGAACTTTTTGGTCATTTGTAGAGAATATAAAATATAAACATTTTGATTATAGTTGTTTTGTACTAATTTTTTTTTAATAGACATTTAATTTTTTTGATAATCAATTAAAGGCAATTATAGTTGAAATGATGGACTCGTTTTTTTTTTTTTTTTTTACTAATTCTTTCATTTGCAATTTCGTGCCACTTGTAGAAATGATAAAATAAATGTTTTGTATAAGTTTTTAAATATTGTTTTGATTAACAATACACTTTTTTGATGATCAATTAAAGGCAAATAGAGTTGGAAAGATAGAATCCAACTTTTTTTAAATGTATAATTTGCAAAAATGTTTTCTGTAATTTTCTAGCAAATATACATTTAACATTTTTGATTATTTTTGTGTGTTTTTTAATCAATGATTCTATTTTTTGATGGTAAACCAAAGACAATTATAACTTTAAAATGTTTTTAATTTTCTGTAATTAGTTGAGATAATAAATTATAAACCTAGAATTTTTTTTTAATGCATTTTATGAACAATTCTATGGTCAATTGAAGGCAATTATAGTTGGAATGATGGACTGCTAATTGATTTTGTTGTACTTGACATAAAAACGTAGATTTTTTTTGCATTATTTTGAAATAAACATGTTTTAACAATTACATTTTTGACGGTCAACTAAAGGCAATTATGATTGGAATGATGGACTGCTACTTTTTCTTTAATTGCTTATTTTGAACGTTTTGGTCATTTGTAGAGAATATAAATTATAAACATTTTGATTATAGTTGTTTTGTAGTCATTTTTTTAATAGACATTTCATTTTTTTGATAATCAATTAAAGGCAATTATAGTTGGAATGATGGACTAATTTTTTTTTTTTTTTCCTAATTAATTTGCAATTTCTTGCCACTTGTAGATATGATAAAATAGATGTTTTGTATTAGTTTTTAAATATTGTTTTGATTAACAATACACTTTTTTGATGATCAATTAAAATAGAGTTGGAAAGATAGAATCCTACTTTTTTTTAAATGTATAATTTGCAAAAATGTTTTCTGTAATTTTCTAGCAAATATACATTTAACATTTTTGATTATTTTTGTGTTTTTTTAATCAATAATTCAATTTTTTTGATGGTAAACCAAAGACAATTATAACTTTAAAATGTTTTTAATTTTCTGTAATTAGTTGAGATAATAAATTATAAACATTTTTTTTTTTTAATGCATTTTATGAACAATTCTATGGTCAATTGAAGGAAATTATAGTTGGAATGATGGACTGCTAATTGATTTTGTTGTACTTGACATAAAAACTTAGATTTTTTTGCATTATTTTGAAATAAACATGTTTTAACAACTAACATTTTTGACGGTCAACTAAAGGCAATTATGATTGGAATGATGGACTGCTACTTTTTCCTTAATTGCTTATTTTGAACTTTTTGGTCATTTGTAGAGAATATAAATTATAAACATTTTGATTATAGTTGTTTTGTACTAATTTTTTTTAATAGATATTTAATTTGTTTGATAATCAATTAAAGGCAATTATAGTTGGAATGATGGACAAATTTTTCTTTTTTTTTCCTAATTAATTTGCAATTTCTTGCCACTTGTAGAAATGATAAAATAGATGTTTTGTGTTAGTTTTTAAATATTGTTTTGATTAACAATACACTTTTTTGATGCTCAATTAAAGGCAAATAGAGTTGGAAAGATAGAATCCTACTTTTTTTTTAAATGTATAATTTGCAAAAATGTTTTCTGTAATTTTCTAGCAAATATACATTTAACATTTTTGATTATTTTTGTGTGTTTTTTTAATCAATTATTCTATTTTTTTTTATGGTAAACCAAAGACAATTATAACTTTAAAATGTTTTTAATTTTCTGTAATTAGTTGAGATAATAAATTATAAACTTTTTTTTTTTTTAATGCATTTTATGAACAATTCTATGGTCAATTGAAGGAAATTATAGTTGGAATGATGGACTGCTAATTGATTTTGTTGTACTTGACATAAAAACTTAGATTTTTTTGCATTATTTTGAAATAAACATGTTTTAACAACTAACATTTTTGACGGTCAACTAAAGGCAATTATGATTGGAATGATGGACTGCTACTTTTTCTTTAATTGCTTATTTTGAACGTTTTGGTCATTTGTAGAGAATATAAATTATAAACATTTTGATTATAGTTGTTTTGTAGTCATTTTTTTTAATAGACATTTCATTTTTTTGATAATCAATTAAAGGCAATTATAGTTGGAATGATGGACTAATTTTTTTTTTTTTCCTAATTCATTTGCAATTTCTTGCCACTTGTAGATATGATAAAATAGATGTTTTGTATTAGTTTTTAAATATTGTTTTGATTAACAATACACTTTTTTGATGATCAATTAAAATAGAGTTGGAAAGATAGAATCCTACTTTTTTTTTTAAATGTATAATTTGCAAAAATGTTTTCTGTAATTTTCTAGCAAATATACATTTAACATTTTTGATTATTTTTGTGTTTTTTTAATCAATAATTCAATTTTTTTGATGGTAAACCAAAGACAATTATAACTTTAAAATGTTTTTAATTTTCTGTAATTAGTTGAGATAATAAATTATAAAAAAAAATAAATTTTTATGCATTTTATGAACAATTCTATGGTCAATTGAAGGAAATTATAGTTGGAATGATGGACTGCTAATTGATTTTGTTGTACTTGACATAAAAACTTAGATTTTTTTGCATTATTTTGAAATAAACATGTTTTAACAACTAACATTTTTGACGGTCAACTAAAGGCAATTATGATTGGAATGATGGACTGCTACTTTTTCTTTAATTGCTTATTTTGAACTTTTTGGTCATTTGTAGAGAATATAAATTATAAACATTTTGATTATAGTTGTTTTGTACTAATTTTTTTTAATAGATATTTAATTTTTTTGATAATCAATTAAAGGCAATTATAGTTGGAATGATGGACTAATTTTTTTTTTTTTTTTTCCTAATTAATTTGCAATTTCTTGCCACTTGTAGAAATGATAAAATAGATGTTTTGTGTTAGTTTTTAAATATTGTTTTGATTAACAATACACTTTTTTGATGCTCAATTAAAGGCAAATAGAGTTGGAAAGATAGAATCCTACTTTTTTTTTTAAATGTATAATTTGCAAAAATGTTTTCTGTAATTTTCTAGCAAATATACATTTAACATTTTTGATTATTTTTGTGTGGTTTTTTTAATCAATGATTCAATTTTTTTTATGGTAAACCAAAGACAATTATAACTTTAAAATGTTTTTAATTTTCTGTAATTAGTTGAGATAATAAATTATAAACCTAGAATTTTTTTTAAATGCATTTTATGAACAATTCTATGGTCAATTGAAGGCAATTATAGTTGGAATGATGGACTGCTAATTGATTTTGTTGTACTTGACATAAAAACGTAGATTTTTTTGCATTATTTTGAAATAAACATGTTTTAACAATTACATTTTCGACGGTCAACTAAAAGCAATTATGATTGGAATGATGGACTACTACTTTTTCTTTAATTGCTTCATTTCAACTTTTATGTCATTTGTAGAGAATATAAAATATATATAAATATTTTTTTAAATTAATTACATCATTTGATGGTTGAATAATGACTGCTATGTTTTTTTATTGTTGCATTTGCAATGTATTTTTCCATCAACGCTTATTAGGTTGGATGTCTCCTACAACAACAACAAGACGATAATAGCGACAGTATAGTTGACATTCCTGGGATTGTGAGTAGGAAGTACCCACTCTTGTTATCATTAGCGTGCGTGTGTTAAGAGGGGCTGCGATGGCGACAATTAAGTCAATTCTGCAACATCTCCTTTCACAGGTGGGACAATGTGTGCGGGGAGTGGGGAGCCAGGACACTTTCAGAGGCGATGGAGGGACACACAAAAGCCAGTGTGTGCTTATCCCCGCTAAACAAAGAGCCGAGCGCCTAATTAACCCCTCCGCTGACCTCCGACAACTTAACACTGACCTTTTAAGGCCCCAAACTTTAACCCCCTCGCCCTTCTTGACGGGAGAACCACCCCCCGCCCCCCCGACGTCTTCGTTAAGCCGCTAATCACTTCCTGGCTCTTTGTTGTGCTTTGCTGGCCTCGCCGTGCAAGGAGAGGTTTTTGAGGCACAATAGTGGGGAGACAAGACATTTCTCCTCGTTGATGGGACCCCCGAAAAGTGTCATGACAAAGAGGCGTTAGCTTAGCCTAGCACGGAGACAGGAAGTCATGTTGTGATATGTTGAGACTACTTCATGTTGTAAGTACTGAGGGGTCACATGACTACACAGTCTTTACACAAACCCCGTTTCCATATGAGTTGAGAAATTGTGTTAGATGTAAATATAAACGGAATACAATGATTTGCAAATCATTTTCAACCCACATTCAGTTGAATATGCTACAAAGACAACTTATTTGATGTTCAAACTGATAAACATTTTTTTTTTTTTGCAAATAATCATTAACTTTAGAATTTGATGCCAGCAACACGTGACAAAGAAGTTGGGAAAGGTGGCAATAAATACTGATAAAGTTGAGGAATGCTCATCAAACACTTATTTGGAACATCCCACAGGTGAACAGGCAAATTGGGAACAGGTGGGTGCCATGATTGGGTATAAAAGCAGCTTCCATGAAATGCTCAGTCGTTCACAAACAAGAACGGGGCGAGGGTCACCACTTTGTCAACAAATGCGTGAGCAAATTGTCAAACAGTTTAAGAACAACATTTCTCGACCAGCTATTGCAAGGAATTTAGGGATTTCACCATCTACGGTCCGTAATATCATCAAAAGGTTCAGAGAATCTGGAGAAATCACTGCATGTAAGCCAAAAACCAACAATGAATGTGGTACTGCATCAAAAACTGACAGTGTGTAAAGGATATCACCACATGGGCTCAGGAACACTTCAGAAAACCACTGTCAGTAACTACAGTTGGTCGCTACATCTGTAAGTGCAAGTTAAAACTCTACTATGCAAAGTGGAAGCCATTTATCAACAACACCCGGAAACGCTGTGCCCGAGGTCTAGACTGGCCTGCCTGTAGTCCAGACCTGTCTCCCATTGAAAATGTGTGGCGCATTATGAAGCTTAAAATACCACAACGGTGACCCCGGACTGTTGCAAATAATCATTAACTTAGAATTGAATGGCAGCAACACATTGCAAAAACGTTGGCACAGGGGCATTTTTACCACTGTGTTCCTTTTAACACTCAGTAAACGTTTGGGAACTGAGGAGACACATTTTTGAAGCTTCTCAGGTGGAATTATTTTCCATTCTTGCTTGATGTACAGCTTACGTTGTTCAACAGTCCGGGGGTCTCCGTTGTGGTATTTTAGGCTTCATAATGCGCCACACATTTTCAATGGGAGACAGGTCTGGACTACAGGCAGGCCAGTCTAGTACTCGAACTCTTTTACTATAAAGCCACGTTGATGTAACACGTTGCTTGGCATTGTCTTGCTGAAATAAGCAGGGGCGTCCATGGTAACGTTGCTTGGATGGCAACGGCGTGGCGAAGTTGGTAGAGTGGCTGTGCCAGCAATCGGAGGGTTGCTGGTTACTGGGGTTCAATCCCCACCTTCTACCATCCTAGTCACGTCCGTTGTGTCCTTGGGCAAGACACTTCACCCCTTGCTCCTGATGGCTGCTGGTTAGCGCCTTGCATGGCAGCTCCCGCCATCAGTGTGTGAATGTGTGTGTGAATGGGTAAATGTGGAAATACTGTCAAAGCGCTTTGAGTACCTTGAAGGTAGAAAAGCACTATACAAGTATAACCCATTTATCATTTATCATTATAACATATGTTGCTCCAAAACCTGTATGTACCTTTAATGGTGCCTTCACAGATGTGTAAGTTACCCATGTCTTGGGCACTAATACACCCCCATACCATCACAGATATTGAGCCTGTTCAAAAAACGTTCCCAAGTTCCAAAGCAATTTCTGGTTTTCCTGGAAATTCAAAGTCTTCAACATTCAACCTATTCTGACATTCCTACTACATTCTGTCAGCATTTCAGTTCAAATTCAGCATTGGCGCTTTCGCATGCAATTCATTCAGGAATGGCTTCATCTAGTTATTATTGATTTTTAATATTGTTAACCTTTTTTGGCTGGAAGTGACCCAAACATTGAAAAACACACACTTCTACACACAACACACACTTCTACACACACAACCAGATGTGTGCCAAGCACAAACACCCTCCTGCAAAATGAACAAACAAGATAATCAGATAATTCCACTAATAAGTCTTGTTCCTACAGCTGGGCCAGATGTGGGCTCACATTAATATCTATTGTTTTGTTGTCGCGTCTACGTTTTAATTCATAGCCCGGCTGGGATAAACAAAACAAAAACAGGTGGCTGGCGCGTGGACACACGCATGGTAGAATTAGCACGATTTCCATCCATCCATCCATCCATTTTCTACCGCTTATTCCCTTCAGGGTCGCTGGAGCCTATCTCAGCTACAATTGGGTGGAAGGCGGCGTACACCCTGGACAAGTCGCCACCTCATCACAGGGCCAACACAGATAGACAGACAACATTCACACTCACATTCACACACTAGGGCCTATTTAGTGTTGCCAATCAACCTATTAGCACGATTTACAATACCTAAATGTCAAGCCTGCATTTTTTCTAACCACCGACAGGGGGCGACCTCTCTAATGGGAAAAATTAACTATTTAGTCAAATATTCTTCAGTATGACCAAATAGGTCTTTAATTGTTTTAGGGGAGCGTTATGAAG
>NC_084586.2:13062500-13122500 GCF_033978685.3 Nerophis lumbriciformis | reverse complement strand
GGTCGGGTCGGGTCGGGCGGTTGAAATAAAAAAAAATTAGATTTTAAATAGATTCAGGCGGGTGGCAGTTAAACCAATTCGGAAATATATATACATAGTTAAATGTTGTTACCCACATACGAAAAACGAGCAGGCACCTGCTGCATATGCCACAACAGAAGAAAAAAAAAAAAAAGAGATGGACACTTTTACGGAGCGGAGAAGGCCCCCGACGCCTCGCCGGGGTCCGGGACCGAGGCCCCTTCCCCCGAGAGGGCCCCACCGGGAGCCGTAGCTGAGGCGATCCACGAGAAGGGCCCGACACACGTCCAGGGTCACCACCGCGCCCACCGCACCGACACCCCGCCTCGTCCGCCTTCGCCGCGGCCGGCGTCACGCGCAGCAGGTAAGCAACCCACCTGCCGAATCAACTAGCCCTGAAAATGGATGGCGCTGGAGCGTTGGGCCCATAACCGGCCGTCGCCGGCAGCGAGACGCGCTTGGAGGTGCGCTCAGCGCGGCTCCCATATGATTGCGCACTGGTGTGCGTCTGGGTTGTGACGTGACAGCGTGGCACGCGAATGTCTGTGCTGCATTGGATCAGTCTCCTTTCTTTAACAGGCAAAAGCTTTATAACCTCACTAATGCCTTGCATCGTCTATATTAGATATATAACAACGGGCGGATGGCGGGCGGGTGCGGTTCTGATCAAATGTTACATCGGGTGGATGGCGGATGGTTGACGACTTTCTGATGCGGTTGCGGATGAAATAATTGCCTATCCGCGCATCTCTAGTCTGCAGGGATACAGTCCGTAAGCACACATGATTGTATTTCTTTATTAAAAAATAAATAAATAAAAAAAAATAAAAAAATAAAAAAATAAAAAAATAAATCACCCCCCCCGGCCACATTTTCAAGCGTTGACCGGTCCGCAGCTACAAAAAGGTTGGGGACCACTGCATTAAACCATTGTATTTACAACCCGCCAAGTATGTGAAAATACCGTCTAAAACAGGCCTGGGCAATTATTTTGACTCGGGGGCCACATTTAGAGAAAAAAATATGTCTGGGGGCCGGTATATCTATTTTTAGGAACACTAATACAAAACCTCACAATAATGTCTGTTTGAATGCTAAAAACGTTATGACAGACCGCCTTAAACAACGTAATGGAATTTTACATTTTTCTATGAACGATAAAACACTGAATATTGACAATATATGAATGTCACACCCCCTTTCGATCGACATATTTTATAATCAAGTGAAACGCAACAAAAATGCAACAAACAGTGAAATATGAACACGAAGGGTACAAAATAAACCCACCTACAATCTGATGTATCACTAAGCTTTAGAACTTTGTTGTGAAAATCTCCTTCCGCGTCTGTGGAAACGCTTCCCGCCCACACTGCTTGGTGCCTCGTCTGAGCTGCTGTGACGTAGATGACCATAGTAACTAATTAGATGACCATAGTAACTAATTAGATGACCATAGTAACTGGTATATCATCCATAAGCGCAGATTCCAAGCATTGAAAGACTTAGTATAGTTGAAGACTTACGGTCATTAGAAAACATCACTGCACATTATAATGGCAGCTACACTTTCCATCTTAAAGATCTAAAAAATTATTTAGGAATGTCCGGCGGGCCAGATTGAATAGCTTAACGGGCCACATGTGGCCCCCCGGGCCTTAATTTGCCCAGGTCTGGTCTAAAACGTCACAAATTCAGTCGGCTATTTTGAATATTCCGCTCCAAACACCTTTGGTAATTTCCGTAGATCCTACGTCACAATAAAAATAATAATAATAATAGATTTTATTTGTAAAAAGCACTTTACATTGAGTAAACAACCTCAAAGTGCTACTAAAAAAATAAAAATAAAAAGATAATACAAATAAATAAAAATAAAAAACTACAACAGCCTAATAGCTAGAACTAGTATGCATATATCTAAAAAAAAAGGCTTCTTTTTTTTTTTTTTTTAAAGAAGGGTTTTTAAGCCTTGTTTTAAAAGCATCCACAGTCTGTGGTGCCCTCAGGTGGTCAGGGAGAGCGTTCCATAGACGGAGCAGAAAGCCCGGTCTCCCATTGTTCGTAGCTTTGTCCTCGGAGGTTAACCTGTCCGGAGTGGAGGTGTCGTGTGGAGGATTTGGGGGTGAGTAGTTCTTTGAGGTAGAGGGGGGGCATTTCCATGGAGGCACTGGTGGGTTAGTAGGGAGACTTTGTATTCAATCCTGAGTGGAACAGGAAGCCAGTGAAGGGATTTGAGAATTGTTGTGATATGGTCATATTTCCGCACTCTCATCAGGATCCTAGCAGCCCTATTCTGTATGTATAGTAATAGTAACGCTTCTGCACTCTGACCATATTATTAGATCAGTCATACTGGAAATACGCAAACATTGGAAACAGATGTGCTGTTTATCACTCACAATCCTTATGTGAGATAAGAACACAAATGTTGGCTTTATTTATGCATTCAAAATCGTAAATAAATAACTAACAATTAAGTCGACAGATTGAGGGTCCTCTATTGCGCTCATTAAACCCTTCCTAAAAACATTCAGAAAGCGTCAACAATACTCCATTTACATGTCGTGACCTGAAAATTAACCAAATATGAGTGATATTGTTATTATAAGCACTTACGCAGTTGGACTATTTTAGCTGCTATTGCTAACACACAGCTTCTGCTTTGTCTCAAGGTTGCTAAAAGTCAATTCTAGATTATAATTAATTAGGGATATCCGATAATGGCTTTTTTGCCGATATCCGATATTGTCCAACTCTTAATTACTGATTCCGATATCAACCGATACTGATATATACAGTTGTGGAATTAACACATTATTATGCCTAATTTTGTTGTGATGCATTAAACAATGTAACAAGGTTTTCCAAAATAAATCAACTCAAGTTATGGAAAAAAATGCCAACATGGCACTGCCATATTTATTATTGAAGTCACAAAGTGCATTATTTTTTTTAACATGCCTCAAAACAGCAGCTTGGAATTTGAGACATGCTCTCCCTGAGAGAGCATGAGGAGGTTGAGGTGGGCGGGGTTGAGGTGTGGGGGGGGGGGGGTAGGGGCTAGCGGGGGGTCTATATTGTAGCGTCCCGGAAGAGTTAGTGCTGCAAGGGGTTCTGGGTATTTGTTCTGTTGTGTTTATGTTGTGTTACGGTGCGGATGTTCTCCTGAAATGTGTTTGTCATTCTCATACGAATTTTCCGGGAGACTCCCGAAATTCAGCGCCTCTCCCGAAAACCTTCCGGGACAAATATTATCCCGAAAATCTCCCGATTTTCAGCAGGAGCTGAAGGCCACGCCCCCTCCAGCTCCATGCGGACCTGAGTGAGGACAGCCTTTTTTCACGACGGGAGGACAACTGGATGAAATCAATCATCCAGACTAGAGATAAATTGTATTATTATGTTTATCTTACCTACAAATAAATATATTTATTAATTTAAAAAAAACAACTAAATACATTTTTACTATATTTTGCTAAAAACATCAAAATGAATTGTATTTTTATTTGTATTTTTTCTGACTCCTTATTACATCCAGGCATTAGAATTATACATTAAAATAAACATATTTGAAATAATTAATTTTAAATTATCATAATAATTCATTTAAAATGACCATATTTAATTATTAAAATAATTGCTTGTTTATCAACAACTTTAGAATTTTATTTATTACATTTTGAAGCTCTCAGAAGCCAAGTTATGTTATATTCCTTAATATTTATTTATGCAAGTTTGAAGTATCAATTATCTAAACACAGTTTTGTTTGCATATTTTCAGGATGTAGATATATATATATATATATATATATATATATATATATGAAATACTTGACTTGGTGAATTCTAGCTGTCAATATACTCCTCCCCTCTTAACCACGCCCTCAACCACGCCCAGCCCCACCCCTGACCACGCCCCCACCTCCCGAAATCGGAGGTCTCAAGGTTGGCAAGAATGGTCATTCTTGTTTGGTGTGGGTCCACAGTGTGGCGCATATTTGTAACAGTGTTGAAGTTGTTTATATGGCCACCCTCAGTGTGACCTGTCTGGCTGTTGACCAATGCATAGCATTCACTTGTGTGTGTGAAAAGCCGTAGATATTATGTGACTGGGCCGGCATGCAAAGGCAGTGCCTTTAAGGTTTATTGACGCTCTGTACTTCTCCCTACGTCCATGTATACAGCGGCGTTTTAAAAAGTCATACATTTTACTTTTTGAAACCGATACCAATATCGGCAGCCCAATATTATCGGAAATCTCTAAAAAAAAACTAAAATTACAAAATGTAACAAATCTGCAATCAGCGTTCGAAGGTCCCTTGCACCCCCGTACAACTCAGGGTTTACGTGAGTCTGCCTTCTTAATAACGGGAAGATCGGAACATGTGGAAGAAAGTTATGACCGTCATAATTTTCCACCACCAGGGGGAGACATTGGTGTTGATAAACGTGTAGTCACCATCAGACCCCGGCTTTAAAGCCTCATATCAGTTTGGAAGGAGATCTGTTCATCAAATAAATAAATAAAGTTGGTATGGTATGGTATCTGAAGGGAAGTAATGACAGTTTGATGGTCGATGGCGTGGAGCGTTTTTTTGCCGCCAGGCTTGGGTCACCGTGGGTGGGTACTTGTACGTACTGACCAGTGACGTGCAGTCACTAGAGGCAGGTGAGGCGGGGCCTCACCTGCCATCATGGAAAGAAAAAAAATTTAAAAACAAAAAAAAAAAATTTAATTGTTAAATGTATCCAGTGATTATACTATAAAGTTATTTTCCATTTAACTTCACCAGTTTTAGATTATTTTTATTTAAAAAATCGCTGAATTTTCACATTTGTGTTCAAATACTGAGAAGAGACGGTGCGGTGAACAGCAGCTAGTTGAGGCACGTCACTCAGTTGTACCTCACCATGGATTGCGGACTTGGCTAACTGCTGGCCTGCTGTGCAGTGAGACCGTATTGCTATATGAACTATATTATACATTTCCATAGTTTAGTTAGCTGAGGTATATAATGTACAGTGTATTTTGTCAACAACTGTATGTGTGTAAAGTATTTCTTGTGCTGAGCAATCATAAAACTGCTGCTAAGACGCACTGTGTGAGGCTTGCAGTAATCCCGCCTCCTGGTGCCGGTTATTGCACCTTCGCCGCAGACTGCACCCCTCGACGGGAGCGCCACACCAATTAAAGCCCACACCCAAACCCTCCACGTGCAAGACCGAATCCACCCAAAAAAAGTCACTTAACAAGAAGCCAAAAAGTGCAAAAACAACAATACTCGCGCCGGAGGAGCCGTGAACTGCAGGGCCACAACATTAGGTACACCTGCAGACTGCAGCACGGATTTCATATTTCATTCATTCACAACTCCTCCAACACAAACATTATTGTTTTTGCACTTTTTGGCTTCTTATTGAGCTGCTGCATTTTTTGGTTGGGTTGTTTATTTCTTTTGAGTAACTTACTTCTACATTTCTAAAAGGGGAGGAATGTAATGGAGTGATCTATTTTTTGTCTGTTGCCATCTCCTGGTTAATGTTGGCTATAGCGTACTGTGGTTACTTTTTGGTTGGCCAATGATTTACGTGGTGTTGCGCACCTGACGTCAAGTGTGTGAGTCTGTTCTGAAGTCTACAGTAAAGAGACGTACTTCATCACCTCGCCTGGTTATTGCCTCCAACCCAATATATTACATAAAGGTAAGACCATAATAACGTTTTTTTTTATTAAATGTGCTTTTTTGTGTGCTACAGTTTGTATGTGTAAAGTTATAAGTTAAAGTAGCAATGATTGTCACACACACACTAGGTGTGGTGAAATTTGTCCTCTGCATTTGACCCATCCCTTGATCACCCACTGGGAGGTGAGGGGAGCAGTGGGCAGCAGCGGCGCCGAGCCCAGGAATCATTTTTGGTGATTTAACCCCCAATTCCAAGCCTTGATGCTGAGTGCCAAGCAGGGAAAAATGCTGGTATGAGCTTTTAAACATAGCCCGTTAACTGCTGCCAATCAAATGGTGAATAAGATACTCTTTAGGGTTCATATGTTTGTAAATCTGACTGTGATGAAGTCAGTGCCTCACCAGCCATCAACCTCACCGCACGTCACTGGTACTGACCCAACCGCCACTTTAGGGTGTCATCATAATTTCTACCATTAGGATCAAGATCTGAATTTGCGGATTCGAGTTATAAATGTTGTTCATGCTGTTCATTTTAGAATTGATTATAAAACCTTGCTGTTTGTTTTTAAAGCTTTACATGGACTGGCACCTCATTATATCTCAGACCTCATCCAAATTTACACTCCTGCATGCGCTCTGAGGTCCGAGAGCCAGCTCCAGCTCGTGGTGCCCAAGACCAGACTTAAAACCAGGAGAGACTGGGCCTTCTCTGTGGTCGGCCCTAAGCTCTGGAACACTCCGCCCTTCCATGTTCCAACTGCTCCCACAGTGGAGTGTTTTAAGTCTCGTCTTAAGACCCACTTTTATTCTTTGGCTTTTAACACTACGTGAGTTGTGTGGTCCTCAGGGTTTTTAACATTTTGATTTCTATTTACTGTTTTAATTGGTTTTACCCTTTAAAATCGTTTATCATATTTATTTTATATTGTTTTTATATGTATTTATTTTTTGTTTTTTTTCCGTCATTGGTGGAGCTAAGGATAATATTTGAATATTGTTTTAATATTGTTGTGCAGCACTTTGGAAACATTTTGTCGTTTAAATGTGCTATACAAATAAAGTGGATTGGATAAATGTTGAAAGTTTTGGCGCCATGCCCCTACCCACACATTGTCGTAGACAAAAATTCCTTCACCATTTATCATCACCTAGAAGGTAAGTATGTGCCATTTTAACCGCGGCTCATTTGGTCAAAGTCCCCAGGAGGAGTTCGTTAAAGTACGACCCTTGTTTTTGTTTTGATGGAAACCAAGACGGCCGACTTCCTGTTTGTTTTCAATGATGGGACTTTTACGTGCCACGATAAACGTCTCGAGCTATTTTTGTGACGATACTGAAATGTGGTGGTACGGGCTATTTTATTTTATTTTTTTCATTTAAAAAGGGGGCGCTATAGAGCCAATTTGGACATTTTGTGTCCAAGACCCCTAAAATACATGTTAACACACACTCAACATTTGGTGAGTTTGCATGGTCAGGACCTCAAAAATGCAATCAGATTGGGAGACTAATAAAGAAATTTCAACAGGACATTCGCTGATCGGCTTCTAAATTGGAAAAATGGCTAAAAAAAATCCTGATTTAAGCTTTCAACTAGATAGCAAATTTCCCCCATAATGGTCAACTCGTATAAAACTCACGTACCAGGGGCACAATTGCAACGAAATGCCCGGCGGTCGGGTAGGGATTTTAAAATACAATTCCTGGCTGTAGACAAGCACAGTGTATCGCACAGGGCATTGTTTACCTCGACTGTACAACATACAGTTAGGCAGAGTAAAGCTCAGTTTGAGACCAGACCAAAACCGTAACATATTACGACACAGACAACAAGACTTGCAACGAGGGCCTGAAGCTGCCGTCATACCAAAGCCGTGGCCGTGTATTTTCTGTGGCTGTATATTGCGTGCCTGTGTGTAAGCCTTTGTTTCTCGACCTCGGTGCTCGCGGTAACACTTGCCGGTCGGTCCAACAAAAGTCTCGTAGCAACAACTTTTCCAGGTCGCTCCAGCAGGAAAATAATCCAGATTATTTTCACTCTAATGGTCCATTTCCGGTGCGCAAATTCATCATACTTCGCCTTGCAGAGCAGACAGCTTCTCCAGGATATTATCCAGTTCGCCATTTAGTTCAAACCACTAGAGTGAGTGCCCAGAGCTCTGCCCATCCTTCAATTGTTTGTGGCAATTTGTCGATACACCAGGACAACGCTCACTCCAAACATGATTCCGAATGGGTAGGTCATGAAACACAAAGAGTGACGCGCAAGAAAAAAAAGACATGTACCGGAAACATCCGCTGTGTCATTTGATGATAAAATGTTAAAAGTGTTTATCAGGAAGTGCTCCTTTCGGCTCACAAGTGACAGCTCGTACTTAGTATTTGTCGCCACCACCGATCTAAATGAAACCGATATAAGGCTACAGTTTCAAAGAGTGGGATAATTTTGATCCTAATGCACCAAATAAAGTAAAAGGTATAGTTTCATGTTTACTTTTTGCACAGCTGTTTGTTAAAATATATATACATTTGCCAACAATTCATTTTATGTCAGGAGAAATGTAGTGACATTTTTGTCCAGCAGATGGCGCCATTATAAAAACATCAGTTTCTATAATGCCACAACCAGTGAGGAGTAGTTCAACAAATCAATCAGGTTATAGGACAAAAAATGTTAACCAAAAGTGTGTTAAATGATGTGAAAGAAAATATCTTGATTTAAATTGGAAGTTTTACATGAATGTTTGCCAAAGATTTTCCCCATTTTTTATTTTATTTCGGTTATCGTCCGGCTTAAACATTGTGCGTAACAAGTTGGTTTGTGTAATTCCAGAGAATCGAGTGTGCGAACAAAACAAAAAAACTCCCACGTCTCGAGGAGTGCAACTACAAAATCATCGGGCCGAAGAAAGTTGCGAGTGCCAGCATTTTAAGAATGAAGGTGAGGAATGCTGAACTCATAAGTACAAAGCATCTTCACTAAAAAGGCAAAAGTGATGTTGAATATTAATTGGTATTTCACAATATTTTCTCTATGTTAAAACTGTAATACCTATAAAATTATTTTGTGACTGCAACGGATTTGTTATGGAAAAAATGTATTCGGTTTCCGTATGATTCAGTTTTCGTCTGACCTTTTGAAACGGGCTACTAACAAAACTGAGGGACCACTGAACATTGTTTATAACATGGATTTTTTTTATGAATTCCCAATGACAGACGACTGTGAATCTAAGACACAGATGGGGTGGGATTAAATAATATCCCGTGTCTTCCTACGGATTTTCGGAATTGTGCGTGTGTAAAATCTTGCATTTTCTTACAAAACAAAATGGAGACGATCACAGATGACCCCCAGCAGGGGTGCACATATGCTACTTTTTAAAGAGGTCAGCGTGTTTATGGGTATTCATCATGGAGTGGGCAGGCGGGCGCACGTGTACCCCAAACAATCATCCAAATTGAATTTAGCCCCCCCAATTGATCCTCCACTGTCTTATTTTTATTAATATATTTAGATTGCTCATTTACATTTGAACACAAAACCCATAATCCCCATCTCCAGATTGAGAACACCTTAAGGACGCAATGTGATTATGATTAAATGATATCACAGATTAGACAAGAGCTTGTTATAATCATAATTATAATAACATTTACGTAGGCAAAACTGTTAAATAACTATCAACTACAACTAGGGACGGGTCACACATTTGGTACATTGAAAAACAAATTCCCTTGGTACTACACGTACCGGTTCACGTAAAGTCGAAACATATTTGGCAGGCAAATGGACGTATTCGTAGCAGACTGCCTCTTGGTAATGTTACAATGTTCAGTGCAAACAAAGCAAGCATGCCTGGTAGAAGGTGCACAAAAGCGAGGCTCCACTTTTTAAAATGCACTGGCTCAAACCTAATTTGCATTGAATATGCCACATACACGCTACAATTAGCATTAGCTATTCTACAAAACCCAAAACCAGTGAAGTTGGCACGTTGTGTAAATGGTGAATAAAAACAGAATACAATGATTTGCAAATCCTTCTCAACTTATATTCAATTGACTAGACTGCAAAGACAAGATATTTAATGTTCAAACTGAGAAACTTCATTTTTTTTTGCAAATAATCATTAACTTAGTATTTAATGGTAGCACAGGGCCATTTTTACCACTGTGTTACATGGCCTTTCCTTTTAATAACACTCAGTAAACGTTTGGGAACTGAGGAAACCAATTTTTCTAAGCTTTTCATTTTAGGCTTCATAATGCGCCACACATTTTCAATGGGAGACAGGTCTGGACTACAGGCACACGCACTCTTTTACTATGAAGCCACACTGTTGTAACACGTGGCTTGGCATTGTCTTGCTGAAATAAGCAGGGGCGTCCATGGTAACGTTGCTTGGATGGCAACATATGTTGCTCCAAAACCTGTATGTACCTTTCAGCATTAATGGCGCCTTCACAGATGTGTAAGTTACCCATGTCTTGGGCACTAATACACCCCCATACCATCACAGATACTGGCTTTTGAACTTTGCCGCCTATAACAATCCAGATGATTATTTTCTTCGTTGTTCCGGAGGACACGACATCCAGTTTCCAAAAATAATGTGAAATGTGGACTCGTCAGACCACAGAACACTTTTCCACTTTGCATCAGTCTATCTTACATGAGCTCAGGTCCAGCGGAGCTGGCGGCATTTCTGGGTGTTGTTGATAAATGTCTTTGGCTTTGCATAGTAGAGTTTTAACTTGCACTTACAGATGTAGCGGCGAACTGCAGTTACTGACAGTGGTTTTCTGAAGTGTTCCTGAGCCCATGTGGTGATATCCTTTACACACTGATGTCGCTTTTTGATGCAGTACCACCTGAGGGATCAAAAGTCACGGGCTTATTTCTGATTCCTCCAGATTCTCTGAACCTTTGGATGATATTACGGACCGTAGATGGAGAAACCCCTAAATTCCTTGCAATAGCTCGTTGAGAAATGTTGTTCTTAAAACTGTTGGACAATTTGCTCACGCATTTGTTGACAAAGTGGTGACCCTCGCCCCATCCTTGTTTGTGAATGACTGAGCATTTCATGGAAGCTGCTTTTATACCAAATCATGGCACCCACCTGTTCCCAATTAGCCTGTTCACCTGTGGGATGTTCCAAATAAGTGTTTGATGAGCATTCCTCAACTTTATCAGTCTTTTTTGAAACATGTTGACGGCATCAAATTTCAAATGAGCTAATATTTACAAAAAAATAAAGTTTTCCAGTTTTAACGTTAAGTATCTTGTCGTTGCAGTCTATTCAATTGAATATATATTGAAAACGATTTGCAAATCATTGTATTCGGTTTTTATTTACCATTTACACAACATGCCAAATTCACTGGTTTGGGGTTTTGTATATTAGGACTACATTAGTGCTTGAATTGTTCTAAAAAAAAGCTGACAATAAAATTGTTTAACCTCTATTATTTGTGGGACAATATATTGTTCAGCAAAAGGTTTTATCGTCCCAGGCCTGGGTACCTTGCAGTCTTTGTTTTCTATGTTAGCTGGCAGGCAACTTCCTGGTTCAAAAAAAATTATTTGAGTTAATAGAAACATAAGACATTGACCATTGAATAAATTGAGGGGAGCCATAGAGTATTTGTTTATGTATGTCAGCTAGCAGGCTACTTTCTGGGACTAAGGGGCGTCACTAGCTTTTAAGGACAGGGGGGGCTTAGCCCCCAGGAGATGCACAGGGTGCGAGCGAACGTAGCGCACGAGCACAAAACTTCACAAACGGCTTACAAAGACTTAGAAATGATTCATTATTATTATTTTTTTTTTTTAAATGCACAGGACGAAATTAAATGCTCCCCGGGACGATGGCTTTTAACCTTTTTTTTTTCTTTTTCTTTTTATGTATTTATTAATTTTACATTTTATATTAAATGTCTTGGTTTTTCCTCCCTCTGAAAATCCTATGAAATGTTTAACAAGCCATCCTATAATAATACAACAGCTATTAATGTAACAATACAATAAAACAAATATATTTAATGATGTTTTTTTCATTATTTTAACAATAGGTTAATGTATATTACTTTATATAGATTCTACAAGAAACACAAAACTTAAAAACTAAATTATTTACAATTGCACACACAAGGTTTCGTGCAGCTTCACTCATTGTAAAGGAAGATAATGTGCTTCGTACACCTACAGGACCGCAAGCAAGGTCGCAGAGAAAATGCGGACTGGAATTTGAGTGATGTGGGCATTTTCTATATGAACAAGTGGAATGGATTGGATACCGACGCACTAAAGGGGCTCTCTACCTTACGCTACGAAGTGAGGGGAAACTGAGTGAATAATAACAGGTTATATGATTTATTTAAACTCATATTCGGGCCGCTTTATAATGAATATGTCGGCATGTATTTGTAAAAAAAAAATATATATATATATATACTGTATATAACACCAAATTATTTAGGGGGGCTTAAGAATATTTTAGGGGGGCTTGAGCCCCCCTAAAATAGGCCTAACAACGCCAATGCTGGGACTCAAAAAAATGTAAAAGGTTGAGTCGAATCGTCGAGACTTATAAGGGTGTAAGATAGAGATGAAGCATTTTTTGTTAGCTAGCAGGGAGAGATTGGATTTATGGCTCTTTGAATGAAGCCAAACCTTGTAGCTATGATGTGGATCAGGATAATATACATTTCCACAAATACTTCTACATTGGTAAGAATTATTCTGAAATATTGGCAAAACTTTGTTTTTTTACTTTAAAAATACTCCTTTAAGTGGTCCTATATTCCCATGCGTTGACAGTGACATCACTATTCTGAATTTTCCCTCAAAAGCTTTGTCGCATTTAGACAGATAAAAATACACAAAATGGGAAAAAAATGTATGTGTATAAAAAAGTGTAAATACAATTGGAACATAAAAAACAAAATTAAATGGAAAATTGTACTAACCTACCTAGTTTGTGTATACTTGACCTACATCAGAACAATCAACCACAATTAAGGCCAAATAAACTCAAAATCAAATCAACAAATACAATCAAAATTAATAATTAGAAAAAGTTTTTTTTTTAATCTGCATGTGCGGCTTATAACCGAGTCGGTTCTCATCGTTCTCTTTAAAAGAACTGTTCAAAAGACTTATTTGTTCGCAAATGAGCAGGCTACTTCCTGGCTCACGAATGACCAAGTTATTAGGAATGGACTGAAGTGAATTAACTCATTATGTTTTGCATATGGTGAATGTTTATATTCATCTTGGAGAAAGCAAACCACCACGTTTAATTAAATAGTGGTATTTCAGTTATAGCACATAAGATAAGGCCCCTTAGTTTGATAGTCGCAGGTGGATTGGATCACTTCTCGTAGGAAAGAAGCCCTAATTGGGACTTTGGAATGCAAAAGTGATAGCCCTATCCTTGAGAAGAGACTACATGTTCAGCCCAACATTTAAATTACGATTTACCGCAGTTGTTTTTCATACACTTAAACACAAACTCCTTTTATGGTCAGGATGCACTCTCCTGACTTAGCGCACACACAGAGACAGGAAGGAGGAATATAAAAACTGATGGATTTGGCTTCTCTAAGTTAGGAGTGCCTCATTTTTTTGACTTGACCTCCTCCAGGAACTGCAGTCCTGTATAATAATAATGCAACTTTTGGTTCAGCTGCACTGACGTGTCACCCTTCTTTCTGTCCAGACGAGGATGGCAAGACCAGAAATACACATCAGGACAAAATGGTATTCTACGTTGGGTGAATGGCGCCGGTTTCATTGTTAAGAGCAGAGGAAGAGAAGACATTCAGGGGAACCATTTTTGTTTTTCTTAACTAGCAAGTGACAACCTAAACCACGGACGTCAAACATGCGGCCCGAGTTGATGAGTTTGTGAAGTGTAAAAATGAGCTGCATTTTTAAATGAAAGAAACTGCTGTCCTAAATATGTAGCTATTCTGTTAGGCAAGCAAATGGTTCATACCCAGGCCGAAAATGTATGCATGCAGTGTTCCAAGAAAAATTATCGTCCACCTATTTTTATTCATGGTAATTAATGGGAAACCACACATCTTTGCGCACAAGTTCTCTCTGTAACGAGCATCAATAAAACAAAGCTACCTTCAATGTTCACGCAGAAGCCCTTGAACAACATCCTGAAATTATCTGCCACCTGATATTGATTCACTTGAAAGCTAAAAAAGGCCAGGTTTTAGTAGTAAAATAAACAATGGGCAACCCCACCTAAAATGCTGCATGAGACACTGCACCTGGATATAGTTGTATATATTGTGTGATTTATCGCAATACACTCTCATAAGTTCATCGGTTTGGTTTGTTGACATTATTCAGTTGCAGTTTAATTTTTATTTTTTAATCAACACTCAGCGATGCTAAAAAGGCAGGGAGTAACAACTCTCTTGAATAGTTTCTACAGTTTGTCGAGTTACAACAGGATTAATATGTGGAAATGACAAACGAGGTATTGGATACCAAGAGGTTTTATTATTTATTTTGTTCAATCCCAGATAGGCTGTGACTTAGTATTAGTACAAAGCAATTAAACTGAGACAAAGTTTACGTTCATAGTGTTCTTCATGGTGTTTTTGCAACTGCACCAGTTTTTTCCTCAGAATGTTCAACTAATTTAGGATTCTTTGTGATATGTACATTTTCAGAATGTGCTTGTTAAATTTTGGGCCAAAGTAAAAACACTCTGAAATTGTCCGTATTTTTAAGTTATCATACCAGGATTTTACCAGTTCGGCCCACGTGGGAGTAGATATTCCTCCATGCTGTCATGTCTGTGTGATCGTGTTTTTGTTTTGGTCATGTTCGGTTTTGTTTTGGGACTTTTTGTGCACTTTTGTTTTGTCACCATAGCAACCATTAGTTTTCACCTGTCACGTCACGCACCTGTTTCACGTTTTGAGTCACGCACCTGTTTTCGTTAATCATGTCTATAGTATTTAGTTCATTGTTTTCAGTTTATCGTTCTGACGACATCCCACAATTATGCTCTGCACATTTCTGACACTTGATTTCATGTCCATCGTTCATGCTGCTCCTTTTAGTCCATGCCAAGTACCCGGTAGGTTTTTTTTGTTTATTAATGCTATAGTCTTTTGGTTTCATAGTTTGTTCTCCGCCACTGTGCACGCTTTTCGTTTGTACTTTTTTTTGATATATTAAATAAATCATGTACTCACATTCCCGTCTCGCCAACTTTCCGTTGCATCCCGGAAAAGCAAACACCCAGGACCAAGTCATGACACATGCCAGTGGTTCTTAACCTTGTAGGAGGTACCTAACCCCACCAGTTTCATATGCTTATTCACCGAACCCTTCTTTAGTGAAAAATAAAATGTTTTTTTCTTAATTTAATCTTAATTTATAAATATTAATCATGAAATTATGTTATTATATTAAAGAAATACTAATAAAGATCTATTTTACAAACAGAAAGTTACAGGAATGTACACATGATCCCATGTTTACATCTCATTGTGCAACATGTGAATGTTTAAGTGGGAACTAAATGCGATATCTGAAAGGGGTACAAATTATTTCCAAAGCAGGACCCTCCACCCAGACATACAATACCAGTACACAGCTCCTGAAAAACAATATATTTTGTTATTGTCATTTTAAGTGGGCCAAAACACTTTTATTAGAAAATAATCTCATGGAAATGACTGCTGTCATTGGATTATAATAATAAAACATTGAACTTGTTATCTAGTCAGGTTTGGGACAGGTGTGCTGCTGGTGTGGCCACAGTGCATGTGCACGTCTGACGTCGCTCACATGTGCTCCACTGAATGCTCGAGTAGTTTTTGCGTTTGCTCACGCATATGGAAAATTAAGGGAACATTGTTTGGGGGGTATCCATAATACGCCGATAGGGAAAAGTTGTTATTTACACAATGATTCGGTTGTGTCTTGACCTCCGCCGAACCCCTGAGGCCGACTCACCGAATTCCTAGGGTTCGATTGAACCCAGGTTAAGAACCACTGCTCCATGCGTCCCCCGAGCTAAAAATGAGTTTGACACCCCTGACCTAAACAATAGCTATCTTTTAAAAAATGTAACATGAAGCCAAGAAGAGAAACACTCACCTGAGCGAGGTCGCCACCGTTTTGTGTTTTGCTTCGGGGGAAAAGGACCTCCACGGCAGGTAGTTTTTGCTGTTTTATTTCATATATATACGCTTTCTGTAATCAAATGTGAGTGCAAACAAACAACAGCAATACAAACATGAGAACCAGAAACAACTGGATTATTAAAACAACAACTTCACTCACTCTACCAAGCGAGCAGCTAGGAGTAACAACCTCTTGGACATTAAAAAAAAAATAACAAGGAAGGTGGTGGGGGGGACCAAAAAAAAAAAACATGCCGCCATGTGCACTTCCAAATGTGACGTAGGGGGTATGGCAGACGCCCCCCCCCCTAAAAAAACAAAAACAGTCCAACCAGTGATATTACACTACCCCCCCATCCCGATTAAGTCCATCATCTTCCTTTCCTCTCAGTTATGTTTATCATCACTGTGACGACACAAAGACAAGAGAGCCAATCAGAGTCCAGAGGGTCACTCGAGGTGGGGGCGTGTCAGTCAGTGTCAACCAATGACTGTCCATGTCCTCATGCAGTGGAGCCTGCCTAAGGCGACATCACTTACAGTACGTGCACGGGTGGAAGTGATGCTGCGTGGGGGGTGTGTTGGGAAGTGTTTAGGATGTGTGGGCAGAGCAGGGCCAGAAGGACGCCCTTGGGGGGGAAAAAAAAAATAGTCCAAGAAAAGAACCTAATGTCTTTATGCGTCATTCTACACAAACACACGGTCCTCATGTCAATGTGAAGTCAGGCGTCCACATTCAAGAAAAATAAACGGTAAAAAAATTATTATCTCTACCGTCACAATGCTTCAGTTCATAAAATCTTGACATTTTCTCCCCCTCCCACTTTGAGGCGTGTGTGCTGTCATAGTCTCACCTCTCGCCCCCCCACCCCCGCTTCACACACATTCATAACCGACATACACTCCAACACAAACCACAAGTCCCCACCCCCCCTCCTTTAAGTGGAGAAAGAAATCGGCGCAATGGAAAGACACGCTCCTCCTCCTTGTCGTCCTCCAGGAGGGGATGCGAGTGGTTGCCACAGCTAGCAGGGGTCTTCCATCTCGCCGGCACACTACATGAGAATAAAAGACAGACGAGGAGAGTCGGGGGTTATTTATCTTTGCTCGGCTACTACTTGCAGAAGCAGAAACCCGAAGCTCAGATGACGACGACTACGACTCACCTGGCGGGGAGCGTCGTGACGGCACCTGTCGGGTCTTAAACAGTTAATAGCATAGCGATTCTTCATATTTGGTTGTGTTATTTGTTATTTACTGACCCTGCACGTCAATGAGGATGATGATGGAGGTGATGATTGGGGGATGATTAAAGGCAGATTACAGTGAGACACACATACATCAACAATTCACAGCACTTGTACCTCAAGTTGCTTTTATTCTATGACTTTACTTTTGTCTTGCAAGACTGATTTGGCCCCATGTAACCACTAAACACACACACACACACACATACAGTATTAAGCATTACCTAAGTGCTTTGGATGACCAGAATCAGTCATATAATAATAATAATAGTAGTAATAATAATAATAAACACTAGCTTTTTGAAGGGCCCTTATTCAAACTGCCACTGAATCTTTTGATTTTTTCCCACCTGAATGTGCTGCGGAAAACACCCACCAACTCTCTCTCACACACACACGCACGCACACACACACACACACACACAATTGGCATTTCCAAACAAACTGGAACTCTTGATAATAGTTATACAATAGAATAATCCCAGCAGCAATGATTGGTCACCTGCTCAGTCGCACGCACACAACCTTGTATACAAAACACACACACACAAAGTATGTTCGGAATCAGAAAGCTGAAGAAAATCTTGTTCTGAGCACCCTTAATTGCCCTGACTGTTTGGCGGGGGGGAAAGGGGGGCACTGGAGATCAAGGTAAAGGGAGGGGGAGTGCAATAGCAGCCAGACAGAAAAAACAATACTGTTAAGCAAAGCTTCTATTTAGCATTAGCAGCTTTCGCTGGTGGGTTCCTGTTGAAAAAAAACATGGCCGAGGAAAAAAAAAATAGTGGGAGGGGCAGAGCAGGAAGTCCTCGCCGGGCGGAGTGTTTTAACTCAAGCAGACAGGCCTGCGTTGTTGAAATATTTATGATGGAGTGAAGAAAGTGTGTCTAAGAGGTCTGTGATGGAGAAGAAGAGGGGCTCGGTCAATCAAGACATTCGGAGGTGAGGAAGGGCTGCGCTGTTAAAAAGAGGGATCGGACTCGGGAGCGAGTGCGTCCTGGCAGGCGTCGGGCTCTGCGGCGGCGGGTGAGGGCGGGGGCGAGCGGGGAGAGGCAGGGGAGGTGGACCGCTCCTGGTCATAATCATTGTCGTCGTCGTCGCCTTCCTTGGGATGCAGTTGGTAGGTGGCCAGAGACTCCTCCAGCACCGCTCGGTACTGCCCCCGGTGGTGCAGGCGGAACTGGCGCAGCGCCTCCATCAGATGAGCCACCGTGCTACCTGCCTCCTCATTCTCCTCCTCTCCCCCCGCACAGGCCTGAGGTGACACGCCAGGGGGTCAGACTCTGGGGGCACGCGCCCCACACAAACACACTCACGCACCCACATACACACACACCTAACAACACGGTGACAAATATCTAGCATACACTAGTGTAACAGAGTCAGAGGCATTCTTGTAGACGTAACGCCACGCTGCCTCTGAGCCTGCGACCCTCAACCTTTTGCCATATTTGCTCTAAGAGGAAGCCTGCCAGTCATTATCAGACTGACTTGACAAACACACACATCCACACAGAGAGCCTTCACTGCTACTACTTTGGCAACACGTGGTTTACACAACTTTGCATGTTCTCTTTCATTGATTTGTGTCACGCAGTCAATGGAACACCAACAGGTTCGGATGAATACAAAAACACACAAACATACAGTGGGCTGGTGGGTGTGTGCTGTTGTGATCAGGGTGTATGGTTTAAGATGTGAAGGGAATAAAAAATAAAAAAGGTAGACTCACCCCTTCCTCTTCTTTATGAGGGTTCAGCTTGTTGTACACCGCCTCGATCACGCTGCGTCTGCAACATACCAAGATTTTTTTTAACGCTTGTGGCCTAATGCATACCTGCCAACTTTTGAAATCAGAAAAACCTAGTAACCAGGGTCCAGGGGCGGCAGGCCCCGGTGGGTCCAGGACAAAGTCCTGGTGGGGGGTTCAGGCTTCGCCCCCCGACGCAAAATGATTACCGGTATTAGCATTCAGACAGGTTAAAATGTTGCTAAAACCATCACTTTTCTATCAGTCACAGTGACTTTTCAAAACAAAAATATTACAGCAAAAATCATATGGGTTGATTGACATGTTTATTCTGTAAGCTAACTTCAATAGTTTGAAATTATTTTGACAGTTAATGCCAGTTATCCTGTCAACCTTTCACAAGACTTCAATTTGTTAATTGAAAGTATAAACAGTATAAACACTTTTTACAGTAAACAAATGGTAAAACAGTACTAAACAATTCCATAAAAAAAAAAATTGGTGTCATTATTAACTTTCTGTCCAAGCTTGTATAATCTACTGCCTTGTTCAATTGTATAAAATATTCTGTGCCTAAAATTCACATTTCTATCACAATTATCATACTGTAAACATGGCAAGCTAACATTAAAATTAATAGTCCTGTCAATAGCATGGAATTACAATTCAAATGTAGTTTTTTTGTAAGCCTTTCAAAAGAATTCAAAATATGAAAAATTAATGAAAATTAATTTAAGCCATCAGACACTTGAAAAGTGGCACATCACATCTCTAATGTAATCATTTTAACTTTTCAATAGAAATAGCACTGCAAAAATATTAAGGACATACTTCTGTATTTGGTAGTTATGCTGTCAACATTTAACTAAGATTTCTTCAACTTGGACTTGAAAGCATAAATAGTATAAACACTTTTAACAGTATAACAGTACTAAACAATTCCAATAGATAACATTGGTGTCATTACCTTTTTGTGGCTAAAATCCGAAAAACGTTGAAAGTTTTCCACTTGTATCGCTAGCAACGGCATTAGACTTGTGTTCTTTTGTCCCAACGTGGTCTTTTACATCGCTAATTCCTCCGTGTCCGATCGAAAAATCTTGTCTGCACAAGGTGCAATTCGCGTAGTTTTCACCCTTTTTGGAACGAATAATTATTCCCGGATAGGCTTTTGAATATTCTTCACGGAATGACTGCCGTTTTCATTTCGGTTTAAGACTCGTTTGCGATTTTTCTCTGGCTGATTCCATGATCGTTCGCTCGTTTGGAAACAATGGCAACAGGTGCCTCGTGCTTGGCAGCGGTGCTATAAATAGCCTCGCGCATTTAAAAAAAAAATTTTTTTTTAATTAATGAAAAACCGTATTTTTTATCACTGCAACCGTAACCCGGAATAGGTTGATGAAAACCGTACTAATTACGGGAAAACCGGAGTAGTTGGCAGGTATGTTAATGGTTGTGTGTATAGGGCTGGGCGATATGGCTGAAGAGTTTTTTATCTAGAGATATTATCGGCCGATAAATGCTTTAAAATGTAATATCGGAAATGATCGGTATCGGTTTCCATCCATCCATCCATCCATCCATCTTCTTCCGCTTATCCGAGGTCGGGTCGCGGGGGCAGCAGCCTAAGCAGGGAAGCCCAGACTTCCCTCTCCCCAGCCACTTCGTCCAGCTCTTCCTGTGGGACCCCGAGGCGTTCCCAGGCCAGCCGGGAGACATAGTCTTCCCAACGTGTCCTGGGTCTTCCCCGCGGCCTCCTACCGGTCGGACGTGCCGTAAACACCTCCCTAGGGAGGCGTTCGGGTGGCATCCTGACCAGATGCCCGAACCACCTCATCTGGCTCCTCTCGATGTGGAGGAGCAGCGGCTTTACTTTGAGCTCCCCCCGGATGGCAGAGCTTCTCACCCTATCTCTAAGGGAGAGCCCCGCCACCCGGCGGAGGAAACTCATTTCGGCCGCTTGTACCCGTGATCTTGTCCTTTCGGTCATAACCCAAAGCTCATGACCATAGGTGAGGATGGGAACGTAGATCGACCGGTAAATTGAGAGCTTTGCCTTCCGGCTCAGCTCCTTCTTCACCACAACGGATCGATACAGCGTCCGCATTACTGAAGACGCCGCACCGATCTGCCTGTCGATCTCACGATCCACTCTTCTCTCACTCGTGAACAAGACTCCAAGGTACTTGAACTCCTCCACTTGGGGCAAGATCTCCTCCCCAACACGGAGATGGCACTCCACCCTTTTCCAGGCGAGAACCATGGACTCGGACTTGGAGGTGCTGATTCTCATCCCAGTCGCTTCACACTCGGCTGCGAACCGATCCAGTGAGAGCTGAAGATCCTGGCCAGATGAAGCCACCGGTATCGGTTTCAACCTCCCAATTTTCCCAGGAGACTCCCGAATTTCAGTGCCCCTCCCAAAAATCTCCCGGGGAAACCATTCTCCTGATTTCCACCCGGACAACATTATTGGGGGCGTGCCTTAAAGGCACTGCCTTTAGCGTCCTCTACAACCGGTCGTCACGTCCGCTTTCCTCCATACAAACAGCGTTCGGGCACATAATATATGCGGCTTTTACACACACATAAGTGAATGCAAGGCATACTTGATCACACTGAGGGTGGCCGTATAAACAACTTTGACACTGTTACAAATATGCGCCATACTGTGAACCCACACCAAACAAGAATGAAAAACACATTTCGGGAGAACATCCGCACTGTAACACAACATAAACTCAACAGAACATATACCCAGAACCCCTTGCAGCACTAACTCTTCCGGGACGCTACAATATACACCCCCCGCTACCACCAACTTTGGTGTTCGCAGCTTGCCGTAGTTCGAGTAACTGACTGATTTATCGAAATAATTAATCCCAGACCAAGCCATCGATCCATTGTGCGTATATTTAACCAACCACGGAAGACAACACTCAATTCAAACCAACTGATTAGATTAAATTACCGTATTTTTCGGACTATAAGTCGCAGCTTTTTTCATAGTTTGGCCGGGGGTGCGACTTATACTCAGGAGCGACTTGTGTGTGAAATTATTAACACATTATCGTAAAATATCAAATATTATTTAGCTCATTCACGTAAGAGACTAGACGTATAAGATTTCATGGGATTTAGCGATTAGGAGTGACAGATTGTTTGGTAAACGTATAGCATGTTCTATATGTTATAGTTATTTGAATGACTCTTACCATAATATGTTACGTTAACATACCAGGCACGTTCTCAGTTGGTTATTTATGCCTCATATAACGTACACTTATTCAGCCTGTTGTTCACTATTCTTTATTTATTTTAAATTGCCTTTCAAATGTCTATTCTTGGTGTTGGCTTTTATCAAATGAATTTCCTCCAAAAATGCGACTTGCATGTTTTTTTCCTTCTTTATTAAGCATTTTCGGCCGGTGCGACTTATACTCCGGAGCGATTTATACTCCGAAAAATACAGTAAGTGGTGTTTTTCGTGGTTGGTTAAATGTTGCCTGAGTAGCTGGACAGGACACCAAAAATTCCATATAAAATGTTGGCACACCTCAAATACGCACATGCAGATTGTATTACACACAATTCTGAATGTGTGTGCACATGTACCGTATTTTTTGGATTATAAATCGCAGTTTTTTTCATAGTTTGGGGTGCGACTTATACTTTGGAGCAACTTATGTGTGAAATTATTAACACATTACCGTAAAATATCATATCATATTATTTATCTCATTCATGTAAGAGACTAAGCGTATATCAGCAATCGTCACACACACACACGTCAACCAATAAAAATTTGGCGGGGGCGGGTCATGGCAGAAGTGCATTGTGAAAAAAAAAAAGATGCTACCTGCTACTACTTCCGTACCTATGAAAATTGATCATTTCAACATTGGCGATAACTTATAAAAACTGAGAAGGGCTTAACAAAAATGGCACCAAAAAGGAAATCATATACATTGTAGCTATCTTCAACTGGTTTTAAATGCTGAGAAAACAAAGTGTATGTTCTTTACCACATCAAGAACTGTAAGATCAGCACTGTGTGAGAACATTTTAACAAGAAATGGGCAACAAACTATGCTAGTATCTGCTTTTAAATATTTAGGATTTTTAATTGATGACCACTTGAGTTTTAAGGAGCACATTCAGTATGTTGTAAAAAAACTGAAACTTTTACTGGGATTTTATTATAGAAACAAGTCTTGCTTTTCTTTTACTGTGAAAAAGAAATTGGTGGAAACAACCTTTTTACCTGTTATTGACTATGGAGATGTGTTGTACATGAATGCTACTGCTGGTTGTCTCCACAAGCTGGATAGTGTGTACCACGGGGCACTGAGATTCATCACCAACTTACTCACCATTGTGTGTTATACTCAATGGTTAACTGGACATCTTTATGTGCTCGACGCCTCAATCATTGGTATGTTTTCATCTACAAAACCATTCTGGGTATCACTCCATCTTCTCTGTCTTGTCTTTTAACAAAGAAACAAGGAAGTCACAATCTTTGTTCAATGAATGTTCTGCAATTTGTCGTCCCCAAAGTAAGAACTGAACTGGGCAAGAAAGCATTTAGGTTTTCAGCACCTATGGCTTGGAATAACCTACAATCGAATATTAAACTTCAAACCCTTGTTACATTAAATGAGTTTAAAGCTTCTGTGAAAGGATTGCAGTCTACCTTGTCTGTAAGCACATGTGTCATGTGAGCAAGTTTTAATGTTGTAAATGTGATGTTTTATGTGTTGTTTACTGTTTTTAATGTAACCTTGCTGCTGCCCTCTTGGCCAGGTCTCCCTTGAAAAAGAGATCTTTGATCTCAATGGGATTTTTTTTACCTGGTTAAATAAAGGATAAATAAAAAAATATATATATACTGCAGGTTACAAGCTGGAAGTAGTGAAATATGCAGCAGAAAACAGCAATCGAGCAGCAGAAAGAAAGTTTGGAGTAAGCGAGAAACTTGTAAGGGACTGGCGAAAACTTATACTCTAGAGCAGTGGTTCTTAACCTTTTTGGAGGTACCGAACCCCACCAGTTTCATATGTGCATTCACGGAACCATTCTTTAGTGAAAAATTAAAAACTTTTTTTTTTCAAATTCAAGAAAAAATTATGTTGGTGCACAAAATGAACCGTGCATGAACATCACCTTGTTCAAAGAACAAAACCAACACAGTGCATGAACTCACAACAAATTACACCCTTTACACACATTACCATGAATTGATTAAAGTGGACCCGACTTAAACAAGTTGAAAAACTTATTCGGGTGTTACCATTTAGTGGTCAATTGTACGGAATATGTACTGTACTGTTTCATATAATGTATTCTCTTCCTTTGCAATCTGCTAGTAAAAGTTTCAATCGATCAATCAAACAACCTGCAAATCAGATGGAAAATTAGAGGGAACATTGTTTGGGGGTATCCATAATACGCTGATAGGGAGAAGTTTTTATTTACACGATAAGTCGAATTTGTCTTTACCTCCGTGGCGGAGGCTCCGCCGAACCCCTGAGGCCGACTCACCGAATCCCTAGGGTTCGATCGAACCCAGGTTAAGAACCACTGCTCTAGAGCGACTTATAAGTTTTTTTCCTTCTTTATTATGCATTTTCGGCCGGTGCGACTTATACTCCAGAGCGACTTATACTCCGAAAAATACGGTATTACATTCTTATGAATCTGGATGCGCGCGCTCAAATCGTAGACGGCAGAAGTGTGGCAAAAGTCACATGTAAAATAAGACCGCCAATAGAGGGTTCCTGCTTCTCACAGATCAGACACGTAAGCGCAGATTGTATTACACACATGCACTACCGAATGCGCGTGCACATGTACTACACACTCACGAATCTGGTAGGCGCTTGCTCAAATCGTACATGGCAAAAGCGTTGCAAAAGTCACGTGTAAGTATCGAAGGTTATTTCTTATTAGGGACAGCCAGGCAACTTAAAACGCACGTACGTGGCTCTAAAAACACAGGTATGTGGATCTGATTACACACTGATTGATATACAGACTAGGGATATCCCGATCCAGGTTTTTGCACTTCCGATCCGATACCGATATTGTTTTTGCATTTCCGATCCGATACCGATACTGACCGATACTGGCCTATCCGAGCATGTATTAAAGTTTAAAGTTATTTAGCCTACTTAGTTGTCAGAATCATGTTGAAAAGGGTTTTAGTACTCTTGATAACAACTAGCCAGTTGAATTAGGGGAGTTTGAATAATACACAATGGTTGGTAACAAGAAACTGACCTGTTTATTCAAGGATAAACGCAAAATAGACAAAATTATACATGACAAACAGAAATGGCATCATTGAACTAGGGCTGGGCGATATGGCCTTTTTTTAATATTGCGATATTTTAAGGCCATATTGCGATACACAATATATATCTGGATATTTTGCCTTAGCCTTGAATGAACACTTGATGCATATAATCACAGCAGTATG
The DNA here is from genome assembly GCF_033978685.3 of Nerophis lumbriciformis. Classification (NCBI taxonomy): domain Eukaryota; kingdom Metazoa; phylum Chordata; class Actinopteri; order Syngnathiformes; family Syngnathidae; genus Nerophis; species Nerophis lumbriciformis. The sequence continues at coordinate 13,097,141 of NC_084586.2, read as the reverse complement.
ATGATTCTATGTGTTTTGATTGATTGATTGAGACTTTTATTAGTAGGTTGCACAGTGAAGTACATATTTCGTACAATTGACCACTAAATGGTAACACCCGAATAAGTTTTTCAACTTGTTTAAGTCGGGGTCCACTTAAATTGATTCATGATACAGATATAAACTATCAGATATAATACAGTCATCACACAAGATAATCACATTGAATTATTTACATTATTTATAATCCAGGGTGTGGAGGGGGGCGCCGGATGTAAGTGTCAAAAAGACAGCCAAAAGAGTTTGATATGAGAATAAATCTAAAGTTAAAATATAGGGTAGAAATGCACCCATTTGCAGGAAATGTAGTCTTGATTTTCAAAATGTTCTTTCAAGGCTTGCATGTCTACATTAAAACATTCTTCTTCATACTACATTAATATATGCTACTTTTAAACTTTCATGCAGAGAAGGAAATCACAACTAAAAAAATCACTAATTTTTTCATACGGTGTTGATCTGGAAATGTTTGCCTCGCCATTTTGATGGTGTGGACGTGTGGCACCGAATGGAGATAAGCGTCTCAACAGACGTCACAATATTTGAACAATGATGACGAAAACTGTTTTCTCTGTCGTGTCCGTGTGTCGAAAATTGTTATGCGCTAATTTTTTTATTTGATTTTGTGCGTGGCATAGATTTGCTATGCGCAGAGGACGCTTAAACAGTGCGCAATTGCACAGGCGAGCACCTTAGAGAGAACGTTGGTCACACGGCTGCGCTAGCATCACAGCTAACGTTAGCCATGCTGCTACCTCTCTGCTCGGGGAGGACGTATACGTATGTGACGTATGACGTGACAGTATGTGACGTGTGTAAGAAGGTGCACTTGCTGTCTGTGAGAGGGAGACACAGGAAAGAGTGAGAAGAGCCTGTCATGTAATGCCAGCAGCTAAAAGCAACTGCGTGAGAATTCACAGACCTGTGGATGTGTTGAAGGTGTGCTGGAAAATGGGGAACAGAAATTAGGGAGCAGCAGAAAAGTGGAATGTATTTTTTAAATCGGTGCGTTGGAAAACACGGACCGAAGTTTTTTTTTAAACTGGATCTGAATCGGCATTTTCCCATGCCTTGCCGATACGCAATTTTTGGCAAATATCGGCAGCCGATCCGATCCAAATATCGGATCGGGACATCCCTAATACAGACACACAAATTAGTACACACACGTTTGCAAATAATTTTGCTACAATAATACTTCCATATGTCCCTCCAATTGTTTAAAGACACTTCAGGTTTAGCGATTTTACCAGACTGTGAGAGCCTTTGTTCATGCAACCAACCATGTTTTATTCTTTCCGGTTTTATCGAACACATTTTATATTGATATCGATTACATGTCTATCGCGATATATATTGAAATCGTTTTATCGGCCCAGCCCGAGTGTAATTTGACGGCGTCGATCCATGCACGCTTACTTGCTAACCAGGCCGCCACCCGGTGGAAGATTGGGGATGTTCTCTGTGGCGATGCTCCGCAGCACAGTCACCAGGTCGGGGGTCCCGGCCTCGCCGCAGTTTGTAAGCAGCTCTGGAAGGACAAATAAAGAAGGTGAGATATGGCAGCGTGCCATCATAGCCAGGTGAGGTGCAGGAGGAGCTGTTGCGGACCCTCTACGCGGGCCTCCAGGTATTTGTCTAATTCCTCCTCTTTCTTCACAGCCTCCTCTGAGATCTTGGGCGCTCCGGGTAGACATACCAAGACGACGCTCATGTTGTCTCTGCTCCCCTGCAGCGTGACAAGGAAACACAAAACAATCACATTTGCATAGCTGGAGAAGATGCAGAGCAGTAGGCAAATGTGTTCAGTCATATTTTGACCAGTAAAGGTTGTATAGTCTGAAGTTTCCAGTTAAAAGGCATGATTTTGAACTATTGACAGTAGGGCTGCACAATTAGTCAACATCGAACCAACATTGAGGTTTTTATTAGTGCGATAAATCTGTGTTTTTCCAACCACTGTGCCGCGGCACACTGGTGTGCCGTGAGATACAGTCTGGTGTGCCGTGGGAGATTATGTAATTTCACCTATTTGAATTAAAAATATTGTATGCAAACCAGTAATTATAATCTGCAAATAAAGTGCCGTTGTAACCGTGTAATACTATTCCATATCAGTAGGTGGCAGCAGGTAGCTAATGGCTTTGTAAACGTCATATCTAATGCTTAAACCAAAAATAAACAAAAGGCGAGCGCCCCTAAAAAAGGCATTGAAGCTTAGGGATGGCTATGGAAAACGAAACTAAAACTGAACTGGCTACAAAGTAAACAAAAACAGAATGCTGGACGACAGCAAAGACTTACAGCGTGTGAGCAGACGGCGTCCACAAAGTACATCCGTACATGACATGACAATCAACAATTTCCACACAAAGAAGGATAGCGTCCGCACAACTGAAATAGTCTTGATTGCTAAAACAAAGCAGGTGCGGGGAATAGCGCTCAAAGGAAGACATGAAACTGCTGCAGGAAAATACCAACAAAACAGGAAAAGACACCAAAATAGGAGCACAAGACAGGAAAACACCAAAAAACTCCAAATAAATCACAGCGTGATGTGACAGGTCGTGACACTTTGAGACAAGAGCTATAGTGATGCATGGTTGGTTATGGTTTGAATTCATATCAAACAATTGCAACAATGACTTTTTACTGTCAATATCCACTAAGGCTGCAGCTAACTACTATTTTTTTCTATCGATTAATCTATAGATTATTTTTTCGATTAATCGGTTAATCTATAGATTATTTTTTTCCGATTAATCTATAGATTATTTTTCCTTTTACCGATAATTTTTTTAATTTAAAATGAAGATGAAAGAATAAATGTAGGCCAGTTTTTTCAAAAGGCATGGCTTTTATTTACAAAAAAAAAAAAGAAGTATGGCCACTCAGTCAACATTGACAACAACATGACAAAATATTCTGTAACAATGTAAACATTTAAAACTTTTAACATTTAACAAAATTAAAATTAGCTTACCGGGTATTTGCTTTTTAATGTGCAAATATAAAAGTAAACATCCAGTGCAAATCTTAATATTCTGCAATAGTATAAGCATTTCAAAAGTAAAAGTATTGCTTATTTTGCTTTAAAATGTGCAAAAATAAAGATAAACATCCAATACAAAAAAGTGCAAAACGAAAATAATCTGTAACAATGTAAACATTTCAACAAAAGTAAAAGTATTGCTTATTTGCTAACATGTGCAAAAATAAAGATAAACATCCAATACAAAAAAGTGCAAAACTAAATATTCTGTAACAATGTAAACATTTCAACAAAAGTAAAAGTATTGCTTATTTGCTAAAATGTGCAAAAATAAAGATAAACATCCAATACAAAAAAGTGCAAAACAAAATATTCTGTAACAGTGTAAACATTTCAACAAAAGTAAAAATATTGCTTATTTTGCTTAATAACACAACAATGATAGTATGATTAAAGTGAAAGTGAATTGTTGGTTTGTACATAGTATATGTAACTGTTAATGTTGTAAAAGGTATTTGCACAACTAATTAACGTTAGCGTTTGTGACACGTCTTGTGCCGTGGGGTTCTTTCAGGACCGACAGACTGAACGCCAGACGGCTTTGTCAGGTTTACAATCTTTTAATTTTACACAAAGTCTTTTCTCTTCCAACTCTTTTCTCTTTCTTTCCTCGCTTTTCAGCTCCTCTTCCTCGCTCGCTCGTCGTCTTCTGTCTCTGTCTCTCCTCCTCTCTCGCTCGCTCCACGTCAGCTTCACTCTGGCTCCTTCCAGTCTCTCGCGGATCGCGCACCTGGGCACGATTGCGGCGTCGCTCCCGGTGCGCCCCACCTCACCGCTCGCTCGCCGGCCCCGCCTCTCCACAGCGTTAAAGAGGAGCGCGTCTTTGTAAACACTGAACAGGCACGCCAAATGCACCTCTCAGAGCGAAACGGTGCTTTAGTTTATGAATTTACAACGCAGATACAAATGACACATTCATGTTTTTGTGTGATGATGACAACGTATACTCACGCGGACGATTGACTAGTTGATGGTGATGGCAAGAACGCTGTCGGTTTTCTTTTCAAATGTTCGTGCTGCTATGATGGGCCATTTCCGCTCGACACAGTGTGCATACAACAACATTATTAGGCCGTTTATTGAAATACTCCCACACTTTTGATGACTTTTGGCGTGCTTTTTTTCCCCTCGCTCGCACCGTCTGCTTTGCGATCCGCCATGACAGTAGTGTGACATAAATATGCGACGCATCGACGCACAAAAATGGCGTCGACATATTTACGTAACCGATGACGTCGACTATGTCGACGCGTCGTTTCAGCCTTAATATCCACTACCGAGTTTACATTTTTAATGTTTTCTGCTGGTGGTGTGCCTCCGCATTTTTCAATGAACAAAAATGTGCCTTGGCTCCAAAAAGGTTGAAAAACACTGCGGTAAATAACCACAACAGGCAGAGGTTTTATTTTTTTTCTCAGCCGTCCCCGGCATTTGAGTGACAGACATGTTCACCGATAAGAATTGTTGAGCATTGTGTCCTTTGCTACCTGGCCAATCAAAGGTGTTCAAGGAAACAGCAAGTCTGTGCGCAGCAATGGAAGCAGCCAGTACGCTAATAAGTAACAACACTCGCTCCTTGAAAAAGTTTTGACGGTGACTGGGCTTGGGGCGGTGGTCAATAAGTTAATCAATAAATAAAAATGAAGTTATAAATTGCTATGTCCGTGTGTGTTTTTCAATCTCCCTCTTCAAACAGGGAAAAATAGGTCTCACTCTTCATCGGTCTGAGTCCCCCCCCGACCGAGTGTGTTTACCGTTAGATTGTTCATTTAAATCTACTTTTTTTTTTTTCAGAGTGAGCCCTCTTTTCAGTCAATCACAATCTTTGTCTCGGTGGGCAAAGAGCAAGACCACTCGCTTTCACACAGCAGATACACGGACATTGCCCCCCTACTCGCGATTCATTAATGAGAAGTTCCGCAAAGTAACAAAATCTAAGAGGAAAAAAATACGACCACAAAGCCAAATGTCTGTATACCATGAATTGATTAACGTGGACCCCGACTTAAACAAGTTGAAAAACGTATTCGGGTGTTACCATTTAGTGGTCAATTGTACGGAATATGTACTGTACTGTGTAATCTACTAATAAAAGTTTCAATCAATCAATCAAAGTCTTGTTGTAGAAATATTTCAGCTTCAACTCAGATGGGCAATATGAGCCCATCAACACGGACAAACAAGCGAGAATGCTGTGATCACTTGAACGCAAAAAAAAAAAAGACAACTGAACTGACAGTTTTTAGTTAAATATTTATTCAAATTATTCTTTTGCCTACAGTCCATTTCAGTTTTTTGTTTATATAAGACAACAAAAAGTTATTTACCTTCCAATTAAAGTACAATCATAAACAGTTCTACAGTAATGAGAAATGAAAGTTATCCTTTTAAATGGTTACTTGCAATATGATTATATATTATGTTTACATTTACACTGAATAATATGTACAGTGTGATGTAAAGAAAAGCTCTGAGTCTTCCTGCATAAAGCTAAATATTTTTGAAAGTAGATTATTGCATATTGTTCTAATAACGTGTGGCACCTGGAGTAAAAATAACATATCTTCCTTCACTCGTTATTTTCACATTTATATGTATAAAATAAAATATGGCAATCGCAATTTTGGAAGAAAAAAAATCTCAATTAGGTTTTTTGTCAACATTGTGCAGCCTTTGTTAACATCTCTTTGGCAGTATTGTTGACATTACTACTCTTAAAATGTAGTTCAAGGGAACCACATTTATTTTTGGGAATTTTGTCTGTCATTCACAATCCCTATGAAAGACAAGAACACATGTTTTCTTTTTTAATGCATTCTAAATTGTAATAAACAGCAAGTATGAGGTGGCTAACAATGAAGTGAAAGGGACACCTCCATCGTGCACATAAAGCCCCCTAAAAAACACACCAACAAAACTTCATTTACATGTCATGATCTGCATTTTAAAAAAGTATTTCAACATTGTTATTATTACAGCTAACATTGAGGAACTACTTTTAGTGGCGCTGTGATCACAGAGAGGTAAATAGCTAATGCTGCTATATTGACACGCTGAGCTGGTGAGATGATGCATCGCCTCCGAGTTGGCAAAAGTTTGTGCTAGATTATAAATCATGCCTCTCACATAAACCGAGAAGTTGGTCAACTTTGACATTCAACTTAAACCCGAAGATCACAAGAAAGACAAAAATATGCTGATTTGTGATCCCTTTTTTTATTTCTTACCTGTGTGAGGATTATGATTAATTCTTCATTTAAACGGGAAGATATAAACATACTATCAGTCGGCATCCGAGTGACAGCAGACATTGTACAGTAAGTGAAAGTATTATATTTAGAGATGTCCGATAATGGCTTTTTTTCCCGATATCCGATATTGTCCAACTCTTAATTACTGATTCCGATATCAACCGATACCAATATATACAGTCGTGGAATTAACACATTATTATGCCTAATTTTGTTGTAATGCCCCGCTGGATGCAATAAACAATGTAACAAGGTTTTCCAAAATAAATCAACTCAAGTTATGGAAGAGTTAGAGCTGCAAGGGGTTCTGGGTATTTGTTCTGTTGTGTTTATGTTGTGTTACAGTGCGAATGTTCTCCTGAAATGTGTTTGTCATTCTTGTTTGGTGTGGGTTCACAGTGTGGCGCATATGTGTTAAAGTTGTTTATACCGCCACCCTCAGTGTGACCTGTATGGCTGTTGACCAAGTATGCTTTGCATTCACTTGTGTGTGTGAAAAGCCGTAGGTATTATGTGATTGGGCCGGCATGCAAAGGCAGTGCCTTTAAGGTTTATTGGCGCTCTGTACTTCTGCCTATCACATATAAAGACAGAAAAACAAATGAATGGGTGAGAAAACAAACGCAAGTCCAAGACATTATGAGAACTATCAAATTAAGTAAGTGGAAGGGGGCTGGACATATCAGTAGGAGAACAGATAATAGATGGACTTCCCTAATGACATCATTGAGACCCATGGATGGGAGCAGAAATAGAGGAAGACAGAGAGTGAGATGGCGAGATGAAATAGACAAATATTGGGGAACAGTGCAGTGGCAGGGAGCAGCTAGAGATCGTTCACTATGGCAGAAACATGCTGAGGCTTTCGTCTAGCAGTGGACTGACAATGGCTGATGATGATGATGATGATGATGATGATGACTTCTCCCTACGTCCGTGTACCACTCCGTACAGCGGCGTTTTAAAAAGTCATAAATTTTACTTTTTGAAACCAATACTGATAATTTCCGATATTACATTTTAAAGCATTTATCGGCCGATAATATCGGGAGCCCCATATTATCGGACATCTCTAATTATATTCATAGTTTGCATTTCTTGTTAAGCACTTTGCAATACTGCTACTTGCTGCATCTGCTTATCACTCAGCTTCTAAAACTTATAACTCATCCTCTGTATATTCAGATTTAAAAATGTAAGGTTCTGGATCCTCATTTGTCCCAGAGTAGTTATTGTTGGCTCTCAAAGTCTGTCATGATTAGTAGTAGCTGTTGAAAGAAATGGCAAACGTTGTGATGCGCCGCCGTATGTTTAAAATGAGCCATCCATCCATCCATCCATCTTCTTCCGCTTATCCGAGGTCGGGTCGCGGGGGCAGCAGCCTAAGCAGGGAAGCCCAGACTTCCCTCTCCCCAGCCACTTCGTCCAGCTCCTCCCGGGGGATCCCGAGGCGTTCCCAGGCCAGCCGGGAGACATAGTCTTCCCAACGTGTCCTGGGTCTTCCTCGTGGCCTCCTACCGGTCGGACGTGCCCTAAACACCTCCCTAGGGAGGCGCTCGGGTGGCATCCTGACCAGATGCCCGAACCACCTCATCTGGCTCCTCTCGATGTGGAGGAGCAGCGGCTTTACTTTGAGCTCCCCCCGGATGACAGAGCTTCTCACCCTATCTCTAAGGGAGAGCCCCGCCACCCGGCGGAGGAAACTCATTTCGGCCGCTTGTACCCGTGATCTTGTCCTTTCGGTCATAACCCAAAGCTCATGACCATAGGTGAGGATGGGAACGTAGATCGACCGGTAAATTGAGAGCTTTGCCTTCCGGCTCAGCTCCTTCTTCACCACAACGGATCGATACAGCGTCCGCATTACTGAAGACGCCGCACCGATCCGCCTGTCGATCTCACGATCCACTCTTCCCTCACTCGTGAACAAGACTCCGAGGTACTTGAACTCCTCCACTTGGGGCAAGATGTTTAAAATGAGCAAAATACGTAAATGACATGTTATTATGAATGTGCCTGTTACTACATTATATATATATATATATATATATATACTTAAAACATGCATATAAAATGTTGGAGGTTTTTAGAGCACTTTATAGGTGGAATAGGTCGAATCTCTATTGCGAACTGACTCTTGCTAGCGTTTATTTACGAGTTAGGATGCATAAAAAAGGAAAACGTGTGTGCTTGTCTCACATAAGGATTGTAAATGATTAGCAAATGATTAAGTTAGTGCAGTTTCCGTTTCAGGGAAGGAGTACAGGGAGCGTTCAATAGACTGAGGCGCTTACCTTGTGCAAGCAGGTGTCCACCACCGAGTTACAAACTTTCTCCAAGTCGTCGCACACCAGAAGTCGCGAGCGCACAAAGTCGCACAGCTCCTCGTTAGACATGACGTCCCAGATCCCGTCGCACGCCAGCACAATAAACTCGTCGCCTTCGGCAGCCCGCTCTAGAACGCACACCTCAGGCTCGGGGCTCACCAGCTGCTCCGTGGGGCCTTTACCATCCACGCTTTTGTAGTCATAGTCCCCCAGGGCCCGGGATACGGCCAGGGAGCCATTCACCCTCTGGATCATGACCGAGCCTCCGGCCTTCTGGATTCGCTCCTTTTCGCGCGGGTTGCAGGGCTTGTGGTCCTGGGTGGAGAAGCCCACTTTGCTGTCTCGGCTCAGCACGGCCCGTGAGTCTCCACAGTTTATGAAGTAGAGGTGGGTGGGGCTGAGCAGCACGCAAACTGCTGTCGAACCGCTGCGGTCCAAGCCCTGCCGCAGGTCGGCGAAGCTCCGCATGTACTCGTCAATTTTCAGAAAACCGGCACGAATGCCGTCCTTCACGCCTTCCACGGAGCCCGGCCCGGATCCGAACTCTGCTCCCCCCGACAGAATGTGTTCCAGCAGGTGGCCAGAGCAATAGTTGGCCACCCGCGAGCCCGCGTGGCCGTCATAGACGGCAAAGAAGGACCAGTCGGTGAGTCCGTGGGGGAGGCCTACCACGGCCGTGTGGGCGTCCTCCATCTCCACCCGCCATCCCTGCATGGAGCTCAGGCCATAGCTCAGACTGTTGCCTTCGCCGTGGGCGCTGTGCTTCTCCGTCTTCGGCTTGTCCAGGAACGCACCCATTGCTGCCTACAGCTGAAACGCAATCAAGGAGAGAGGTCAGTTACCTTAACAAAACAATGACGGCATCACTTGTTCAGCTGCTTAATGCTTGAATCATTACACAAGTATCAGTTCAAACAACCCCCCCCTATAAATCACCTGGGGTTTTTTGTGTGTGTCAGCAGTTCAGCAGGACTAAACTGCTTCACGGTGTAATAAGTGATGGAGTGCTTTTAATGACTTAACGCACGGTTGGAGCCAGAGTTCCTGAAAACAAGACGAGGACTGCAGGAGGAGGAAGCGCACGGTGGAGGATTACACCGTCTCTAAAGCCTCTTGCTGCGCACACACGGGCAGCTAACACCATTAGTGGACCTGGCAGGAAATAGGGCGTCACGCTGGAGAGAGCAGAGGGAAAGTTCCACCTGTTGGGTGTTTCATCTCAAATGTAAGGCAGCCTTGAATATAAGTCAGCCGCTCTTTTTCAACAACAAAAAAGTAAATTAATCTTTTAATTAGAGATGTCCGATACTATCGGACTGCCGATATTATCGGTCGATAAATGCTTTAAAATGTAATATCGGAAATTATCGGTTTCAAAATTATCGGTATCAAAAAGTAAAATGTATGACTTTTTAAAAGCGCCGCTGTGTACACGGACGTAGGGAGAAGTACAGAGCGCCAATTAACCCTTAAGGCACTGCCTTTGCGTGCCGGCCCAATCACATAATATCTACGGCTTTTCACACACACAAGTGAGTGCAAGGCATACTTGGTCAACAGCCATACAGGTCACACTGAGGGTGGCCGTATAAACAACTTTAACACTGTTACAAATATGCGCCACACCAAACAAGAATGACAAACACATTTCGGGAGAACATCCGCACCGTGACACAACAGAACAAATACCCAGAACCCCTTGCAGCGCTAACTCTTTCAGGACGCTACAATATACAACCTCCGCTACTCCTCCACCTCAACCTCTTCATGCTCTGTCAGGGAGAGCATGTCCCAAATTCCAAGCTGCTGTTTTGAGGCATGTTAAAAAAAATAATGCACTTTGTGACTTCAATAATAAAAATGGCAGTGTCATGTTGGCATTTTTTTACAAACTTGAGTTGATTTATTTTGGAAAACCTTGTTACATTGTTTAACGCATCACAACAAAATTAGGCATAATAATGTGTTAATTCCACGACTGTATATATCGGTATCGGTTGATATCGGAATCAGTAATTAAGAGTTGGACTAGGGCTGGGCAATATATCGATATACGCGTGCGATATAGAAAATGACTATATCGTGATATTCGAGTATACGTTCTCACGTAGTTGCTTTTAGCTGCTGGCATTACACGACAGGCTCTTCCCACTCCTTCTTGTGTCTCCTTCTCACAGACAGCAAGCGCAACTTCTACATACGTAACATACGTATACGCCCTCGCGCAGCAGAGAGGTAGCAGCATGGCTAAAGTTAGGTGTGGTGCTAGCGGTAATACGAGAGAAAGAAGGTGCGAATATGGTAACAAATGAAGGAAGAATTAATTCCCAAGAAAAACAGCACGGGGTCCATCGTCTGGCGGTGATTTGGCTTCAAGTGGGAATATGTCGAACAGACAACCGTAATTTGTCAAGTGTGGGGAAAAAGCATTGCTACAAAAAGTAGCATTACTGCTAATATGTAGCATCATTTGAAAAGTCACCCGCTAGGGAACGTAGAGTGCTTGAAACTCCGCATGTCAACATCTCCGTTCGGTGCCACACCAACAAAATGCTGAGGCAAACATTTTCATATCAACACCGTATGAAAAAAATAGTCAACAACAAAAGAGATAACGTCCGCAGGAACCTACCACAGAGCGAAGGACATACACTATTTGATTTCCTATTAAGCAGCTAATTTTTATTTGACACTTATTGAAAGATCTTGTGTGACATCATGCACAAAAGTGCACTTTATTTGTTTTAAACTATTGTAGTGGCATTCTGTACAAAAAGTGCACTTTAATTTAGTGTTGTTTTGGTTTGTCATCTTAGTGACATCATGCACAAAAGTGCACTAATAGCTTGTTTTAAAATGACTGATAATTTTGCACTGGAAATGACATGAATGTTTGTGCCACTGCTTAATAACTGTTTAATAAATACCGTTTTGGTAAATTGACTTAGTTGTGATTTCCCTCTCTGCATGAACGTTTAAAATGAGCATATTTTAATGCAGTATGAACAAGAATGTTTTAATGTAGACACATAGAATCATCATACTGCTGTGATTATATGCATCAAGTGTTCATTCAAGGCCAAGGCAAAATATCGAGATATGTATCGTGACATGGCCTAAAAATATCGAGATATTAAAAAAAAGGCAATATCGCCCAGCCCTAAGTTGGACAATATCGGAATATCGGATTATCGGACATCTCTAGTCAAAATACATTTTGGTACCAGTACCAACATACTGCTATCGGGACAGCATTGGTGTGTGTGTGTACTAGGCAAGCGCTGCAGCAATCATGGGAATTCATAGAAAAAGCAATAGAAATCAGATGCAGAAAGCATTTATTTCCGGCTGGTGTTTTTACCTCCCACAGATCAGCACGGCTGGCATGTGCCCAAAAAAGCCTGCTCAGGAGTGACTACAACTGCTTCCAGAGAAATGTGTGCGCGTGTGTCATCAGGTCTACATGTGATGAGGAGACACTCTAATAATAGTATTGTGCCGCTTTTAAATTCATGTGCAGGGCGGGACGGTTGGCCCTACCTTGCACACGCATGTTTGTGTGACTTGATTTTGACAAGACAACCCCCCCCCCCCCCCCCCCCGAATACCAGCCGCCACCGAGACATCGCCTGGATGTTTCTGCTTTCTTAAGAAAGTGCGCTGGCAAGTGTGAGTGTATGAAGTGAGAGCGCAGAAATCTGGTGTATTCACCAGCAGTGATTCTGGCTAAAAATAAAACAAACACGCTGCCATTGCTTAGCAACCACGCACCCTGCAGTACAAACATCCAGGCTTAGCTTCATTCAGCAACACCCCCCCCACTCCACCACTCTCTCTCGCTGAAGCCTGGAAGAGAGAAGGGGAATTGCATCATCCGGCCATTAAAGCAGTGGCAGCAGCCAGACTATGAAAGGAGACACGGAGATCTGGGGGCCACATGCGAACACGGTGAGACTTCCTAACTTGACAAGCTGCTGTCAGAACAAACACACACAAACAAACCAACCGTGTAACCCCTCATTACATCACCCACAATGTGACCGCGGCTCAAAAGCAACACCGCCCAACCCCAAAGCCCCTCAATGCTCAGACGCACGCTCCTGCCAAAAAAGAGTGACTGAAGAGAGAAGTGGAAGGTCGAGGAGGGGATTACATAACGCTGTGAGAGGCTGCTCTTGAGAGGAGGCGCGCTCAAAACACACAAACAAAGTTAGCGGAATGCTTCTGGGCACCAAAAGGCCCGTTTGTTTGAAGTGATGACGTTTAGGGTAGGGCTGGGCGATATATCGAATTAGGGATGTCCCGATCCAGGTTTTTGCACTTCCGATGCGATACCGATATTGTTTTTGCACTTCCGATCCGATACCGACCGATATCGATACTGACCGATAACGGCCTATTCGAGCACGGATTAAAGTTTAAAGTTATTTAGCCTACTTAGTTGTCAGAATTATGTTGAAAAGGGTTTTAGTACTCTTGATAACAACTAGCCAGCTGAATTAGGTGAGTTTGAATAATACACAATGGTTGGTAACAAGAAAAATCTAGTTGCTCTGGTTGGGTTCGTAACTGTTTAGTTTTCACCATGCTGGGTAGTTGGCCCTGCGATGGCTAGTCAGCTGGTGGGGCTGCCACCTTACAGCATGCTGACGGGCTGTGAACCCCCTACGTATGGCAGGGGGTTCGGCGGAAGCTGCTCACCAACAAGACCCTAAGAGAGCTAACCCAACAGCTCCCAGCCTCTCGCCTCGCAGCAATGCGGCGAGTGCGCTGGTATGGCCATGTCATCCGCCTGCCGGGGGAACACCCCACGCGCAAAATCCTGGACTTCAACCCGCAGCGAGCTGGCTGGAGACGCCCTAGAGGCGCCCCCAGGACTCGCTGGCTGGATGTATTAGCCCAGGACCTTAAGGCCTGCAATGTGACTATGGCACAAGCTCAACACCTTGCCCACAACAGACCCAGATGGAGAGACCTGGTTGCTATGGTCGGCTCTACGCGCCCTGAAGTGCAAGAGGACTAAGTAAGTAAGTAAGTAAGGTAACAAGAAACTGACCTGTTTATTCAAAGATAAACACAAAATAGACAAAATTATACATGACGAACAGAAATGGCATCATTGAAACAAGGGCTGGGCGATATGGCCTTTTTTTTAATATTGCGATATTTTAAGGCCATATTGCGATACACGATATATATCTCGATATTTTGCCTTAGCCTTGAATGAACACTTGATGCATATAATCACAGCAGTATGATGATTCTATGTGTTTTGATTGATTGATTGAGACTTTTATTAGTAGGTTGCACAGTGAAGTACATATTCCGTACAATTGACCACTAAATAGTAACACCCGAATAAGTTTTTCAACTTGTTTAAGTCGGGGTCCACTTAAATTGATTCATGATACAGATATATACTATCAGATATATACCATCATCATAATACAGTCATCACACAAGATAATCACATTGAATTATTTACATTATTTATAATCCAAGGTGTGGAGGGGGGCGCCGGATGTAAGTGTCAAAAAGACAGCCAAAAGAGTTTGATATGAGAATAAATCTAAAGTTAAAATATAGGGTAGAAATGGATCCATTTGCAGGAAATGTAGTCTTGATTCTCAACATTTTCTTTCAAGGCTTGCATGTCTACATTAAAACATTCTTCTTCATACTGCATTAATATATGCTACTTTTAAACTTTCATGCAGAGAAGGAAATCACAACTAAAAAAATCACTAATTTTTTCATACGGTGTTGATCCGGAAATTTTTGCCTCAGCATTTTGATGGTGTGGGCGTGTGGCACCGAATGGAGATAAGCGTCTCGACAGACGTCACAATATTTGAACAATGATGACGAAAACTGTTTTCTCTGTCGTGTCCGTGTGTTGAAAATTGTTATGCGCTTATTTTTTTATTAGATTTTGTGCGTGGCATAGATTTGCTATGCGCAGAGGACGCTTAAACAGTGCGCAATTGAACAGGCGAGCACCTTAGAGGGAGCGTTGCTCGCACGGCTGCGCTAGCATCACAGCTAACGTTAGCCATGCTGCTACCTCTCTGCTCGGGGAGGACGTATACGTATGTGACGTATGATGTGACAGTATGTGACGTGTGTAAGAAGGTGCGCTTGCTGTCTGTGAGAGGGAGACACAGGACAGAGTGAGAAGAGCCTGTCGTGTAATGCCAGCAGCTAAAAGCAACTGCGTGCCTGTGGATGTGTTGAAGGTGTGCTGGAAAATGCGGAACGGAAATTATGGAGCAGCAGAAAAGTGGAATGTATTATTTAAATCGGTGCGTTGGAAAACACGGACCGGAGTTTTTTTTAAAACTGGATCTGGATCGGCATTTTCCCATGCCTTGCCGATACGCAATTTTTGGCAAATATCGGCAGCCGATCCGATCCAAATATCGGATCGGGACATCCCTAGTATCTGACAATCTTGCACTTTCTGTTTTGGAAATGACATGAATGTTTGTACCACTGCTTAATAACTGTTTAATAAATACACTTTTGGTAAATTGA
Source organism: Nerophis lumbriciformis (assembly GCF_033978685.3). NCBI lineage: Eukaryota > Metazoa > Chordata > Actinopteri > Syngnathiformes > Syngnathidae > Nerophis > Nerophis lumbriciformis. The sequence continues at coordinate 13,081,938 of NC_084586.2, read as the reverse complement.
CTTAGTTGTGATTTCCCTCTCTGCATGAAAGTTTAAAAGTAGCATATATTAATGCAGTATGAACAAGAATGTTTTAATGTAGACACATAGAATCATCATACTGCTGTGATGATATGCATCAAGTGTTCATTCAAGGCTAAGGCAAAATATCCACATATATATTGTGTATCGTGACATGGCCTAAAAATATCGAGATATTAATAAAAGGCCATATCGCCCAGCCCTAAGTCATGGTAACCGCTAAACTAAAGCGCCTGAATGTAAACAGGGGTGGGCGGCCCGATACAAATACCAGTAACAATACCAAGTGTAGTATCAGTATATGGTCAATAGTACATTGATTAGATCTATATGTATTGTCAAAGAAATTGGAGTTTAACTGCAAAAAACAATTCATTTAAATCAGAGTGATTTAATTACGGTTATGCTGCCATCCTGTGTTTTTTTTTCTGATTGACTACAATAGTCATCAAAAATCTAATCATTCAATAATCTTGAAAATGTTAAGTATCAGCATTGGTATGACCAATACTGCCCCTTTAACTACTTTGTATTAGATCAATACCCAAAATTGTAGTTTCCAAACCAATAAAAAAAACGTATTGTTGAAAAAGAAGAAGTAGTTCTCAAGAACCAGTGGATGGAAATGCAGTTGGTTCTTTCGTAACAAACTTCAACTGACAAGTGATCCTTGGCTGGGCATTTGCAGCTGATGAGCAGAGTGAGGTCATTTGTTGCATTCTATGAACAAGGGTCACGGGGATGAGGGGTGTGACCAACGGATGAAAAAAGCTCATTGTGATTAAGTTAAGACTGAAGGGAGCCTACGAGTGTGTCAAGAAGGTTCTGCACTATTAAAAAGTTTCCAAAGGAACAACAGTGCAGTCCTTTATACCGCTTTGGACAAGGCTTCATCAATGGAGTGTTTCAGGGGTGAATTTACTTTGGAACCATGATTCTTACTACAATTCAGAATCAATCTAAAATGTGCGTGTTGTGTCAGGTAGTACAGCCCTCTGTAGTGTTTTGTTCCCGCAAGGGGGTCCAGCGCACTGCTAACATTAGCAAGCTAGCTTGCGATGTCTGTAATGTTTTTGCATGAAGGACAGAGAATTACACGCACGCACTCAAATGGTTAAATTTTAAAATCTGATTTTGGAATAATGATTAATCCCCGGTGATTAGCAAAATACCTTACTTATACACAAATTAAATGTTGTTGTCAGATAGTCATCCTGGAACATTTTACTTGAATGGATGTCACTTATTTGCCCAAATCATAGAAACGCTTTTATCGAAGGTTCTTTCAGGATGTATTTTGGAGTGAAATTTTCCATCAAGCACACCAGTTGAAGTCTCCTCACTTCTTTTTGCACTGACGTATACATTGACAGGCCTCAAATTTTAACTTTTTAAGGTCAAGGCAAGTGTTGCCTTAAAGGAGGGCTCATATTTTAGGGCACCAAGGCAAACATTATTTTCTTTCGAGGCAGGAGCTCTAAAGCAGGGGTGCTCATTACGTCGATCGCGAGCTACCGGTCGATCTCGGAGGGTGTGTCAGTCGATCACCAGCCAGGCATTAAAAAAATAGTCCTAAAAATGAACGATCATAAATCTTCACTATGACGTCACTTTCGTCACTTGATTGACATTCACGGCACCCGAGGGTCTTCTGAGATGACGCTGGCTGCTGCCAGCTCATTAAAATTACCGACTGGAAGGCGAGAAACACTTTATTTCAACAGACTCTGGCGCCGTACCTGTCGTCAAAACTCCAAAGACCGACTGCACAGTTGCACAGTTGCGCTAACAAAATAAGAGTCTCAGAAAGCTGGCGTGCACAAGCTAGCAAGCTACGGAGTTTGCCGACAATGTATTTCTTGTAAAGTGTATACAAAGGAGTACGGAAGCTGGACAAATAAGATGCCAAAAACCAACCACTTTCATGTGGTGTTAGACAGAAAGGAGGACTTTTTTTCTCCTCCATTCGAAAATGCGGACATTATCAGCACCACTGTCTGATTCCAATCAATGCAAGTCATCACAATCAGGTAATACACCAACTTATATTCTTGTCTTCATGAAAGAAAGGAATCTATATGTGTTAACCATGCTTGTATTATCTTTAAACACCTTTAACTTATTAACAATATTAACTATATGTGTTAAACATGCTTGTATTATCTTTAAACACCTTTAACTTGTTAACAATATTAACTATATGTGTTAAACATGCTTGTATTATCATTAAACACCTTTAATTTTTTAACAATATTAACTATGTGTTAAACATGCTTGTATTATCATTAAACACCTTTAACTTGTTAACAATATTAACTATATGTATTAAACATGCTTGTATTATCATTAAACACCTCTAACCTATTAACAATATTAACTATATGTATTAAACATGCTTGTATTATCATTAAACACCTTTAATTTTTTAACAATATTAACTATATGTGTTAAACATGCTTGCATTATCATTAAACATCTTTAACTTGTTAACAAAAACATATATTTCATAAATAAGTAAATATAAATTATATATATGAATGAGGTAGATCCCCACGACTTGATCAATTGAAAAGTAGCTCGCCTGCAGAAAAAGTGTGAGCACCCCTGCTCTAAAGCATGCATATAGAAGAACCTTTATTTAACCAGATAAGAAACCCATTGAGATCAAGATCTCTTTCACAAGGGTGACCTGGCCAAGAGGTCAACAGCACATGTCACAGAGCCGTTTAAAAAAAATAATACGTTAAGACATACATTTTAAAATACATAAAAGAGAACTGTAAAACAATAAAGATTTACACCTTTTAAAAACACAGGCACTGTGCAAATGTCTCTCGCTATTATTCTCATTATTAATATATATATATATATATATATATATATATATATATATATATAAAATAATGTTGAAAGATGGCACCTAATGGCCAAAGTAATATAGTGTTTATGTATGAGATCCAGGGCTGCCAATTATGGCCAAAGTAATAATTAAGATTATTGATTGTTAGGTAAAGCAGTGTTGGGGTGTGAACGTAATATTATCACGTAATTTGTATTGTCTAATAAAAAGACTATAGATAAATGTTATCCGTTAATCTAAAGACAAATATTAGTTTTTTTTTATTTTTTATTCTTTAATAATAGAAACTTGTCAGCTTTCTGTCATTACATGACACCTTTATCTATATTTGTACATTTTGATAGAGGGATTTTTTTTAAACCTCCCTCTAAGTTATGTACATTTATTTGTAGATGTGGATGCTGTATCGGGACAGATCCATTAAGAGTTTGAGCAGAAATATGTCGTATAGGAATTAAACTATACACAATAACACATTAACAAAATGCTGCGTCACATGAATGCTTTTTGAAGTAATACCTTTGTGACATGGAAAAAATGATATCAAAATAAAACACAAAGCAGTTTGGCTAATGAAGATAAAGTAAAATTTTGACAGCCCTAATACATATTTAAATACATCCATACAGTATATTAGGGCTGGACGATATGGCTGAAGATTACATCATGACATAAGAGCTTTACATCGACCGATATCTATAACTGAAACCTTTTATGACCTATTAAAAATAGTAACATTCCTCTGAGTATAATCCCCACAGCTATCAAAGCAGAAAGGAAAGGAGATGTCAAGACAACCATGGAAAACAATCAACGTAAACAACATTCTAAAATCACATCCAACACTCAATAATAACCTTTTAAAATGAACTTGCAAATATAAGGAATACGTAAGAAATGCTTAACAAAGTGCAACAAAATAGTGCAAAGTGTGAAAATGTAACCATACAGAAAGCTGTGAAGAGTATTTCCTGCAGGTTTAGTGCCTGGAAGTTACAGCTGTGCTCTAAAGGGTGAGAGCGGCTAAGGCGGTGTGGTAATACGGTATTGCCCCACCGGTCTTGGTGGGGACAAGAGCCTTGCATAATTTACAGACCACAATGGCCTGACTATGGTCCTTTTGGGGGGGGAAAACTGCCATAAAGTCGAGGTGACTCCCAGTTTTATGGACAGTTTCTTCATTCTCTGCAGCACTTATTTTTACTTTCTCTTCCCATTTTATGTAAATACCGTATTTTCCGCACTATAAGGCGCACCTAAAAACCACAAATTTTCTCAAAAGCTGACAGTGCGCCTTATAACCCGATGCGCTTTATATATGGATTAATATTACGATTCATTTTCATAAAGTTTCGGTCTCGTAACTACGGTAAACAGCCGCCATCTTTTTTCCCGGTAGAACAGGAAGCGCTTCTTCTTCTACGCAAGCAACCGCCAAGGTAAGCACCCGCCCCCATAGAACAGGAAGCGCTTCTTCTTCTACTGTAAGCAACCACCCGCCCGCGTAGAAGAAGAAAAAGCGCGCGGATATTACCGTACGTTTCATTTCCTTTGTGTGTTTACATCTGTAAAGACCACAAAATGGCTCCTACTAAGCGACAGGTTTCCGGTTCATGAAAAGACGCAATCTCTCCATCCGCACACGGATTACTATTTCACAGCAACTGATATTCCTGTGAACCGCACTGTGGATACAACGGGAGCACGTACGGTGAATATTCGCACCACAGGGAATGAGAAGTCATCCTTCACCGTGGTTCTAGCTTGCCATGCTAATGGCCAGAAACTTCCACCCATGGTGATATTCAAAAGGAAGACCTTGCCAAAAGAGACCTTTCCAGCCGGCGTCATCATAAAAGCTAACTCGAAGGGATGGATGAAGAAAAGATGAGCGAGTGGTTAAGGTAAGTTTAAGTTTACGCGAAGAGGCCGGGTGGCTTTTTTCACGCAGCTCTGTCCATGTTGATATACGATTCCATGCGCGCCCACATCACGCTGGTTTTAATATATTATTAAAGTTTGACTGATCTATTTGACTGTTTTTTTGACATTCCTTTAGCGCAGTTAGATGCGGCTTACAACACGGGGCGGCTTATAGGTGGACAAAGTTTTGAAATATGCCGTTCATTGAAGGCGCGGCTTATAACCCAGGGCGCCTTATGGTGCGGAAAATACGGTAGTCAACCATGACACAAAAAGATGGCGCAACCAAACTTAATAATTGATACGGTTACCTGATTGGCTGTGCATTCTTGACTGATTTCATTCAGAGCAATATCGACTTAGTCATTTAATTAATAGCTCACCTGCTGCACTCTGGTCTAGTTTACAGGGAATTGGAGTTTTTCCTGGAATTGGCCCCTTTGTTAATATAAGAGTATTAATTATGAATTACGAACTGGACTGGACTCTTACTATTATGTTGGATCCACTATGGACTGGACTCTCACAATATTATGTCAGACCCACTCGACATCCATTGCTTTCGGTCTCCCCTGGGGGGGGGGGGGTTACCCACATATGCGGTCCTCTCCAAGGTTTCTCATAGTCATTCACATCGACGTCCCACTGGGGTGAGTTTTTCCTTGCCCTTATGTGGGCTTTGTACCGAGGATGTCGTTGTGGCTTGTGCAGCCCTTTGAGACACTTGTGATTTAGGGCTATATAAATAAACATTGATTGATTGATTGATTGACGAACCGGTTTTAAGCGAGAATGCAATCTGAATTGAATAGTCACCCGAAGAATCGGTGGCGACTGTTTACTTTGGGACATTTTAAAAAGCAAATATCCGACAAAAACAGTAAAACGTTTATTTGCAGTTGTGAACACACAGTACAGGCCAAAAGTTTGGACACACCTTCTCCTCATTCAATGCGTTTTCTTTATTTTCATGACTATTCGCCATTGGAGATTGTCATTGAAGGCATCAAAACTATAAATGAACACCAATGTAGTCATGTACCGTATTTTTCGGACTATAAGTCACAGTTTTTTTCATAGTTTGGCCGGGGGTGCGACTTATACTCAGGAGCGACTTATGTGTGAAATTATTAACACATTAGCGTAAAATATCAAATAATATTATTTAGCTCATTCACGTAAGAGACTAGACGTATAAGATTTCCTCGGATTTAGCGATTAGGAGTGACAGATTGTTTGGTAAACGAATAGCATGTTCTATATAGGGCTGCAACTAACGATTAATTTGATAATAGATTAATCTGTCGATTATTACTTCGATTAATAATCGGATAAGAGACAAACTACATTTCTACCCTTTCCAGTATTTTATTGAAAAAAAAAAAAAACAGCATACTGGCGCCATGTTCTTTCAACTTGCCAAATAAAACAAGGAACATTTTACAAAAATGCACACTTTTGACACCCCTGCTATAGATAATAAAAATTTAAATCTGATAAATGACAAAAAGCAGAGGCTGACGACGCATGCGCGTTTATCATAACTCGCTCACTCTCTCTGTCTCTGCCCCTCCCTCACCAATGCTGCGCACACCTCCACAATTTGTTTTGTTTTTAACCTTCTTAAAGGGGAACATTATCACCAGACCTATGTAAGCGTCAATATATACCTTGATGTTGCAGAAAAAAGACCATATATTTTTTTAGCCGATTTCCGAACTCTAAATGGGTGAATTTTGGCGAATTAAACGCCTTTCTAATATTCGCTCTCGGAGCGATGACGTCACAACGTGGCGTCACATCGGGAAGCAATCCGCCATTTTCTCAAACACCGAGTCAAATCAGCTCTGTTATTATCCGTTTTTTCGACTGTTTTCCGTACCTTGGAGACATCATGCCTCGTCGGTGTGTTGTCGGAGGGTGTAACAACACGAACAGGAACGGATTCAAGTTGCACCAGTGGCCCAAAGATGCGAAAGTGGCAAGAAATTGGACGTTTGTTCCGCACACTTTACCGACGAAAGCTATGCTACGACAGAGATGGCAAGAATGTGTGGATATCCTGCGACACTCAAAGCAGATGCATTTCCAACGATAAAGTCAAAGAAATCTGCCGCCAGACCCCCATTGAATCTGCCGGAGTGTGTGAGCAATTCAGGGACAAAGGACCTCGGTAGCACGGCAAGCAATGGCGGCAGTTTGTTCCTGCAGACGAGCGAGCTAAACCCCCTGGATGTCTTGGCTCACACCGTCCCTTATGCCAGAGAAGATGATCAAGAGAAGAATATAGACCCTAGCTTCCCTGGCCTGCTGACATCAACTCCAAAACTGGACAGATCAGCTTTCAGGAAAAGAGCGCGAATGAGGGTATGTCTACAGAATATATTAATTGATGAAAATCGGGCTGTCTGCACTCTCAAAGTGCATGTTGTTGCCAAATGTATTTCATATGCTGTAAACCTAGTTCATAGTTGTTAGTTTCCTTTAATGCCAAACAAACGCATACCAATCGTTGGTTAGAAGGCGATCGCCGAATTCGTCCTCGCTTTCTCCCGTGTCGCTGGCTGTCGTGTCGTTTTCGTCGGTTTCGCTTGCATACGGTTCAAACCGATATGGCTCAATAGCTTCAGTTTCTTCTTCAATTTCGTTTTCGCTACCTGCCTCCACACTACAACCATCCGTTTCAATACATTCGTAATCTGTTGAATCGCTTAAGCCGCTGAAATCCGAGTCTGAATCCGAGCTAATGTCGCTATAGCTTGCTGTTCTTTCCGCCATGTTTGTTTGTGTTGTCTTCACTATGTGATGTCACAGGAAAATGGACGGGTGGTTAAAATCAGGCACTTTGAAGCTTTTTTTAGGGATATTGCGTGCTGGGTAAAATTTTGAAAAAAACTTCGAAAAATATAATAAGCCACTGGGAACTGATTTTTAATGGTTTTAACCATTCTGAAATTGTGATAATGTTCCCCTTTAACCCTGAACGTACATTGAAAATACATGCAACCCTAACTCAAAATGCCGGACATTTGAGGCATTTAAGAAACACCGCCCAGACAGCCCCGCAAAAGAGGACATGCCCGGTGAAAAGAGGACGTATGGTCAGGACCTAGCCCGTTCGCTGTTAGCATACTAGCAGCGATCGGTTTCACCGGACATGTCCTCTTTTGCTAGCATGCTAGCAGCTAACGGGCAACGATAGACTGACCATACGTCCTCTTTTGCGGGGTTTCTTAAATGCCTCAAATGTCCGGCATTTTGAGTATTGTTTACACAACGTGCAGTACGCTACTTAATATGTCCGTGTGGAAACTCGTTCGGTACACCTCCGCACCAAACCGAAACCCCCGTACCAAAACGGTTCAATACAAAAACATGTACCGTTACACCCCTATTATTTTGATTATTGTTTCTCAGCTGTTTGTAAATGTTGCAGTTTATAAATAAAGGTTAAAAAAATTTATTAATTAAAAAATTACAAAAAAACATAGCCTAAACGCATGCGCATAGCATAGATCCAACGAATCCATGACTAAATTAATCGCCAACTATTTTAATCGATTAGTTGTTGTAGCCCTAGTTCTATATGTTATAGTTATTTGAATGACTCTTACCATAATATGTTACGTTAACATACCAGGCACGTTCTCAGTTGGTTATTTATGCCTCATATAACGTACACTTATTCAGCCTGTTGTTCACTATTCTTTATTTATTTTAAATTGCCTTTCAAATGTCTATTCTTGGTGTTGGCTTTTATCAAATACATTTCCCCAAAAAATCTGACTTATACTCCAGTGCGACTTATATATGTTTTTTTCCTTCTTTATTATGCATTTTTGGCTGGTGCGACTTAAATACGGTACTTAACAAAAAACCATGAAATAACTGAAAACATGTTTTATGTTCTAGTTTCTTCGAAATAGCCACCCTTTGCTCTGATTACTGCTTTGCACACTCACGCTTGGCATTCTCTTGATGAGTTTCAAGCACATGTGAAGTGAAAAACCATTTCAGGTGACTACCTTTTGAAGCTCATCGAGAGAATGCCAAGAATGTGCGAAAAAGTAATCAGAGCAAAGGGTGGCTATTTTGAAGGAACTAGAATATAAAACATGTTTTCAGTTATTTCACATTTTTTTGTTAAGTACATAACTCCACATGTGTTCATTCGTAGTATTGATGCCTTCAGTGACAATCTACAATGTAAATAGTCATGAAAATAAAGAAAACGCATTGATGGTGTGTACAAACTTTTGGCCTGTGCTGTATTTGTTTTGATTTTCATGTTTTGCTACCGGTACTTACTTTTTGCAAAAGTGTCATCAAATCAACAACTATGTCAATACAACTACCACAAATCGTGGTGTCCAAGACGAGACTTAAAACCAGGGGAGACAGGGCCTTCTCTGTGGTCGGCCCTAAGCTCTGGAACACTCTGCCCCTCCATGTTCGAACTGCTCCCACAGTGGAGTGTTTTAAGTCTCGTCTTAAGACCCACTTTTATTCTCTGGCTTTTAACCCTATGTGAGTTGTGTGGTCCTCTGTTGTCCTCTGTGTTTTTAAAATTTTGCTTTCTATTTACTGTTTTAATTGGTTTTACCCTTTGAAATGGTCTTTAATCATATTTATTTTATATTGTTTTTAATTGTGTTTAATATTGCTGTGCAGCACTTTGGAAACATTTTGTTGTTTAAATGTGCTATATAAATAAAGTGGATTGGATTGAATATGTCTGGGTGCGGGTCCTGCTTTGGAAATCATTTGTACCCCTTTCAGAGATCACATTTAGTTCCCCTTAAACATCCTCATGTTGCACAATGAAATGTAAGCATAGGATGAAGTGTGTATTCCTGTAACTTTCTCTAGTAACAGCATTCCATGATTAATATCAATAAATTAACATTAATAATAAATGACAGTAGAATAAGCACACGTATGACTGAAGAGTCATAGTGTAACTTTGTGCGGTTTGAGTTGTCCGACTTTTTGTGTGGCCATAAACGCACCAGTGGCTTAGTGGTATGCGTGTTGGTGACAGATGACAAGTTGGTTTTGGCCTGGTTTGTACGGCAGAAAATGACTAGTTTTTCAAGTTATACGTTTTTTACTCATGTTTTTGGTGTGGTTATGGCCGAATATAAACAGTTTTGCTCAATAAAGTGATCGATATAATTCCTGTCCTCAAAGCATCTCGATAGACGTTACAATAATTGAACGGTGTTGACGAACACCGTTCGGGTCGCTTGTTGTGACTGTCACTCAGAGTTGCATTGCAAAATTATACAGAATAAATGTGTTTATTTTTGTTTAGAATTCAGATGGGGTTTGATTTGGTGCGCGGCATGTATTTGCTGTGCGCAGAGGACGCTTGAGCAGTGCGCAATTGCGCAGGCGCGCACCTTAGAGGGAACTAAGGCTGAAACGACGCGTCGACGTAGTCGACGTCATCGGTTACGTAAATACGTCGACGCCGTTTTTGTGCGTCGACGCGTCGCATATTTACGTCACACTACTGTCATGGCGGAGTGCAAAGCAGACGATGCGAGCAAGGAGAAAAAAGCACGCCAAAAGTCGTCAAAAGTGTGGGAGTATTTCAATAAACGGCCTAATAATGTTGTTGTATGCACACTGTGTCGAGCGGAAATGGCCTATCATAGCAGCACAACGGCTATGAACGAACATTTGAAAATAAAACACCCGACAGCGTTCTTGCCATCACCATCAACTAGTCAATCGTCCGCGTGAGTATACGTTGTCATCATTACACAAAAACATAAATGTGTCATTTGTATCTGCGTTGTAAATTCATAAACTAAAGCACCGTTTCGCTCTGAAAAGTGTGGGGGTATTTCAATAAACGGCCTAATAATGTTGTTGTATGCACACTGTGTCGAGCGGAAATGGCCTATCATAGCAGCACAACGGCTATGAACGAACATTTGAAAATAAAACACCCGACAGCGTTCTTGCCATCACCATCAACTAGTCAATCGTCCGCGTGAGTATACGTTGTCATCATTACACAAAAACATGAATGTGTCATTTGTATCTGCGTTGTAAATTCATAAACTAAAGCACCGTTTCGCTCTGAGAGGCGCGCTTGGTGTGCCTGTTCAGTGTTTACAAAGATGGGCGCTCCTCTTTAACGCTGTGGAGAGGCGGGGCGCGCCGGGAGCGACGCCGCAATCGTGCCCAGGTGCGCGGATCTCCTCTCGCTGAAGAAAAGGGGAGCAGCAGAGAGAGAGGAAAGAGAGACTGGAAGGAGCCAAAGTGAAGCTGACGTGGAGCGAGAGAGGAGGAGAGCCACAGACAGGGGACGACGAGCGAGCGAGGAAGAGGAGCCGAAAAGCGAGGAAAGAAAGAGAAAAGAGTTGGAAGAGAAAATACTTTGTGTAAAATTAAAAGATTGTAAACCTGGCAAAGCCGTCTGGCGTTCAGTCTGTCGGCCCTGAAAGAACCCCACGGCACAAGACGTGTCACAAAGGCTAGCGTTAATTAGTTGTGCAAATACCTTTTACAACATTAACATATACTATGTACAAACGAACAATTAACTTTCACTTTAATCATACTATCATTGTTGTGTTATTAAGCAAAATAAGCAATACTTTTAATTTTGTTGAAATGTTTACACTGTACACTTTTTTTGTATTGGATGTTTATCTTTATTTTTGCACATTTTAGCAAATAAGCAATACTTTTACTTTTGTTGAAATGTTTACACTGTTGTTACAGAATATTTACGTTTTGCACTTTTTTGTATTGGATGTTTATCTTTATTTTTGCACATTTTAAAGCAAATTAAGCAATACTTTTACTTTTGAAATGCTTATACTATTGCAGAATATTAAGATTTGCACTGGATGTTTACTTTTATATTTGCACATTAAAAAGCAAATAAGCTACTTTTAATTTTGTTAAATGTTAAAAGTTTTAAATGTTTACATTGTTACAGAATATTTTGTCATGTTGTTGTCAATGTTGACGGAGTGGCCATACTTTTTTTTTTTTGTAAATAAAAGCCATGCCTTTTGAAAAAACTGGCCTACATTTATTTTTCCCTCTTCATTTTAAATTAAAAAAATAACCGGTAAAAGGAAAAATAATCTATAGATTAATCGAAAAAAATAATCTATAGATTAACCGATTAATCGAAAAAATAATCTATAGATTAATCGATAGAAAAATAATCGTTAGCTGCAGCCCTAGAGGGAACGTTGGCTGCTACCTTTTGTAGCAACGCTTCTGCTGCATACTTTGCATATTACTGTTGTCTGCTGAATATCTTCCCGCTTGAAGCCAAACTACCGCCAGATGATGGACCCCGTGCTGTTTTTTTGGGCATTAATTGTTCTTTCTCCATTTGTGATCAGTTTCGCACCTTCTCTTGTATTGTCACTCGCACAGCTCCGCTTGTACCACCTGCCTCAGCTAACGTCAGCCATGCTGCTACCTCTCTGCTGGGCGAGGGCGTATGATGCTACACGCGCGACAGTATGTGACGTATGTAAGAAGGTGGGCTTGTTTTACGCCCCTGTGAGGAGAGACTAGAAAGAGTGAGAAACGCCTGTAGTGTAATGCCCGCAGCTAAAAGCAACTGCGTGACAGCGTATACTCCAATATCACGATATAATCATTTTCTATATCGCAGAGGCAAACCCGCGATATATATCGAGTATATCGATATATCGCCCAGCCCTATCGTCAAGCAAAAACTGTTATCAGCCCAGGCCTATTGGTAGACATGTTTATTTTTCAGAATTGGGATTGATTTTGACCCAAAAAGAGTGCAAATCTACAGAGGCCCGTGATTGAACTACGGAAAGAGCGGATGGATACAAGTCATTGATGCTCATATTGTGTGAATGCTCATAGAAAAGAGCCTCTTCACTGAAGACAAGGCATGATATGCTGCAAGATACTATGCACTGAACTGAACTAAAACAAAAGATGAGAGCGAGGGTCACACCAATAACTGCCCTAATGCCAGCCTGCAGTCTTTTGACAAAATGCCAGTACTAAATGCACCGTAAAGAAAAACGACTGAGATGACAAGAAAAGTAGAGAATATCCAGTACTCCGCTTTGCTTGTTTGCGCGTAATAATTGGAGGCGTTTTCCATGAGTGCAGTTGATCACACCCTTTTTCCTGCCTGCCTCTAAACTGTCAAGACAGCTAATGTAGGGATGTCATGGAGGAAAACCTACCAGAAAAGAAATACTAATAGTCTGCACAGCCAGCTAGCGATTGAAAGCATTTTGATTCCAGCCAACTTTGCGACGCCTTCGCTCGCACAGCTGCTAGGATCTGTCAAAGTGGACTGGCGCCCAAACCCTGCGTGTTTTATCAGCGTCTTTTGTCTCAGCACAATGACGCTATCTGGTGAGCACAAGGTACAGCACACATGACGTCATACAACCTGTGCGCTTTATTGTAAACAATGCATATATTCAGAATTGGGATTATCTTAGCTTTTCAGAAAGCTAAGATAAGAACAAGCTTAAAAAGTAGATGTGTTTCTGTCAGGGGGGTTCAACTGTGGAACAGCTTGGATGATTCCTTAAAATGTTCCAGGTCCATTCACACATTTAAAAAACACTTTAAGATCAATGTCTTGGAAAAATATATCACTCTTGAATCAACACAGTAGTTAATACTATGATCAATGTTAATTAAAATACTAAATGTGGGATATAAATAATAATGGAAGTATAATTGTTTGTATATAGTATATAAATTGGTACAAAAGTTTAACATGCGTATAAGGACATTTCACATGCCTTTACTGTGTATATAATTGAACAGTGTTCATATTGTGTATAACGTGTATTTATAATATGTTGTACAAAAGACATTTCATAATTTTCGGAAGTTCATCTTGTACTTGACATTGTTTATAGGGTTAGGCGCTATAAGTGTTCAACTTCAGCCTAAACCCTTTCGGTCTGCAACATTTTCATTTTCAATCTATGAATGTACAACTGTTTGTTTATTTTGTTGACCATTGACCGAAGAATAATAAACTATATCAATTCCCTGTCCCTATTTTTGCAGCTCATTACCGTATTTTCCGCACTATAAGGCGCACCGGATTATTAGCCGCACCTTCTATGAATTACATATTTCATAATTTTGTCCACCAATAAGCCGCCCCGGACTAAAAGCCGCGCCTACGCTGCGCTAAAGTGAATGTCAAAAAAACGCTGCGCTAAAGTGAATGTCAAAAAAACAGTCAGATAGTTCAGTCAAACTTTAATAATATATTGAAAACCAGCGTTCTAACAACTCTGTCCCAAAATGTACAAATGTGCAATCACAAACATAGTAAAATTCAAAATGGTGTAGAGCAATAGCAACATACCGGTAATGTTGCTCGAACGTTAATGTCACAACACACAACACACAAAATAAACATAGCGCTCACTTTCTGAAGTTATTCTTCATTCGTACCGGTAAATCCTTCGAATTCTTCGTCTTCGGTGTCCGAATTGAAAAGTTGCGCTAGCGTGGCTTCCAAAATGGCGGGCTCCGTCTCTTCGAAATCATCGGATTCAGTGTCGCTGTTGTTGTGCAGCAGTTCTGTGAATCCTGCCTTCCGGAAAGCTCGGACCACAGTTGTGACAGAAATATCTGCCCAGGCATTTACAATCCACTGGCAGATGTTGGCGTATGTTGTCCGGCGTTGTCTGCCCGTCTTAGTGAAGGTGTGTTCGCCTTCGGTCATCCATTTTTCCCACGCAGTTCGCAGTCGTGATTTGAATGCCCTGTTGACACCAATATCCAGCGGTTGGAGTTCTTTGGTTAATCCACCCGGAATGACGGCGAGTGTTGTATTTGTGTGCTTCACTTGTTTTTTGACACCATCTGTGATGTGGGCGCGCATAGAGTCATATATCAACATGGACGGAGCAGCGTGAAAAAAGCCACCCGGCCGCTTCGCGTAAACTTCCCTTAACCACTCGCTCATCTTTTCTTCATCCATCCATCCCTTCGAGTTAGCTTTTATGATGACGCCGGCTGGAAAGGTCTCTTTTGGCAAGGTCTTCCTTTTGAATATCACCATGAGTGGAAGTTAGCATGGCAAGCTAGAACCACAGTGAAGGATGACTTCTCATTCCCTGTGGAGCGAATATTCACCGTACGTGCTCCCGTTCCACAGTGCGGTTCAGTTGCTGTGAAATACGGTAGTAATCCGTGTGCGGATGGAGAGATTGCGTCTTTTTATGACCCGGATCGTTTAGTAGGAGCCATTTTGTGGTCTTTACAGATGTAAACAGGAAATGAAACGTACGGTGATATCCGCGCGTTTTTTCTTCTTCTTCCGGGGGCGGGTGAAGCGCTTCCTGTTCTATGGGGGCGGGTGAAGCGCTTCCTGTTCTATGGGGGCGGGTGCTTTCCTTGGCGGTTGCTTGCGTAGAAGAAGAAGCGCTTCCTGTTCTACCGGGAAAAAAGATGGCGGCTGTTTACCGAAGTTGCGAGACCGAAACTTTATGAAAATGAATCGTAATAAAGCGCACCGGGTTATTAGGCGCACTGTCAGCTTTTGAGAAAAATTGTGGTTTTTAGGTGCGCCTTATAGTGCGGAAAATACGGTACTTTTCTACCTCTAAAGCCAAATTATGACGGCCATGTTTGCACTCATTTTCCTGCATTTAGCGTCAACCTCTATCTCAATTAGCTTTTAAATGAAAGATAAAAGCCACACAGGTTGCATTTCTAAGGCTTTTAGGGAATATAGTTGGCCTAAAAAGGGGGAATGCATGGCTAAATATTTAGAGTGGCAAGGAGCTATTGTTAACCAGTTTTATCATAACTTACATATCAAATAATGTATTGCAATGTTGGCGTTAACGCACTTTTTGTGTCTTTGTACGTATTGAAATCAGAAAGGATGCGCATTTCCGAAATCCGCGCATCCCAATTTTTTTTTTGACCAACTCTGCCTTCTCCGGGTTAAAACTACGATTTGCTTGTTTTTTTAGCTTTTTTTTTTATTTCCACAGGTGTTTTGTTTTGTTTATATTTGCCGGTGTTGTGCCAAAATTTGATTGCCTGCCAAAAATGTATTTCCTTCGTGGGAGCACGCGCCGCTCTCTAAACCTGCATTGCTTGGCTTCGTCTGTCCACAGCGGATTACTTACATGTAAGACAAACACTTTATCTTCGTGGTTATTGTAAGGCTACGTGTTTGACATTATTTAAGCCTTTATCGTGGCCGGAAAATGACAGTTTGCCTTTTCTGTGGTATTAATGACATTTAAAGGACTATTGTTAGTCCGATGTTGATGTGATAAATTATCTTTCTTGTTTGGAAGATACATACAATTGTAACTGTTGTTTCTTTGTACACATAATAAATAATTATAAAGTGTGTGGATGTATTCATTTATGCAAAATTTTCATTAAATGTAATACTGCCTGACAAAAAGTGATTCAATGTAATATTTTGATATTTACACACATATTTTACGAGAATACCCTTATGAGCAGTACATATATCAAAATAAAGTACCTAAAGGCCCACGGCACATTCTAAAAATACTATTAAAATAAACAAATACATAACAAAAGCGGAATAAAAAAGCTTACAAGTGTAATGTAATTTAGAAAAAGTTGCGATGTTGACTAATAAAACAAAGCTGTTTTTTTCTTTAAAACTGTCATTGCTCAAAACATAATATTCAATCAAAATCTATTTTTTATTTACCTATACAAGGCTCTGATTACTTCACATCAAATATTCCACTTTGAAAAATAGTTTTTGTGGAAGATTTTGCATATTTTGTGTGTTTGCCATAGAAAAACATAGTTTTGTTTGACAAAAAGGGCAGAAAACAAACAAAAAAAACTACATAAAAAAAAAACAACCTTAGAATTGACAGATAGATCTGAAGTTGATGTAGAAGCGTTGAATAAATAATGTATGTATGCCCTGGCACGCCATTATCATCATTTCATGACTGACGCAGAACACTTTTTACACTTTTATACTGAAATAAATACACCTACAACTTATTAAATGAAAATATAGAAAAAACTACCGGCAGCGGTAAAGTTTAGATCCATGAAGGAAAGAAGAAAGTGAATGAATGTTTATAACTGAATAAATGTACATATGCATAAAAATGTGTTTTCTTTTGTATTATTTGTTAATGTGGGCTCTGAACCGAGGATGTCGTTGTGGCTTGTGCAGCCCTTTGAGACACTTGTGATTTAGGGCTATATAAATAAACATTGATTGACTGATTGATTGATTGATAATGAATTAACATTTATGACAACCTTTTTTCCTAAACACAATATAAAATGTGAGACATAACAGGAAAATGCATGCATTTATCATTTGTCAAAACGGTTACAAAAAAATGGGACCCCATTTTTATGACTTGATGGGGTCCCTGGGGCCCCATTTAGAAAATTCCTAGCACCAACACTGTATGTTATGTATGTTGTCTTTGTACTACTAGCTAGTGCACAGCCTGTGCTAGGCTAACAAGCAACAACTTAAGCTGTCGTTGGTTTGGAACGCCAAATGACATTTGGAAGGGGGGCGCAGTGGGTACACGTTTAGTTAGATAAAAGAAGCTTTAATTGACTCAAAAATAACTGTCGTTCTGTTTATGACGGAGGCGAGTTCACCGGGAAACGTCAGGCTTTAGGCTTTTGGAATATATGGACGCCAAGGTACAAAGTCAAAGAGATTTCTTTCAAAATCGTTCATGGTTATTACCCTGTAAAGACTGTGATGGTTAGATAGAAGGAGGACATTGATGTTACCTGCACCTTATGTAACATGCATCCAGAGACTGTTTACCACCTGTTTTGGACTTGTGACAGCACTCGATCACTATGGCAGGGCATCTATCCTTTCATCCTGGACAATATCCATGACAAATCTGTGCTATTTGGATTTACACAGTGTGAGAAAAAAATTTGATAAGGAATTTTACCTTTGGAACCTCATTATACTATTGGCTAACTTTTATAGTCATAATGTAAGTTTCTCAATACCCGACCTGTTTTTTTTTAAAAAAAAACACTTTCTACCTCTAACAACCACAAAGCTGTGAAAACTATGATGCTGTGCTCCAAATTTGGATTATTTACAGACCTTGTGTGCGCCACACTGTGAACCCACACCAAACAACAATGACAAACACATTTCGGGAGAACATCCGCACTGTAACACAACAGAACAAATACCCAGAACCCCCTGCAGCACTAACTCTTCCAGGACGCTACAATATACACCCCCCGCTTCCCTCTACCTCAACCCCGCCCACCTCAACCTCCTCATGCTCTCTCAGGGAGAGCGTGTCCCAAATTCCAAGCTGCTGTTTTGAGGCATGTTAAAAAAAATAATGCACTTTGTGACTTCAATAATAAATATGGCAGTGCCATGTTGGCATTTTTTGCCATTACTTGAGTTGATTTATTTTGGAAAACCTTGTTACATTGTTTAATGCATTCAGCGGGTCATCACAACAAAATTAGGCATAATAATGTGTTAATTCCATGACTGTATATATCTGAGAAAATAGATAGATAGATAGATAGATAGATAGATAGATAGATAGATAGATAGATAGATAGATAGATAGATAGATAGATAGACAGACAGACAGTACTTTATTGATTCCTTCAGGAGAGTTCCCTCAGGAAAATTAAAATTCCGGCAGCAGTGTACAGAGTTGAGATCGAATTTAAAAAAGTAAAAAGTAAATAATGGGGGTATAAATGGAAACAAAATAGAAAAATATTACAGTAAGAATAAAAATAAAAAGCAACAATGAGAATAAAAATATAACAGTAAAATAAGAATATAACAAGAGAAACTAGACAGTAGTGACCATGTTATGAAAAAGTGTTGCACTGTTATTGTTATTAAAATGTAGTAAAACTAGCAAAATGTAGTCGTTTATAAATTATTTAATGTTTCTTTGCGACCCGCTAGTAAATTCGTCACGGACCGGTACCCAGACCGGTGGTTGGGGACCACTGCTATAAAGTACATGTATTGACACATAAGTGATTGATAACGGAATCGGTAATTAAGAGTTGGACAATATCGGCATATCGGCAAAAAAGCCATTGTCGGACAACTCTAATTGCTAGTTTAACTTTAAACTAGGGATGTCCGATAATGGCTTTTTGCCGATATCCGATATTATCCAACTCTTTAATTACCGATACCGATATCAACCGATACAGATATATAGTCGTGGAATTAACACATTATTATGCCTAATTTGGACAACCAGGTATGGGGAAGATAAGGTCCTTTTTTTTTAAATTCATAAAATAAAATAAATAAAATTCAAAAAAAATTCTTGAATAAAAAAGAAAGTAAAACACTATAAAAACAGTTACATAGAAACTAGTAATTAATGAAAATGAGTCAAATTAACTGTTAAAGGTTAGTACTATTAGTGGAACAGCAGCACGCACAAGTGCTTATGACTGTATCCCTTGCAGACTGTATTGATATATAATGTAGAAACCAGAATATTAATAACAGAAAGAAACAACCCTTTTGTGTGAATGAGGGAGGTTTTTTTGGGTTGGTGCACTAATTGTAAGTGTATCTTATGTTGATTTAATAAAAAATAAAAAAAATAAAAACGATACCGA
>NC_084586.2:13027500-13057500 GCF_033978685.3 Nerophis lumbriciformis | reverse complement strand
AAATTTGGCCGGGGGCCGGGCTGTAAATATATATATATATATATATATATATATATATATATATATATATATATATATATATATATATATATATATATATATATATATATATATATATATATATATATATCGTACTTTGTTGATTCCCTCAGGAGAGTTCCCTCAGGAAAATGTGTGTGTATATATATATATATATATATATATATATATATATATATATACACAGTATATATATATATATATATATATATATATATATATATATATATATATATATATATATATATATATGTATATATATATATATATATATATATGTATAGGAAAATCTTATTGTCTAAAAATTAATTTTCTGCTCTTTCAATCAATTAGTTCGTGAGGAATCAATATATATATATATATATATGTATATATGTATATATATATATATATATGTATGTATATATATATATATATATATATATATATATATATATATATATATATATATATATATATATATATATATATATATATATATAAGTAAATATATATATATATTCTATATATGTTCTTTTTTGGTTGGTTTCCTGGCGTGGGTTCATAGGTGAGGGTGAAATTGTATCCGCTTTCATCAAAGAACAGAAAACGAAACAACATCATCTGGTACAACCCCCCATACAGCAAAAACGTCTCAACTAACATTGGCCACAAATTCCTCAATCTGATTGACAAACACTTCCCCAAAGGCAACACCCTAAGAAAAGTATTCAACAAGAACAACATTAAATTGAGCTACAGCTGTATGAACAATATACGACAAATCATCTCAAACCACAACAAAACAATTGCAAATGAGCCGTCGGCCCCCGGACAGAGCGACCCCAAAACCAACAAAGGCTGCAACTGCCGCAAGAAACCTGATTGCCCTCTCAACGGTGGGTGCTTACAAACATCAGTTGTTTACCAATCTAAGGTAACACGCAAGGACATTAACACATCCGACACATATGTAGGATTAACCGAGGGAGAGTTTAAAACCAGATGGAACAATCACAAGGCTTCTTTCAGGAACCAAAACCTGCGGAATACCACAGAACTCAGCAAACACATTTGGGACCTCAAAGACAATAATGTTGAATATTCAATAACATGGCAAATTCTTGCATCCAGCACACCTTACAATAGTGGTAATAAAAGATGCAACCTATGCTTGAAAGAAAAACTGTTTATTATATACCGTCCAGACCTGTCATCCCTCAACAAGCGCAGCGAAATTGTATCAGCATGCCGCCACAGACAGAAACACCTCCTAGGTAACACATGAGCCAATCACCACGCCCCTACGCCAGCCTGTACCCACCCACTCTGTGCCCTATATAAACCATGGTATGTGAATGCTCCCATTAAAATCTCCTGATGATTGAGGGAACCCCTCATGAAACAGGCCTGTAGAGATGAAGTAGTCTTGTGATTTTTTCCCCACACATACATATATATATATATATATATATATAGTTGAATAAAAGTGACATCTATCACCATTTTTATAGGACAATGTGTTCATTAAATCAACGAGGCGCCAAGATGACGTGTTCATTTACGTCGTGTGTCATAAAGTACAAGAGGCCACGTGACCACATGTCTTCCGGTTGGCCCTCTTCAGTGACGCTGTTGGGATACCCTCTAGTGGCAAAAAGATGCCATTACACAGAATGTATCAGAGGTAAGATTATAAAACATACAGAAATAAAACGAGTATGTAATGTTCATCTTTTGTCTTAATGTCTAATGCGGGAGTGACAAATATGGCTAAATATTAAACTAATTCGTTATAGCGAAGATATTAGCACACGTGTGCGTACCACATTATTAGATATTATATACTATATTATATAGAGTAAAATGAGTGATTAGGAGCAAAACAAAGTCAAACAGCAGGTTAATAGTATGACGTCATGGTCAAGGTTATGTCATTATGCTTACGAACATGTGACCGGAAGTTGTTTAGTCTGGGAAATTCCATAGGCGGAAAGGTGTAGTGTGGATTAAAACTGTGCTCCAGGTGAGGCTCGAACTCACAACCTCGGCATGGCTCTGCTATGTACTGCTGTATAAGTACCGCGCGCTGACCGATTGCGCCACTGGAGCTTACGTGGAAACCTGTTTGAGAATGTTATTGTAGACATTACAGCTGGTAGTTGTTCTGCCATTCAATGACGCCATAGCCGCGGTGCATTCGCTTACCGAACGTAAAGTAGGACATCCCAGTGTCAGTTTGTCGTCGTGTGAATTCCAGCTCATAAACCCCAGGTGATATTTTTTGTGCAAATGAATGTGTTGCCAAATATAAATTGCTGGAATGTGACTCAAGTACAAAAAAATATGAAGATATAAAACATATTCACGCAACAACAACAAAAGTCACTGAATTAATATTAACTTTTGTCAAAGATCGTCTATAAGAAACAACAGGCAAACATACTCAACATAACATTATATATTACGTATATATTTATTATTTTTCAGAACCTACAGCAAGAATGCAACGTCAAAGATCCTATATGATTGGAGCACTCTGCTGGTTTTTAGGACCTACAGCAAAAACAGGAGTCAGAGATCCTCTATATCAGTGGTTCTCAAATGGGGGTACTTGAAGGTATGCCAAGGGGTACGTGAGATTTTTTTAAATATTCTAAAAATAGCAACAATTCAAAAATCCTTTATGAATATAAATAAATTTATATTTTTTCCCAAATAGTTCAAGAATGACCACTACAAATGAGCAATATTTTGCACTGTTATACAATTTAATAAATCAGAAACTGATGACATAGTGCTGTATTTTACTTATTTATCTCTTTTTTTTTCAACCAAAAATGCTTTGCTCTGACTAGGGGGTACTTGAATCAAAAAAAAATTCACAGGGGGTACATCACTGAAAAAAGGTTGAGAACCACTGCTCTATATGATAAAAAAAAAAAAAATGTTTTTTTTAATCACTTACTGCAGACATTCTAGTCAAAGATCCTCCATATGATTGGAGGGCTTTGCTGGTTTTAAGGACCTATAGATGTTTTGTTTTTTTTGTATACTAAAAAACACAAGTCAAAGATCCTCTACATTTAAGTTATCTTCTTCCCACTCCCTTTCAGGCAAAACTGGACAATCATGCATTACATACTATACATTACCTTTTGCACTATATTCATTTAAATTATTATGTGTTGTCAACTTTGTACTTTTTTTATGTCATTGCCTGAAATAAATAAAGAAATAAATGGGGAAAAAAAGAAAATGAAAAGATCCTCTACATGACAGGAGCACTTTGTTGTTTTTAAGGACCGACAGCAAAAACCCCAGTTGGAGATCCTCTATATGTTTTTTTTTTTACAAAAAAACGTTTTTTAATCACTTACTGCAGAAATTCTAGTCAAAGATCCTCCATATGATTGGAGAGCTTTGGTGGTTTTAAGGACCTACTAAAAAACACAAGTCAAAGATCCTCTATAAGACAGGAGCGGCCCTACTGCAAAAACACGAGTCAACGATCCTCTATATAATAAAAGCACCTTTCAAATCACTGCAGAAATTCTAATCAAAGATCCTCTATATGATTGGAACACTCTGCTGGTTTAAGGACCTACAGCAAAAACCCTCTATATGATTTAAAAAAAAAAAAGTTTTTTTTAATCACTTACTGCAGAAATTCTAGTCAAAGATCCTCCATATGATTGGAGGGCTTTGCTGGTTTTAAGGACTTATAGATGTTTTTTATGTATATAAAAAACACAAGTAAAAGATCCTCTACGTGACAGGAGCACTCTGTTGTTTTTAAGGACCTACAGCAAAAACACGAGTCAGAGATTCTCTATATGATAAAAAAAAAGTTTTTTTTAATCACTTACTGCAGACATTCTAGTCAAAGATCCTCCACATCATTGGAGAGCTTTGCTGGTTTTAAGGACCTACTAAAAAACACAAGTCAAAGATCCTCTATGGAACAGGAGAGAGCACTTGGCTGTTTATAAAAACCTACTGCAAAATTTTTATTTCAAAGATCGTCTATGTGACAGGAGCACTGTTGTTTTTGCAGAGATTCTAATCAAAGATCCTACATGTTTGGAGATCTCCGCTGGTTTTAAGGACCTACCAAAAACACAAGTCAAAGATCCTCTATGTGACAGGAGCACTGTTGTTTTTAAGGACCGGCAGCAAAAACACAAGTCAGAGATCCTCTATATGATAAAAATAATTAAATTGTATCATTTACTGCAAAAATTCTAGTCAAAGATCCTCCATATGATTGGAGAGCTTTGCTGGTTTTAAGGACCTACTAAAAAAATCACAAGTCAAAGATCCTCTATGGAACAAGGGGGAGCACTTGGCTGTTTATAAGAACCTACTGCAAAAATGTTATTTCAAAGATCGTCTATATACCAGGAGCACTTTGCTGGTTTCAAAACTAGACTGCAAAAATGGTAGTCAAAGTTCGTCTATATGAGAAGCATTTTGCTGGTTTAAAAAAAATTGCAAAAATTGCTAATAAAAGATCATCCATATGACAGGAGCGGTCTGTTGTTTTCTAGTCAAAGAGCCTCTTATGATAAAAGTACTGGTTTTTTTTAGCACTTGCTGCAGAAATTCTAATCAAAGATCCTACATGTTTGGAGATCTCCGCTGGTTTTAAGGACCTACCAAAAACACAAGTCAAAGATTCTCTATGTGACAGGAGCACTGTTGTTTTTAAGGACCGGCAGCAAAAACACAAGTCAGAGATCCTCTATATGATAAAAATAATCAAATTGTATCATTTACTGCAAAAATTCTAGTCAAAAGATCCTCCATATGATTGGAGAGCTTTGCTGGTTTTAAGGACCTACTAAAAAACACAAGTTAAAGATCCTCTATATAATAAAAGCACATTTTAAATCACTTACTGCAGAAATTCTAATCAAAGATCCTCTATATGATTGGGGCACTCTGCTGGTTTTTAGGACCTACTGCAAAAACACGAGTTAGAGATCAATTATATGATAAAAAAAAATCACTTACTGCAGAAATTCTAGTCAAAGACCCTCCATTTGATTGGAGATCTTTGCTGGTTTTAAGGACCTACTAAAATCACAAGTCAAAGATCCTCTATGTCAGTGGTCCCCAACCACCGGTCCGCAGCTACAAAAAGGTTGGGGACCACTGCTCTATGTGACAGGAGCGGACCTACTGCAAAAACACGAGTCAAAGATCCTCTATATAATAGAAGCACCTTTTAAATCACTTACTGCCGAAATTCTAATTAAAGATCATCTATATAATTGGAGCACTCTTCTGGTTTTTAGGACCTACAGCAAAAACACGAGTTAGAGATCAACTACATGATAAAAAAACAAAAAACTTTTTTCCCCCTCAAATCACTTACTGCAGAAATTCTAGTCAAAGATCCTCCATTTGGGGACCACTGCTCTATGTAACAGGAGCGGACCTACTGCAAAAAGACGATTCAAAGATCCTCTACATAATAGAAGCGCCTTTTAAATTACATTCTGCAGAAATTCTAATCAAAGATCCTCAATATGATTGGAGCACTCTTCTGGTTTTTAAGGACCTACTGCAAAAACACAAGTCAGAAATCCTCAATATAATAAAAAAAAAATAAAAATGTTTTTTTTAATCACTTACTGCAGAAATTCTAGTCAAAAATTTTTTTTTAATCACTTACTGCAGAAATTATAGTCAAAGATCCTCCATATGATTGGAGATCTTTGACTTGTGTTTTTTAGTAGGTCCTTAATACCAGCAAAGATCCTCTATATAATAGAAGCACATTTTAAATCACTTACTGCAGAAATTCTAATCAAAGATCCTCTTATATGATTAGAGCACTCTGCTGGTTTTTAGGACCTACAGCAAAAACACGAGTTAGAGATCCTCTATATTAAAAAAAAAAACATTAAAAAAAATATATCACTTACTGCAGAAATTCTAGTCAAAGATCCTCAATTTGATTGGAGATATTTGCTGGTTTTAAGGACCTACTAAAAAACACAAGTCAAAGATCCTCTATATGATAGGAGCGTACCGGTACTACTGCAAAAAGACGATTCAAAGATCCTCTATATAATAGAAGCCCCTTTTAAATTACTTTCTGCAGAAATTCTAATCAAAGATCCTCTATATCATTGGAGCACTCTGCTGGTTTTAAGGACATACTGCAAAAACACAAGTCAGAGATCCTCTATATAATAAAAAAAAAAAAAAAAAAAAAAAAAAAAAAAAACGTTTTTTTTTTAATCGCTTACTGCAGAAATTCTAGTAAAAAAAATTTTTTTAATCACTTACTGCAGAAATTATAGTCAAAGATCCTCCATATGATTGGAGATCTTTGACTTGTGTTTTTTAGTAGGTCCTTAAAACCAGCAAAAATCCTCTATATAATAGAAGCACATTTTAAATCACTTACTGCAGAAATTCTAATCAAAGATCCTCTTATATGATTAGAGCACTCTGCTGGTTTTTAGGACCTACAGCAAAAACACGAGTTAGAGATCCTCTATATGATAAAAAAAAAACATTAAAAAAAAGATATCACTTACTGCAGAAATTCTAGTCAAAGATCCTCAATTTGATTGGAGATATTTGCTGGTTTTAAGGACCTACTAAAAAACACAAGTCAAAGATCCTCTATATGACAGGAGCGTACCTACTGCAAAAAGACGATTCAAAGATCCTCTATATAATAGAAGCACCTTTTAAATTACTTTCTGCAGAAATTCTAATCAAAGATCCTCAATATGATTGGAGCACTCTGCTGGTTTTAAGGACCTACTTCAAAAACACAAGTCAGAGATCCTCTATAGAATTAAAAAAAAAAAAAAAACATGTTTTTTTTAATCGCTTACTGCAGAAATTCTACTCAAAATTTTTTTTTTAATCACTTACTGCAGAAATTATAGTCAAAGATCCTCCATATGATTGGAGATCTTTGACTTGTGTTTTTTAGTAGGTCCTTAAAACCAGCAAAAATCCTCTATATAATAGAAGCACATTTTAAATCACTTACTGCAGAAATACTAATCAAAGATCCTCTTATATGATTAGAGCACTCTGCTCGTTTTTAGGACCTACAGCAAAAACACGAGTTAGAGATCCTCTATATGATAAAAAAACATTTAAAAAAATATATCACTTACTGCAGAAATTCTAGTCAAAGATCCTCAATTTGATTGGAGATATTTGCTGGTTAAAAGGACCTACTAAAAAACACAAGTCAAAGATCTTCTATGTGACAGGAGCGTACCTACTGCAAAAAGACGATTCAAAGATCCTCTATATAATAGAAGCACCTTTTAAATTACTTTCTGCAGAAATTCTAATCAAAGATCCTCTATATTATTGGAGCACTCTGGTGGTTTTAAGGACCTACTGCAAAAACACAAGTCAGAGATCCTCTATATAATAATAAAAAATAAAAAAACATGTTTTTTTTAATCGCTTACTGCAGAAATTCTAGTCCAAAAAATTTTTTTAATCACTTACTGCAGAAATTATAGTCAAAGATCCTCCATATGATTGGAGATCTTTGACTTGTGTTTTTTAGTAGGTCCTTAAAACCAGCAAAGATCCTCTATATAATAGAAGCACCTTTTAAATTACTTTCTGCAGAAATTCTAATCAAAGATCCTCTATATGATTGGAGCACTCTGCTGGTTTTAAGAACCTACTGCAAAAACACAAGTCAGAGATCCTCTATATAATAAAAAATAAAAAAACATGTTTTTTTTAATCGCTTACTGCAGAAATTCTAATCAAAAAAATGTTTTTAATCACTTACTGCAGAAATTATAGTCAAAGATCCTCCATATGATTGGAGATCTTTGACTTGTGTTTTTTAGTAGGTCCTTAAAACCAGCAAAGATCCTCTATATAATAGAAGCACATTTTAAATCACTTACTGCAGAATTTCTAATCAAAGATCCTCTTATATGATTAGAGCACTCTGCTGGTTTTTAGGACCTACAGCAAAAACACGAGTTAGAGATCCTCTATATGACAAAAAAAACATTAAAAAAAAAATATCACTTACGGCAGAAATTCTAGTCAAAGATCCTCAATTTGATTGGAGATATTTGCTGGTTTTAAGGACCTACTAAAAAACACAAGTCAAAGATCCTCTATATGACAGGAGCGTACCTACTGCAAAAAGACGATTCAAAGATCCTCTATATAATAGAAGCGCCTTTTAAATTACTTTCTGCAGAAATTCTAATCAAAGATCCTCTATATTATTGGAGCACTCTGCTGGTTTTTAAGGACCTACTGCAAAAACACAAGTCAGAGATCCTCTATATAATAATAAAAAATAAAAAAACATGTTTTTTTTAATCGCTTACTGCAGAAATTCTAGTAAAAAAAAATTTTTTTAATCACTTACTGCAGAAATTATAGTCAAAGATCCTCCATATGATTGGAGATCTTTGACTTGTGTTTTTTAGTAGGTCCTTAAAACCAGCAAAGATCCTCTATATAATAGAAGCACATTTTAAATCACTTACTGCAGAAATTCTAATCAAAGATCCTCTTATATGATTAGAGCACTCTGCTGGTTTTTAGGACCTACAGCAAAAACACGAGTTAGAGATCCTCTATATGATAAAAAAAAAAACATTAAAAAAAAAATATCACTTACTGCAGAAATTCTAGTCAAAGATCCTCAATTTGATTGGAGATATTTGCTGGTTTTAAGGACCTACTAAAAAACACAAGTCAAAGATCCTCTATATGACAGGAGCGTACCTACTGCAAAAAGACGATTCAAAGATCCTCTATATAATAGAAGCGCCTTTTAAATTACTTTCTGCAGAAATTCTAATCAAAGATCCTCTATATCATTGGAGCACTCTGCTGGTTTTAAGGACCTACTGCAAAAACACAAGTCAGAGATCCTCTATATAATAGAAAAAAAACATGTTTTTTTTAATCGCTTACTGCAGAAATTCTAGTCAAAAAATGTTTTTTAATCACTTACTGCAGAAATTAGTCAAAGATCCTCCATATGATTGGAGATCTTTGACTTGTGTTTTTTAGTAGGTCCTTAAAACCAGCAAAGATCCTCTATATAATAGAAGCACATTTTAAATCACTTACTGCAGAAATACTAATCAAAGATCCTCTTATATGATTAGAGCACTCTGCTGGTTTTTAGGACCTACAGCAAAAACACGAGTTAGAGATCCTCTATATGATAAAAAAAACATTAAAAAAAAAATATCACTTACTGCAGAAATTCTAGTCAAAGATCCTCAATTTGATTGGAGATATTTGCTGGTTTTAAAGACCTACTAAAAAACACAAGTCAAAGATCCTCTATGTGACAGGAGCGTACCTACTGCAAAAAGACGATTCAAAGATCCTCTATATAATAGAAGCACCTTTTAAATTACTTTCTGCAGAAATTCTAATCAAAGATCCTCTATATTATTGGAGCACTCTGCTGGTTTTAAGGACCTACTGCAAAAACACAAGTCAGAGATCCTCTATATAATAAAAAAACAAAAAAAAAACATGTTTTTTTTAATCACTTACTGCATAAATTCTACTCAAAAATTATTTTTTTAATCACTTACTGCAGAAATTATAGTCAAAGATCCTCCATATGATTGGAGATCTTTGACTTGTGTTTTTTAGTAGGTCCTTAAAACCAGCAAAAATCCTCTATATAATAGAAGCACATTTTAAATCACTTACTGCAGAAATTCTGATCAAAGATCCTCTTATATGATTAGAGCACTCTGCTGGTTTTTAGGACCTACAGCAAAAACACGAGTTAGAGATCCTCTATATGATAAAAAAAAACATTAAAAAAATATATCACTTACTGTAGAAATTCTAGTCAAAGATCCTCAATTTGATTGGAGATATTTGCTGGTTTTAAGGACCTACTAAAAAACACAAGTCAAAGATCCTCTATATGACAGGAGCGTACCTACTGCAAAAAGACGATTCAAAGATCCTCTAGAGAAATAGAAGCGCCTTTTAAATTACTTTCTGCAGAAATTCTAATCAAAGATCCTCTATATTATTGGAGCACTCTGCTGGTTTTAAGGACCTACTGCAAAAACACAAGTCAAAGATCCTCTATATAATAAAAAAACAAAAAAAACATGTTTTTTTTAATCGCTTACTGCAGAAATTCTAGTCAAACATTTTTTTTTAATCACTTACTGCAGAAATTATAGTCAAAGATCCTCCATATGATTGGAGATCTTTGACTTGTGTTTTTTAGTAGGTCCTTAAAACCAGCAAAGATCCTCTATATAATAGAAGCACCTTTTAAATCACTTACTGCAGAAATTCTAATCAAAGATCCTCTTATATGATTAGAGCACTCTGCTGGTTTTTAGGACCTACAGCAAAAACACGAGTTAGAGATCCTCTATATGATAAAAAAAAAAAACATTAAAAAAAATATATCACTTACTGCAGAAATTCTAGTCAAAGATCCTCAATTTGATTGGAGATATTTGGTGGTTAAAAGGACCTACTAAAAAACACAAGTCAAAGATCTTCTATGTGACAGGAGCGTACCTACTGCAAAAAGACGATTCAAAGATCCTCTATATAATAGAAGCACCTTTTAAATTACTTTCTGCAGAAATTCTAATCAAAGATCCTCTTATATGATTAGAGCACTCTGCTGGTTTTTAGGACCTACTGCAAAAACACGAGTTAGAGATCCTCTATATTAAAAAAAACATTAAAAAAAAATATATCACTTACTGTAGAAATTCTAGTCAAAGATCCTCCATTTGATTGGAGAGCTTTGCTGGTTTTAAGGACCTACTAAAAAACACAAGTCAAAGATCCTCTATATGACAGGAGCGGGCCTACTGCAAAAAGACGATTCAAAGATCCTCTACATAATAGAAGCACCTTTTTTGAAATGACTTTCTGCAGAAATTCTAATCAAAGATCCTCAATATGATTGGAGCACTCTTCTGGTTTTTAAGGACCTACTGCAAAAACACAAGTCAGAGATCCTCTATATAATAAAAACAAATAAAAATGTTTTTTTTAATCGCTTACTGCAGAAATTCTAGTCAAACAAGTTTTTTCAATCACTTACTGCAGAAATTATAGTCAAAGATCCTCCATATGATTGGAGATCTTTGACTTGTGTTTTTTAGTAGGTCCTTAAAACCAGCAAAGATCCTCTATATAATTGAAGTACCTTTTAAATCACTTACTGCCGAAATTCTAAACAAAGATCCTCTTATATGATTAGAGCAAAAACAGCAAAAACACGAGTTAGAGATCCTCTATATGATAAAAAAAAACATTAAAAAAAATATATCACTTACTGTAGAAATTCTAGTCAAAGATCCTCAATTTGATTGAAGATATTTGCTGGTTTTAAGGACCTACTAAAAAACACAAGTCAAAGATCCTCTATGTAACAGGAGCGTACCTACTGCAAAAAGACGATTCAAAGATCCTCTATATAATAGAAGCACCTTTTAAATTACTTTCTGCAGAAATTCTAATCAAAGATCCTCTATATTATTGGAGCACTCTGCTGGTTTTTAAGGACCTACTGCAAAAACACAAGTCAGAGATCCTCTATATAATTAAAAAAAAAAAAAAAAAAAAACATGTTTTTTTTAATCGCTTACTGCAGAAATTATAGTCAAAGATCCTCCATAAAATTGGAGATCTTTGACTTGTGTTTTTTAGTAGGTCCTTAAAACCAGCAAAAATCCTCTATATAATAGAAGCACATTTTAAATCACTTACTGCAGAAATTCTAATCAAAGATCCTCTTATATGATTAGAGCACTCTGCTGGTTTTTAGGACCTACAGCAAAAACACGAGTTAGAGATCCTCTATATGATAAAAAAAAACATTAAAAAAAATATATCACTTACTGCAGAAATTCTAGTCAAAGATCCTCAATTTGATTGGAGATATTTGCTGGTTTTAAGGACCTACTAAAAAACAAAAGTCAAAGATCCTCTATATGACAGGAGCGTACCTACTGCAAAAAGACGATTCAAAGATCCTCTATATAATAGAAGCCCCTTTTTTAAATTACTTTCTGCAGAAATTCTAATCAAAGATGCTGTATATTATTGGAGCACTCTTCTGGTTTTTAAGGACCTACTGCAAAAACACAAGTCAGAGATCCTCTATATAATTAAAAAAAAAAAAAAACATGTTTTTTTTAATCGCTTACTGCAGAAATTCTAGTCAACATTTTTTTTTAATCATTTACTGCAGAAATTATAGTCAAAGATCCTCCATATGATTGGAGATCTTTGACTTGTGTTTTTTAGTAGGTCCTTAAAACCAGCAAAGATCCTCTATATAATAGAAGCACCTTTTAAATCACTTACTGCAGAAATTCTAATCAAAGATCCTCTTATATGATTAGAGCACTCTGCTGGTTTTTAGGACCTACAGCAAAAACACGAGTTAGAGATCCTCTATATGATAAAAAAAACATTAAAAAAAATATATCACTTACTGCAGAAATTCTAGTCAAAGATCCTCAATTTGATTGGAGATATTTGCTGGTTTTAAGGACCTACTAAAAAACACAAGTCAAAGATCCTCTATACGACAGGAGCGTACCTACTGCAAAAAGACGATTCAAAGATCCTCTATATAATAGAAGCGCCTTTTAAATTACTTTCTGCAGAAATTCTAATCAAAGATCCTCTATATCATTGGAGCACTCTGCTGGTTTTAAGGACCTACTGCAAAAACACAAGTCAGAGATCCTCTATAGAATAAAAAAAAAATGTTTTTTTTAATCGCTTACTGCAGAAATTATAGTCAAAGATCCTCCATATGATTGGAGATCTTTGACTTGTGTTTTTTAGTAGGTCCTTAAAACCAGCAAAGATCCTCTATATAATAGAAGCACATTTTAAATCACTTACTGCAGAAATTCTAATCAAAGATCCTCTTATATGATTAGAGCACTCTGCTGGTTTTTAGGACCTACAGCAAAAACACGAGTTAGAGATCCTCTATATGATAAAAAAAAAACATTAAAAAAAATATATCACTTACTGCAGAAATTCTAGTCAAAGATCCTCAATTTGATTGGAGATATTTGCTGGTTTTAAGGACCTACTAAAAACACAAGTCAAAGATCCTCTATATGACAGGAGCGTACCTACTGCAAAAAGACGATTCAAAGATCCTCTATATAATAGAAGCCCCTTTTAAATTACTTTCTGCAGAAATTCTAATCAAAGATCCTCTATATCATTGGAGCACTCTTCTGGTTTTAAGGACCTACTGCAAAAACACAAGTCAGAGATCCTCTATATAATAATAAAAAAAACAACATGTTTTTTTTAATCGCTTACTGCAGAAATTATAGTCAAAGATCCTCCATATAATTGGAGATCTTTGACTTGTGTTTTTTAGTAGGTCCTTAAAACCAGCAAAAATCCTCTATATAATAGAAGCACATTTTAAATCACTTACTGCAGAAATTCTAATCAAAGATCCTCTTATATGATTAGAGCACTCTGCTGGTTTTTAGGACCTACAGCAAAAACACGAGTTAGAGATCCTCTATATGGTAAAAAAAAACATTTAAAAAATATATCACTTACTGTAGAAATTCTAGTCAAAGATCCTCAATTTGATTGGAGATATTTGCTGGTTTTAAAGACCTACTAAAAAACACAAGTCAAAGATCTTCTATGTCACAGGAGCGTACCTACTGCAAAAAGACGATTCAAAGATCCTCTACATAATAGAAGCACCTTTTAAATTACTTTCTGCAGAAATTCTAATCAAAGATCCTCTATATTATTGGAGCACTCTTCTGGTTTTTAAGGACCTACTGCAAAAACACAAGTCAGAGATCCTCTATATAATAAAAAATAAAAAATAAACATGTTTTTTTTAAATCGCTTACTGCAGAAATTCTAGTCAAAAATTTTTTTTTAATCACTTACTGCAGAAATTATAGTCAAAGATCCTCCATATGATTGGAGATCTTTGACTTGTGTTTTTTAGTAGGTCCTTAAAACGAGCAAAGATCCTCTATATAATAGAAGCACATTTTAAATCACTTACTGCAGAAATTCTAATCAAAGATCCTCTTATATGATTAGAGCACTCTGCTGGTTTTTAGGACCTACAGCAAAAACACGAGTTAGAGATCCTCTATATGATAAAAAAAACATTTTAAAAAAAATATCACTTACTGCAGAAATTCTAGTCAAAGATCCTCAATTTGATTGGAGATATTTGCTGGTTTTAAGGACCTACTAAAAAACACAAGTCAAAGATGCTCTATACGACAGGAGCGTACCTACTGCAAAAAGACGATTCAAAGATCCTCTATATAATAGAAGCACCTTTTAAATTACTTTCTGCAGAAATTCTAATCAAAGATCCTCTATATTATTGGAGCACTCTTCTGGTTTTTAAGGACCTACTGCAAAAACACAAGTCAGAGATCCTCTATAGAATTAAAAAAACAAAAAAAAACATGTTTTTTTTAATCGCTTACTGCAGAAATTCTACTCAAAATTTTTTTTTTAATCACTTACTGCAGAAGTTATAGTCAAAGATCCTCCATATGATTGGAGATCTTTGACTTGTGTTTTTTAGTAGGTCCTTAAAACCAGCAAAGATCCTCTATATAATAGAAGCACATTTTAAATCACTTACTGCCGAAATTCTAATCAAAGATCCTCTTATATGATTAGAGCACTCTGCTGGTTTTTAGGACCTACAGCAAAAACACGAGTTAGAGATCCTCTATATGATAAAAAAAACATTTAAAAAAATATATCACTTACTGCAGAAATTCTAGTCAAAGATCCTCAATTTGATTGGAGATATTTGCTGGTTTTAAGGACCTACTAAAAAACACAAGTCAAAGATCCTCTATATGACAGGAGCGTACCTACTGCAAAAAGACGATTCAAAGATCCTCTATATAATAGAAGCGCCTTTTAAATTACTTTCTGCAGAAATTCTAATCAAAGATCCTCTATATGATTGGAGCACTCTGCTGGTTTTAAGGACCTACTGCAAAAACACAAGTCAGAGATCCTCTATATAATAAAAACAAATAAAAATGTTTTTTTTTAATCACTTACTGCAGAAATTATAGTCAAAGATCCTCCATATGATTGGAGATCT
This sequence comes from Nerophis lumbriciformis, assembly GCF_033978685.3. Taxonomy (NCBI): domain Eukaryota; kingdom Metazoa; phylum Chordata; class Actinopteri; order Syngnathiformes; family Syngnathidae; genus Nerophis; species Nerophis lumbriciformis. Next base: position 13,042,349 of record NC_084586.2, on the reverse strand, counting down.
TTGACTTGTGTTTTTTAGTAGGTCCTTAAAACCAGCAAAAATCCTCTATATAATAGAAGCACACTTTAAATCACTTACTGCAGAAATTCTAATCAAAGATCCTCTTATATGATTAGAGCACTCTGCTGGTTTTTAGGACCTACAGCAAAAACACGAGTGAGAGATCCTCTATATGATAAAAAAAAAAACATAAAAAAAAAAAATCACTTACTGTAGAAATTCTAGTCAAATATCCTCAATTTGATTGGAGATATTTGCTGGTTTTAAGGACCTACTAAAAAACACAAGTCAAAGATCCTCTATATGACAGGAGCGTACCTACTGCAAAAAGACGATTCAAAGATCCTCTACATAATAGAAGCACCTTTTAAATTACTTTCTGCAGAAATTCTAATCAAAGATCCTCTATATCATTGGAGCACTCTGCTGGTTTTAAGGACCTACTAAAAAACACAAGTCAAAGATCCTCTATATGACAGGAGCGTACCTACTGCAAAAAGACGATTCAAAGATCCTCTATATAATAGAAGCACCTTTTAAATTACTTTCTGCAGAAATTCTAATCAAAGATCCTCTATATCATTGGAGCACTCTGCTGGTTTTAAAGACCTACTGCAAAAACACAAGTCAAAGATTCTATATACAGTATGTGAAAAGCACTGGGTTTTGAGCACTTATTGCACAAATTCTAATCAAATAATAATAATACTAGATTTTATTTATAAAAAACACTTTACATTGAGCAAACAACCTCAAAGTGCTACAGTGTATTATAAAAAATAAAGATAATAAAAATAAATGAAAATAAAAACTAAAACTGGCACGCATAGATCTAAAAAAAAAGGCTTTTTTAAATACCCTGGTTTCGTTGGAAGGCTCTGCTGGTTTGAAGGACTTACTGCAAGAACAAGTCAAAGATCCTCTAAATGACAGGAGTGCTCTTTTGTTGTGGAGCACCTGCCGCAAACACGGCAGCCAAAGATCCTTTATATGGCAGGAGCGCTCTGATGTTTTCACAAATCCGCTGCAAAAACTCAAAGCAAAGATCCTTAATGAGACGGGACAAAAATGTTAGTCACTACCAAGTTTTTAAGCGAACTGAAGGGGTCAGAGAGAGACATCGTCGCGTCGGACAACCCTTCTCTACACTCTCTGCGTGCTGTGCTGAACTTTTCCTGCATTTGTTGGAGAAGTGCAGCATCAAGCCTGACCTTCAGCCACCAGCTGCAGCTGTGTTTATTTCAGGCCCTTCTCATCAGGCGCCTGACAATAACATCCCCAGCTGTTCCTCCTCCCATCAAAGGTGAGTGAAATCACGTTGCGCGTCATCATCATCATCATCAGCGTTGTCGGAGCGGCGACACAAAGAATCCCAGCAGGGTCCGCCATTGTGTTCCTTTTTATTATGGTCAACAGCAGCAGCATATTCATAACAGAACACGTGACACACGAGAAACATTCTGACTTCAAAACTCACAGGACCCCTTCACGGGGTCACCGCAAAGACATGCCTGATCGGAAATCAAAACAACACAAAGGCCCGAAAGGGATCGGCCCGATTTGTGAAACGAATCATAAACACGCTGCAGTCGGGCCGTGGAAATATGATGAGTGGAATTTACAGAAATGAACGGTTTGCTGTGTGAAAACTAAAATGTCAAAAGTTTTCATTTATGCAGGGGGGGGGGGGGGGGGGCTCCATAATTGTCATGTTGGAATGCAGCTGATATTACTTCAATTACGTGACATAATGTCAATATTCATTTGAGGTTTTACAAAATAAACAGTAAAACTTTTATTTTTTTACAATTCCTCTCGCTCTTTTATTTGAAATACACCCCCCGCCCCCCGCTCCTTGTAGATGATTATGAATGTCCCTGCATGTGCCCTCTGCTGTTTTTGTATATTTTGTGCAGATGAAATTAAAAAATAGCTACGGAGCCCCTAAAGGGACATGTGGGATTTTTTTTTTAAACATTTTATTTTTTATTTTTTATGTATCTCGTGTCTAAAAAATAAATAAAATAAATACAAATTATGAAAATTTTATTTTTATTTTTATGACTTTATAAAAAGTTTCTCGTGCGCACGAGATACATGTCAAAAAAATAAAAAATAAAAATTATAAACATTTTATTTCTATTTTTATGACTTTATGAAAAGTTTCTCGTGCGCACGAGATACATGTCTAAAAAATAAATAAAAATTATAAAAAATTTATTTTTATTTTTACGACTTTATAAAAAGTTTCTCGTGCGCACGAGATACATGTCTAAAAAATAAATAAAATAAATAAAAATTATAAAAATGTTATTTTTATTTTTATGACTCTATAAAAAGTTTCTCGTGTGCACAAGATACATGTCAAAAAAATAAATTAAATAAATAAAAATTATAAACATTTTATTTCTATTTTTATGACTTTATGAAAAGTTTCTCGTGCGCACGAGATACATGTCTAAAAAATAATTAAAAATGATAAACATTTTATTTCTATTTTTATAACTTTATGAAAAGTTTCTCATGCGCACGAGATACATGTCTAAAAAATAAATACAAATTATAAAAATGTTATTTTTATTTTTATGACTTTATAAAAAGTTTCTCGTGCGCACGAGATACATGTAAAAAAATAAAAAAAAATAAATAAAAAATTATAAACATTTTATTTCTATTTTTATGACTTTATGAAAAGTTTCTCGTGCGCACGAGATACATGTCTAAAAAATAAATACAAATTATAAAAATGTTATTTTTATTTTTACGACTTTATAAAAAGTTTCTCGTGCGCACGAGATACATGTCTAAAAAATAAATAAAATAAATAAAAATTATAAAAATGTTATTTTTATGACTCTATAAAAAGTTTCTCGTGCGCACGAGATACATGTCAAAAAAATAAACAAAATAAATAAAAATTATAAAAATGTTATTTTTATTTTTATGACTTTATAAAAAGTTTCTCGTGCGCACGAGATACATGTCTAAAAAATAAATAAAATAAATAAAAATTATAAACATTTTATTTCTATAACTTTATGAAAAGTTTCTCGTGCGCACGAGATACATGTCTAAAAAATAAATAAAATAAATAAAAATTATAAAAATTTTATTTTTATGACTTTATAAAACGTTTCTCGTGCGCACGAGATACATGTCTAAAAAATAATTAAAATAAATAAAAATTATAAAAATGTTATTTTTATGACTTTATAAAAAGTTTCTCGTGCGCACGAGATACATGTCTAAAAAATAAATAAAATAAATAAAAATTATGAAAAATGTATTTTTATGACTTTATAAAAAGTTTCTCGTGCGCACGAGATACATGTCTAAAAAATAAATAAAAATTATAAAAATGTTATTATTTTCATGACTTTATAAAAAGTTTCTCGTGCGCACGAGATACATGTCTAAAAAATAAATAAAATAAATAAAAATTATGAAAAATGTATTTTTATGACTTTATAAAAAGTTTCTCATGCGCACGAGATACATGTCTAAAAAATAAATAAAATAAATAAAAATTATAAAAATGTTATTATTTTCATGACTTTATAAAAAGTTTCTCGTGCGCACGAGATACATGTCTAAAAAATAAATAAAAATTATAAAAATGTTATTTTTATGACTTTATAAAAAGTTTCTCGTGCGCACGAGATACATGTCTAAAAAATAAATAAAATAAATAAAAATTATAAAAAAATTATTTTTATTTTTATGACTTAATAAAAAGTTTCTCGTGCGCACGAGATACATGTCTAAAAAATAAATAAAATAAATAAAAATTATAAAAATGTTATTTTTATTTTTATGACTTTATAAAAAGTTTCTCGTGCGCACGAGATACATGTCTAAAAAATAAATAAAAATTATAAAAATTGTATTTTTATTTTTATGACTTAATAAAAAGTTTCTTGTGCACACGAGATACATGTCTAAAAAATAAATAAAATAAATAAAAATTATAAAACATTTATTTTTATGACTTTATAAAAAGTTTCTCGTGCGCACGAGATACATGTCTAAAAAATAAATAAAATAAATAAAAATTATAAAAATGTTATTTTTATTTTTATGACTTTATAAAAAGTTTCTCGTGCGCACGAGATACATGTCTAAAAAATAAATAAAAATTATAAGAATTGTATTTTTATTTTTATGACTTAATAAAAAGTTTCTCGTGCGCACGAGATACATGTCTAAAAAATAAATAAAATAAATAAAAATTATAAAACATTTATTTTTATGACTTTATAAAAAGTTTCTCGTGCGCACGAGATACATGTCTAAAAAATAAATAAAATAAATAAAAATGTTATTATTTTCATGACTTTATAAAAAGTTTCTCGTGCGCACGAGATACATGTCTAAAAAATAAATAAAATAAATAAAAATTATAAAAATGTTATTTTTATTTTTATGACTTTATAAAAAGTTTCTCGTGCGCACGAGATACATGTCTAAAAAATAAATAAAAATTAAAAACATTTTATTTCTATTTTTATAACTTTATGAAAAGTTTCTCGTGCGCACGAGACACATGTCTAAAAAAAAAAAAAAAAATCAAATAAAAAATTATAAAAAAATGAAATTCCCCCATGTCCCTTTAGTGGCTCCGTAAATAGCGGATGAGGTTTGTCTTCTTTTTTTTTTGCCTCCTTTTTACATTTTCAGAGATATTATCTGAAGATGATGATGTCACTGGTTCTGTCGTTCTATATTACACATCAATTGGCCACCTGAGAATGGAACACTACTGTAATTGGATACGTTAAAATTAGAGATGTCCGATAATGGCTTTTTTTGCCGATATCCGATATTCCGATATTGTCCAACTTTTAATTACCGATTCCGATATCAACCGATACCAATATATACAGTCGTGGAATTAACACATTATTATGCCTAATTTTGTTGTGATGCCCCGCTGGATGCATTAAACAATGTAATCCGATATTAACCGATACCGTAATGTAATATGATTCAGATATCAACCGATACCGATATATACAGTCGTGGAATTAACACATTATTATGCCTAATTTTGTTGTGATGCCCCGCTGGATGCATTAAACAATGTAACAAGGTTTTCCAAAATAAATCAACTCAAGTTATGGAAAAAAATGCCAACATGGCACTGCCATATTTATTATTGAAGTCACAAAGTGCATTTTTTTTTTTTAACATGCCTCAAAACAGCAGCTTGGAATTTGGGACATGCTCTCCCTGAGAGAGCATGAGGAGGTTGAGGTGGGCGGGGTTTTAGGTAGGGGGTTGCGGGGGGTGTATATTGTAGCGTGCCAGAAGAGTTAGTGCTGCAAGGGTTTCTGGGTATTTGTTCTGTTGTGTTTATGTTGTGTTACGGTGCGGATGTTCTCCCGAAAATGTGTTTGTCATTCTTGTTTGGTGTGGGTTCACAGTGTGGCGCATATTTGTAACAGTGTTAAAGTTGTTTATATGGCCACCCTCGGTGTGACCTGTATGGCTGTTGACCAAGTATGCCTTGCATTCACTTGTGTGTGTGTGTGTGAAAAGCCGTAGATATTATGTGATTGGACTGGCACGCAAAGGCAGTGCCTTTAAGGTTTATTGGCGCTCTGTACTTCTCCCTACGTCCGTGTGCACAGCGGCGTTTTAAAAAGTCATAAATTTTACTTTTTGAAACCGATACCGATAATTTTGAAAAAGATACCGATAATTTTGAAACCGATACCGATAATTTTGAAACCGATACTGATAATTTCCGATATTACATTTTAAAGCATTTATCGGCCGATATCGGACTGCCGATATTATCAGACATCTCTAGGTAAAATCAAAAGATTTGGAATATTCCTACACATGGCCATTCATTTATGAAATAAAAAAGAACCCGCATGCCCCCCCCCCTTTTTTATTCCTTCCCAAAGCCCCGCCCACCTTTATACTGAGGGGGCGGGGGGAAAAACAGCTTTATACAAAAGAAATTTAAAAAAAGAAACATCACAGGTCACAACACAAAAGTCCCATCCATGATCGCAGCATTTGGCTCCCCCCTGCCGTTGCCATGGCAACGCGCACCATACGAACACACGCTTTTGGCATGCGTGTTCAACACGCCAAGGCCGGTCCGTCTGGTACAACTTGACGAAACGGACCGGAGCGTTGTGGCGTGCGTTTGCCGTCTGAGTGTACGCCGATCTCCAATTCCCTACCGTCTAAATGTGGCCGTTTTTCCAAAGGAAGTTTTGAATGGCGGCATTCCTGCGTGTGCCTGCAGATGCTCGCACTGCACGGGGGTCAAACCCAGGTGTGCCTAATAAACTGGCGAGCAAGTGTGGGGGAGGGGAGCGGTTAAAATGTGTTTCTATTGCGTGGCGTTTTTTTTTACGAGTCGTTCGAACGGGTGTCCGACTGTACAGAGAAGGGCCGAGGGAGGACAGGGTCAGTCGTGGATGACGATGGGGCCTCGCATCCTCAGGCTGGGGTGCGGATGCGGGGGCCCCAGTACCAGCCCCTGGGGCACCCCCTGGGAGGCCCTGCGGAGGGTGATCTGCTCGCAGGGCTGCCGACAAGCGTGCCTGAGCTGGGAACGCGACAGCATCCGTCTGGCCCTCCTGCGGTGTGGACACAGGACAGGAAGTGGGTCGATAAAAACAGAAATGTTTTTTTTTCTTCACTGGTGGGTTTTTTTTTTTTTTTTGACAGCTTAAAAAAAATATTACATTCCCCTCGGTGAATTTTCCGAGGTTTTCTGGTAGTTACCACCATGCACCACCGGAGGCAACAGTGAGCACTGAGCCACAAAATAACCCATATTGCATTTTCCAAATATGGGCTGGACTTCCTGTCACAAAGCCCCGCCCCCCGTGTCACCTTCACAGTGGTTTTTGTGACTGTGAGCAATTTGACTTGTGTGCTTTTACTCTGAAGGCCTGGCTTTTTACGAGACAATTTTAGTATTGGTTTTATATTTATTTATTTTTTGTTTTTATTCAGTCATTAGTGGAGCTAAGGATATTTGAGTATTGTTTTTGATATTGTTGTGCAGCACTATGGAAACATGTTTGTTGTTTAAATGTGCTATATAAATAAAGTGGATTGGATTGGATTAGTATTGTAAATTGAGCGACTTGTGAGACAGCACCCTCTGCTGGATCTGCAGGAGCGCTGCAGATAGTGCCATCCGTGCACTTTAATTTTTTTTATTTTTTCCCCACCCCCAAAAAAAGAAGAAATCTGCAAAACCCACAAATATCTACGTTGATCAATAAAAACACAAGAACGAGCGTGTTGCCGGGCAGAATTCGCAGGCAGTGCGTAAAAATATCGGTTTAAAAGAGCGCCGACTGCAGCAGTCAAGTCAGACTCTTCGACTGGTTGATGTTTTTTTCTTTTTTTAAGCCAATTTGCTTCTTTTTTCTTTTTTCCACCTCTTTGGCCGTGACCTCTCACTCCCATCTCTCTCGGCTGTGGCTGACGGCGTTCCTCACCACACTGAGAGAGAATGAAGGAGAGAGGGAGAAAGAGACGGAGGAGGAGACAAACCAGACGTTGGCGTCGTTAGCGAGGCGGCTCTTCTCCCCTCACAACCATCAGCATCTTGTATTTTCTCACACTCGCCTGTATATCCTCCCGATAACCTGCGTCCTCTGCAGTGGACATTTGTGTTTGCTCGATTTCTTTTGTCAGAGTTCATAATGACGGATTAAAAAAAAAAAAATCAGCTTCGTTATGCAAAACACAAACGTCCACTGCAGAGGACGCTGGTTCTCAAGAGGATGTACAGTGAGAGAGAGAGCATGTGTGTGTTTGTGTGTGTGTGTGTGTTGTATTTCTACCCTTCTTGAGACATCAACAAGGAAAAGTACCTTTCATATGAGGACCCCCGCTGGTCAACATATGAAATAACAAGATTGTGTAAAAATTTTAAGTGCTCCCCCTCTGGCCAACATATGAAATAATAAGTGTGTGTAAAAATTTGAAGTGCTCACCCTCTGGCCTACATATGTAATAACAAGTGTGTGTAAAAATTTTAAGTGATCCCCCTCTGGCCAACATATGTAATAACAAGTGTGTGTAAACATTTTAAGTTCTCCCGCTCTGGCCAATATATGTAATAACAAGTGTGTGTAAGAAATTTGAAGTGCTCCCCCTCTGGCCAATATATGTAATAACAAGTGTGTGTAAAAATGTGAAGTTTTCCCCCTCTGGCCAATATATGTAATAACAAGTGTGTGTAAGCATTTGAAGTGCTCCGCCCTCTGGCCAACATATGTAATAACAATTGTCTGTAAACATTTGAAGTGCTCCCCCTCTGGCTAACATATGTAATAACAAGTGTGTGTAAACATTTGAAGTGCTCCCCCTCTGGCCAACATATGTAATAACAAGTGTGTGTAAAAATGTGAAGTTTTCCCCCTCTGGCCAATATATGTAATAACAAGTGTGTGTAAGCATTTGAAGTGCTCCGCCCTCTGGCCAACATATGTAATAACAATTTTCTGTAAACATTTGAAGTGCTCCCCCTCTGGCTAACATATGTAATAACAAGTGTGTGTAAACATTTGAAGTGCTCCCCCTCTGGCCAACATATGTAATAACAAGTGTGTGTAAAAATTTTGAGTTCTCCCCCTCTGGCCAGTATATGTAACAACAAGTGTGTGTAAGAAATTTGAAGTGCTCCCCCTCTGGCCAACATATGTAATAACAAGTGTGTGTAAAAATTTGAAGTTCTCCCCCTCTGGCCAACATATGTAATAACAAGTGTGTGTAAAAATTTTGAGTTCTCCCCCTCTGGCCAATATATGTAATAACAAGTGTGTGTAAACATTTGAAGTGCTCCCCCTCTGGTCAACATATGTAATAACAAGTGTGTGTAAAAATGTTAAGTTCTCCCGCTCTGGCCAATATATGTAATAACAAGTGTGTGTAAGAAATTTGAAGTGCTCCCCCTCTGGCCAACATATGTAATAAGTGTGTGTAAAAATGTGAAGTTTTCCCCCTCTGGCCAATATATGTAATAACAAGTGTGTGTAAGCATTTGAAGTGCTCCGCCCTCTGGCCAACATATGTAATAACAATTGTCTGTAAACATTTCAAGTGCTCCCCCTCTGGCTAACATATGTAATAACAAGTGTGTGTAAACATTTGAAGTGCTCCCCCTCTGGCCAACATATGTAATAACAAGTGTGTGTAAAAATTTTGAGTTCTCCCCCTCTGGCCAGTATATGTAACAACAAGTGTGTGTAAGAAATTTGAAGTGCTCCCCCTCTGGCCAACATATGTAATAACAAGTGTGTGTAAAAATTTGAAGTTCTCCCCCTCTGGCCAACATATGTAATAACAAGTGTGTGTAAGCATTTGAAGTGCTCCGCCCTCTGGCCAACATATGTAATAACAAGTGTGTGTAAACATTTGAAGTGCTCCCCCTCTGGCCAACATATGTAATAACAAGTGTGTGTAAAAATTTTGAGTTCTCCCCCTCTGGCCAATATATGTAATAACAAGTGTGTGTAAACATTTGAAGTGCTCCCCCTCTGGTCAACATATGTAATAACAAGTGTGTGTAAAAATGTTAAGTTCTCCCGCTCTGGCCAATATATGTAATAACAAGTGTGTGTAAGAAATTTGAAGTGCTCCCCCTCTGGCCAACATATGTAATAAGTGTGTGTAAAAATGTGAAGTTTTCCCCCTCTGGCCAATATATGTAATAACAAGTGTGTGTAAGCATTTGAAGTGCTCCGCCCTCTGGCCAACATATGTAATAACAATTGTCTGTAAACATTTCAAGTGCTCCCCCTCTGGCTAACATATGTAATAACAAGTGTGTGTAAACATTTGAAGTGCTCCCCCTCTGGCCAACATATGTAATAACAAGTGTGTGTAAAAATTTTGAGTTCTCCCCCTCTGGCCAGTATATGTAACAACAAGTGTGTGTAAGAAATTTGAAGTGCTCCCCCTCTGGCCAACATATGTAATAACAAGTGTGTGTAAAAATTTGAAGTTCTCCCCCTCTGGCCAACATATGTAATAACAAGTGTGTGTAAGCATTTGAAGTGCTCCGCCCTCTGGCCAACATATGTAATAACAAGTGTGTGTAAACATTTGAAGTGCTCCCCCTCTGGCCAACATATGTAATAACAAGTGTGTGTAAAAATTTTGAGTTCTCCCCCTCTGGCCAATATATGTAATAACAAGTGTGTGTAAACATTTGAAGTGCTCCCCCTCTGGTCAACATATGTAATAACAAGTGTGTGTAAAAATGTTAAGTTCTCCCGCTCTGGCCAATATATGTAATAACAAGTGTGTGTAAGAAATTTGAAGTGCTCCCCCTCTGGCCAACATATGTAATAAGTGTGTGTAAAAATGTGAAGTTTTCCCCCTCTGGCCAATATATGTAATAACAAGTGTGTGTAAGCATTTGAAGTGCTCCGCCCTCTGGCCAACATATGTAATAACAAGTGTGTGTAAAAATTTGAAGTGCTCCCCCTCTGGCTAACATATGTAATAACAAGTGTGTGTAAAAATTTGAAGTGCTCCCCCTCTGGCCAACATATGTAATAACAAGTGTGTGTAAAAATGTGAAGTTTTCCCCCTCTGGCCAATATATGTAATAACAAGTGTGTGTAAGCATTTGAAGTGCTCCGCCCTCTGGCCAACATATGTAATAACAATTGTCTGTAAACATTTGAAGTGCTCCCCCTCTGGTCAACATATGTAATAACAAGTGATGTGTAAAAATTTGAAGTGCTCCCCCTCTGGCCAACATATGTAATAACAAGTGTGTGTAAACATTTGAAGTGCTCCCCCCTTTGGCCAAGGTATGTAATAACAAGTGTGTGTAAAAATGTGAAGTTCTCCCCCTCTGGCCAACATATGTAATAACAAGTGTGTGTAAGTGAATTAGTGAATTATATTTATATAGCGCTTTTCTCTAGTGACTCAAAGCGCTTTACATAGTGAAAACCCAATATTTAAGTTACATTTAAACCAGTGTGGGTGGCACTGGGAGCAGGTGGGTAAAGTGTCTTGCCCAAGGACACAACGGCAGTGACTAGAATGGCGGAAGCGGGGATCGAACCTGCAACCCTCAGGTTGATGGCACGGCCACTCTACCAACCGAGCTATACCGCCCCGTAAGAAATTGAAATGCGCCCCCTTTTGCCAAAATTGATGGAAAAAAAATGACTAAATATGTATATGGAGACATACTGTAATAACGAAGTAAATAATGAAGATTAAAAACCAATTACAAACAAAAAATTCAAAAAAAATAAAAATAACTTAAAGAGTGCCTTTTTTATATTTGCATAGTATGTATATATTATTAATGTTGTAAATACACATCTTTATATATCTAGAAAGGGTGGTCCTAAAGAGGTGAGCATTTTTCAAAGGGCTCAAGAAGGTATAAAATCCAAGAACGTGTGTGTGAGTGTGTGTGTGTTCTGGCAATGCTTACTTAATGGGGACATCGCTCTGTTTACAGAGTCACCTTTAGGTGACCTCTGACGGTATGGGGACAAAAAAAACAGGTCCCCTGAAGGGAAACCTTTTTAAATGATAGTCAGATCCATTCTGAAGATGCCTACGTGATTTTTAAGCTTTGGCCCATAAAACATGTTTACTGAAAAGTAAACATTTTAAACTTTTTTTTAAATGTATTTTTTCTTTTTTTTTTTAAAATGGTCCTCAGTAGTCACGTACAAATTTGTGTGAATTATGCAAAATTATTTAAATTTGGTCCCCATGAACCATATTAACTCTTTTTTCCCCAGGGTCCCCAGTAAGAATGATCAGCACATTACTTCATCAACCCAGAGATTTAAAGACGTGTATGAGCTAACTGGGCAGTGGACATTTTACCTCTTTTTTTTATGCCTCCACAACCTGTAGAAAGGGTCATGATCAAAAACTTGGTCCCCATTCCAAATGATAACCAGTATGTGTGTGTGTGTGTGTGTGTGCCTGCCTCACACACACACACACACACACACACACACACACACACACACACACACACACACACACACACACACACACACACACACACACACACACACACACACACACAGATATAACTATCCTCATTAGAACTAGCGTTCTCTGCAGTGGACGTTTGTGTTTGGTCGATTTTTTTTGGTCAGCGTTGCAAATTTTGGTAAAAAAAACAAAACCTCTGTTACGCAAAACGCAAACGTCCATTGCAGTAAACGCTGGTTGTCAGGAGGTTATAATTTGAGTATGTGTGTGTGTCTGTGTGTGTGTGTGTGTGTGTGTGTGTGTGTGTGTGTGTGTGTGTGCACTTCCCTCACACACACATGCATATCGATCCTCTTTAGAACCAGCGCCCTCTGCAGTGGACGTTTGTGTTTGATTGATTTTTTTGGTGAGCGTTGCAAATTTTGGTTAAAAAAAAATAGCCCTGTTATGCAGAACGCAAACGTCCACTACAGTGGACGCTGGTTTTTAACAAAATATATTAGAGTACATGTGTGTGAACCTCCCTCACACGAATACACACACATAAGTATAACCGGAGAACATGCGTCTTCTGCAGTGGACATTTGTATTTGGCCCTGTTACGCAAAGCGTAAATGTCCACTGCAGAGGACGATGGTTTTCAAAAGGATGTACACATTCTGTGTTTGTACCTCCCTCACGCACACACACACACTGGCATATCCTCCTGGGAACCAGCATCCACTGCAGTGGACATTTGTTGTGATTGGGCTTTTTCCTCTTGACAGGGTTACAAATTGTTGCAAAAAAACAAAAAACAAACATCCACTAGAGAGGGCACTGTGTCTGGAACATATACCTGCAATGGACCTTTCTTTTTGGTGTATTTATTATATGCAAAATACAACTGTCCACTACAGTGGAATTTGTATTTTATTTATTTTTTGGGGGCGGGGTCAATTTTGTTTCTTCAGTGCAGTTTTGCATCACACACACACACACACACACACACACACACACACACACACACACACACACACACACACACACACACACACACACACTCCTGTATTTGTTCTTGAGACCTGAGAGAAATGCCTACCTATTTAGGACCACCCTTTCTAGATATATAAAGATGTGTATTTACAACATTAATAATATATACATACTATGCAAATATAAAAAAGGTAAGCTTTTAGTTATTTTTTAAAATTTATTTATTTTTTTGTTTGTAATTGGTTTTTAATCTTCATTATTTACTTCATTATTACAGTCTTTATATACATATTTAGTAATTATTACAGTCTTTATATACATATTTAGTAATTTTTTTAAATCAATTTTGGCAAAGGGGGGCGCATTTCAATTTCTTACACACACTTGTTATTTCATATGTTGGCCAGAGGGGACAAACTTAACATTTTTACACACACTTGTTATTACATATGTTGGCCAGAGGGGGCGAACTGAACATTTTTACACATACTTGTTATTACATATGTTGGCCAGAGGGGGAGAACTTCACATTTTTACACACACTTGTTATTACATATGTTGGCCAGAGGGGGAGAACTTCACATTTTTACACACACTTGTTATTACATATGTTGGCCAGAGGGGGTGAACTTAACATTTTGACACACACTTGTTATTACATATGTTGGCCAGAGGGGGAGAACTTAACATTTTGACACACACTTGTTATTACATATATTGGCCAGAGGGGGCAAACTTAACATTTTTACACACACTTGTTATTACATATGTTGACCAGAGGGGGAGAACTTCACATTTTTACACACACTTGTTATTACATATGTTGGCCAGAGGGGGCGAACTTAACATTTTGACACACACTTGTTATTACATATGTTGGCCAGAGGGGGAGAACTTAACATTTTGACACACACTTGTTATTACATATATTGGCCAGAGGGGGCAAACTTCACATTTTTACACACACTTGTTATTACATATGTTGACCAGAGGGGGGAGAACTTCAAATTTTTACACACACTTGTTATTACATATGTTGGCCAGAGGGACAGCACTTCAAATTTTTACACACACTTGTTATTTCATATGTTGACCAGAGGGGGGAGCACTTCAAATTTTTTACAAACACTTGTTATTACATATGTTGACCAGTGAGGGTCCTCATATGAAAGGTACTTTTCCGTGTTGATGTCTCAAGAAGGGTAGAAATACAACACACACACACACACACACACACACACACACACACACACACACACACACACACACACACACACACACACACACACACACACACACACACACACACACACACACACACACACACACACACACACACAGGTACATGCTGCTGAGAACGTGTTGTGTCCTCCACAGTGGCTGTTTGTTCTTAGTCAGCAATACAAATATGGATAAAAATGCAAAATACAACTATCCGCTACAATGGGCTTTTTTTTTTTTTTTTTTTGAGGAGTCAATTTCTTTTGCCAGTGTTTCAAAAATCAGGTATAAAAATAAGAGCTGTTATGCGAAACACAAACGTCCACTGTAGAGGGCGCTAGATCACAGGAGGACATACTAGTGTGTGCTTGCCCTCCCTCCCTCACGCACACAAACACGCACAGCGATGGATCCATACGAGGCCGAGCGCCGCTTAATGTCCTAAAGACATTTCTACCCATGGACCCAGCAGCGCAGTGCAGTTAGCGGTGCTAATTTTAACGGCGGCGGCAGGGCTGCTTGGACGGCGGCTGTGAGGACTCGGTGCTTTGCTTGATTTAGACGCTGGCCTAATGAAAACACATGGCTCTCTCGCACAAACACGCTGCATCAATAATCAGCAATAAGGACAAATATTCTAGTTTTACTGGCAACCAATCAAGTGAAGTTGAATTGTGGTTCACTTC
>NC_084586.2:13017500-13022500 GCF_033978685.3 Nerophis lumbriciformis | reverse complement strand
ATGTGAACACAATATTTACAACAAACCCACAACTTCTTAGTATAAAATACACTTTCTCAACCAAATATTCGCTTGGGGCAAAAATATGAAGCAAATCCGCAAATCAAACTTGGGTGAAAAGATGATGAAAACTCAAGAGTTATGAGGACAGGCAGTCTTTATTGGAAACAGGATTGGGGGTCAGGGGCGGGACTACAAAAAACCCAAAATAATAACAATAATAAAAAGGGGATGGGACAAACAGGGCAGAGGGTGGAGGGAAAGGAGGGGGCGAGATGGGTGCTGATGGGGGGGGGGGGGGTGAGAATGTGTTTGTGTGTGTGTGTGTAAAGGTGTCCACACGCGGCACAAGTTAGGAGGAATTGAAAGCGCTCTTACACTCTGCCTTTACGGCCCCACAGTTAATGGGAACAAAGGGGCGGCGTGCGGCGCGGCGCAGCCTGATGACGTCGCGGCACATGTGCCGCGCCAGCTTGGTGAGGCGAGTGGCCTGCAGCAGGAAGGCCTGCTTTGTCTTCATGGACGACTTGGGGCTGCCGCTATTCCGCATTGGAATGTGGTTGGACTGGCGGGGGGCGTGGCTCCGCGACCGGGGCTCCTGGGAAGCAGCAACAACAAACTCTTATTTTGACGGGACGTCATGCTTTCGTTTGAAAGACTGTGATCAACAAGTCGAATGACACGTGTGTTCGCAGCTTATACACCATCTCACAAGCGTTAGGACACCCCACACGCTTTCAAGAGATCGTCCAATAGAATTAGAGTACCGGTAGTCAGCTTACAGCTTGAATAGCAGCAGAGATTTACTATCAACACACTGCCTTTTGTGTCGAGCGAGTAGCAAGATAGTTGTGTCCACATTCAAACTCTGGGGTGATAGGGTTAGTGTTTCAGGCTGCACGAGTGCTGCCAATCATGGGGAGCTGCGGTTCATTAAAGGAGTAAATTTCAACATGTGCAGGACGTTGTGAAGAAGAAACTGGACCATTTTCCAACGTGATAAAAAGTCCAAGATGACAAGAGTGTCAGCTGAGGAATAATGTGGGGAAAGGAAGGTATGAGGAAGGAAGAAGGAAAGGAGGGTAGAGAAAGAAGCAAGGAAGAAATAAAGAAATAAAGTTAAGAGCGAAGGAAGGAAGGAGAGAAGGTGGGAGGGAAGGAAGGAAGAAGGGAGGAATGAAAGAAAAGTGGGGAAAAAAGGTAGGTAGGAAGGAAAGGAAAATAGTAAGAAAAGAAGAAAGTAGGGAGGCAGGGAAGGAAGGAAGCAAAGTAAGAAGGAAGGAGGGATGAAAGGAAGTACGAAAGGAGGAAGAGAGGTATGGAGAGAAGGAAGAAAGCAAGGTCAGAAGGAAGGAAGAAAGAAAGGTGGGAGCAAAACAGAGAGGAAGGAAAGAAGAAAGTAGGGAAGGAAGACAGGAGGGACTGAGGGAAGTCGTGAGGAAAGGAACAAAGGAAAAAAGGGAAGGTGGGAACGAAGGAAGAAAATAAGTAAGAAAGGAAAGAAGTAGGAAGGTAGGAAGGGAAGGAAGCAAAGTATTAGGGAAGGAGGGATGAAAAGAAGTATGGAAGGAATGAAAGAGGTAGGGTGGGAAGAAGGTAAGAAGGAAGGAAGAAAGAAAGGTAGGAGCAAATAAAGAAGGGAAGGAGTGAAAAAAGGAATGAAGGAAGGAAGAAAAGTGGGAAGAAAAAAAGAGGAAGGAAAGAAGAAGGTAGGGAAGGAAGAAAGAAGGGACGGAGGGAAGTCGTGAGGGAAGGAACAAAGAAAAAAGGGAAGGTGGGAAGGAAGGAAGGAAGGAAGGAAGAAAATAAGTAAGAAAGGAAAGAAGTAGGACGGTAGGAAAGGAAGGAAGAAAGGAAGGACGCAAAGTAATAGGGAAGGAGGGATAAAAAGAAGTATGGAAGGAAGGAAAGAGGTAGGGTGGGAAGGAAGGAAGGTAAGAAGGAAGGAAGAAAGAAAGGTAGGAGCAAAGAAAGAAGGGAAGGAGTGAAGAAAGGAATGAAGGAAGGAAGGTGAGAAGCAAAAAAATAGAAAAAAGGAAAGAAGAAGGTAGGGAAGGAAGAAAGAAGGGACAAAGGAAAGAGGGAAGGTGGGAACGAAGCAGTGAAGAAAATAAGAAAGGAAAGAAGTAGGAAGGTAGGAAAGGAAGAAAGAAAGGAAGGACACAAAGTAATAGGGAAGGAGAGATGAAAAGAAGTATGTAAGGAAGAAAATAGGTAGGGTGGGAAGGAAGGAGGTAAGAAGGAAGGAAGAAAGAAATATAGGAGCAAAGAAAGAAGGGAAGGAGTGAAGAAAGGAATGAAGGAAGGAAGAAAGGTGGGAAACAAAAAAGAGAGAAATTAAAGAAGAAGGTAGGGAAGGAAGACAGAAGGGACGGAGGGAAGTACTGAGAGAAGGAACAAAGGAAAAATGGGAAGGTGGTAAGGAAGGAAGAAAATAAGTAAGAAAGGAAAGAAGTAGGAAGGTAGGAAAGGAAGGAAGAAAGGAAGGACGCAAAGTAATAGGGAAGGAGGGATGAAAATAAGTATGGAAGGAAGGAAAGAGGTAGGGTGGGAAGGAGGGAAGGTAAGAAGGCAGGAAGAAAGAAAGGTAGGAGCAAAGAAAGAAGGGAAAGAGGGGAAAAAACTAATGAAGAAAGGAAGAAAAGTGGGGAGCAAAAAACAGAGAAAGGAAAGAAGAAGGTAGGGAAGGAAGAAAGAAGGGAAGTACTGAGAGAAGGAACAAAGGAAAGAGGGAAGGTGGGAAGGAAGCAGGGAAGAAAATAAGTAAGAAAGGAAAGAAGTAGGAAGGTAGGAAAGGAAGCAAAGTAATAGGGAAGGAGGGATGAAAAGAAGTATGGAAGGAAGGAAGGTAAGAAGGAAGGAAGAAAGAAAGAAAGGTATGAGCACAGGAAAAAGGGAAGTAAGGAAGAAGATAAGGAAGGTAAGGAAAAAAGAAGGACAGAGTGAAGGAACAAAAGAAAAGGGGATGAGGGAAGGAAATAATAAAGTAGAGAATGAGGGAATGAAGGAAAGAAAGGAAAGAAGTAGGGAGGGACGGAAGGAAGGAAGGAAGCAAACTAAGAAGAAAGGAGGGAGAAAGGTAGGGAGGGAAGGAAGGAAGCAAAGTGAGAAGGAAAAAATAATAAAGGAAGGATGGAGGAAAAGAAGAAAGGAGGGAAGGAAGGAAAAAAGAACAAAGGAAGCATAAAGGGAGGAAAATAGTGAGATAAGGAAAAAAGGAAAAGGGAAGGGGTGATGGAAGGAAGGCAGGAAGGAAGGAAGGACAATGGAGGTGTCTCAGTAATGAAAAAAGGTGGGAGCGAAGGAAGGAAGGAAGAAGAGAAGGAAGGAGGAAGAGAAGGAAGAAAAAAGAAGGAAGAAAGATGGTAAGGAAGGAAGGAAGGAAGGAAGGAGGAGAGTATAGTGTCCACCAGTGATGTCATCATGTAGAGTGGAAGATGATTCCAGTCTGTGTAACTCGGTTCAATTCCATGCCCAAGAGCACTAAGGCAGTGTGGTGCTCACACCAACCACACAATTAGTGAAGTGTACTCACTTGTGCTGCCACATATTTACACACATTTGTGTTGGTAGTAAAGCCACACAAGCTGCACATGGACTACTCTAAAGAGTGGCTCCTATATTATTGTCCCTTGAGAAGAGGCCTTCTGAAAAGTGAGGGGTGAAGGTTTGCAGCTCACTGAATAATTCATTCCTGCTGACGACTCCTGCAATTAATCACGTATTGCAGCTTTAACACGCGGCAGAGGTTCTGGGTCACGGTGGAAGACTCACGTTGGTGGCTGGGGTGGGAGAGGTCCTCTCCTCGGGGGCCTCGGCTCGGCTGGGCATCTTCAGGCCGCCGTACTTCTTCCAGTACATCCAGCAGGACACGCACAGGCGGCACTGCATGTTGGGCGGCCCCCACGAGTACCACTGGGCCGACTGCATGGCTGCGGATGCAAGAAAGGGGAGTAGTGGTGTCGTCATTAGGAACGGGCATATCGATCTCCTCCGACGTCCCCGAAGGACATGCATCTACTCGCCGGCGCCTGATTGATGCCGCACGACGACAACCGCAATCTCAAAAGCTCTAACGCGATCATGACAAATCAATATGCAAGAGTGTGTTTTCGCTCTCACCTCATTATATAGTGTGGACAAATGTATCAGGACGTGCCTCCTGATCAGATAATCAATCAGTTAGAGGGAGGGGACTACACCTTTGGAATGTCTTCATCTTTGAGCCGGACATTTTGAACAAGTGCACGCTTCAAATGTTGTGGGAACACATCACACTGCAAAAACTGAAATCTAAGTAAGATGAAATATCTCAAATAAGGGTGATATTTGCTTATTTTCTGTCTGATAAGATAATTCTTCTCACTAAGCAGATTTTATGTTAGAGTGTTTTACTTGTTTTAAGTGTTTTGGTCCTAAATGATCTCAGTAAGATATTACAGCTTGTTGCTGAGATTTGATGACCTATATTGAGTAAAACATGCTTGAAACTAGAATATCAACTGTTGCAAAGCTGTGTCATCAACACTCACAAGTATAAAACTACTTTTTTAAAGTAATATTTTTTTACTTCAAGCATGAAAAAAAACAAATCATGATTTAGACACAATTGTGTCTCATAATTAAAACAGATGGACTTTGGTGTTTAATTTTCAATGAAACAATAGAAAACACGTACTCATATAGTAGCACAGTTGGCACAGTGCAGTAAACTGACAGTTAATATTTAAACATTTAACATGTGACATTTCAAACAATTTTGAACAGAAATAGTTCATGCACATTCAGATAAATTCTTCAGAATTACAAAAAAATGTTTTTATATATGTATATATGCGCACTAATTGACTGAAAGAGCACACACTTGGCGCGATGATGTCATGTTATCTATGGAAAAATGCATTTTTAGACCATATGATTTGCCTGAGCGGCTAGTAGACCTCCACATGTGTTCAGTCATACCTTTGATGCCTTCAGTGACAATCTACAATGTAAATAGT
>NC_084586.2:12945000-13015000 GCF_033978685.3 Nerophis lumbriciformis | reverse complement strand
CTTGCTTCTTGTCTGTTTAATAGATGACATCGGTGTTTGAACCTGACAGCCTTGCATAATTGACAGACCACATTGGTCTGACCCCCCGCCCCACCCAAAAAAAAAAACTGCCATACTGTCGAGGCAACTTTTCCTGTTTTATCCACAATTTCTTCGCTATCTGCGGCACTATTTGTTACTTTCTCTTCTCACCGCGAGAGAACAAGATGGCGCAACCAAAAGTGATAGTTGATACCGTTACCTGATTGGCTGTTAGTGGGTGACTCCCACTGATCAGTGATCACTTCCTGCGTTCCTCGGTTACCAGAGAGCGAGTGCCTTTGTTCATGCAACCAACCTTGCTTAAGAAACTCCATTTTTTTCCGTCGAAGAAAAAAAATCTAAAGTTTTATCTAACGCATTTTTTATTGAGTCTATCATGATATATTTTGATATAATTTTAGCCCTAATTGGAGTGTATTTTAAACCTAACAATGATAGATATTCATACCTGCCAACTTTTGAAATCAGAAAAACCTAGTAGCCAGGGTCCAGGGGCCGCAGGTTAAAATGTTGCTAAAAACATCACTTTTCTATCAGTCTATCATATATGTTGAAACTTTCAACAACTTGAAAGAATAAGATTTTTGAGAGTATTTGGTTCAAATTACACAATATAAATAAGACATGTCATTATTGATATTGCAGACATTATTGTAACAAGAAACTTCAGGTCGAAATTTTGGTTTATGAAAGAAATATAAATAAATATAAATATAAAACTTCATGACGACATTTTTCAAATTAATAAAGAGTAATAGAATAGTATGATAGTTATATGTTACTTGTTTTGAACATGTTATCGTTATCACAAATAAAAAGATATACTGTACACAGAAATTATTTTTGATTTGATTTATTGTTTATGTAATAAAAGATTTACTTAAAATTTTATGTTTTGTGAGTTTTTTTATGCTACGAACTGTACTTACCGGCGATGTAAACCGAAGGAGACATTTCCGTAATGAAAGCTGCAACACCCTTTTTAGATCCCATCATCACTGCAGGTGTGAATGTGTGTGTGAATGGGTAAATGTGGAAGTAGTGTCAAAGCGCTTTGAGTACCTTGAAGGTAGAAAAGCGCTATACAAGTACAACCCATCATCATCATCATCATCATTATTGGCAGCAAAGCAAACCAAATTCTGC
Source organism: Nerophis lumbriciformis (assembly GCF_033978685.3). Lineage (NCBI taxonomy): Eukaryota > Metazoa > Chordata > Actinopteri > Syngnathiformes > Syngnathidae > Nerophis > Nerophis lumbriciformis. The sequence goes on along the minus strand of NC_084586.2, from coordinate 13,013,812 downwards.
CAAGGAATTTCGTTTGAGTCTATTTCTTCCGCGAGTATTTTGTAAATGTTTTCGCCTGTGGAAGCCGTATTGCATTCCCTTGCTAATTCCTCCGTGTCCGATCGAAAAATCTTGTCTGCACAAGGTGCAATTCGCGTAGTTTTCACCCTTTTTGGAACGGATAATTATTCCCGGGTAGGCTTTTGAATATTCTTCACGGAATGACTGCAGTTTTCTTTTCGGTTTAAGACTCGTTTGCGATTTTTCTCCGGCTGATTCCATGATCGTTCGCTCGTTTGGAAACAATGGCAACTGGTGCCTCGTGCTTGGCAGCGGTGCTATAAATAGCCTCGCGCATGGCATTCGGAATGGCTCGATAGGAAGTTACGGGAAGCAGTGTCGATTGTCATTGTTGTTACGCGATTTCGTGAATAAAACTTAAAAAAAAAAAATTTTTTTAATTAATGAAAAACCGTATTTTTTATCACTGCAACCGTAACCCGGAATAGGTTGATGAAAACCGTACTAATTACGGGAAAACCGGAGTAGTTGGCAAGTATGGATATTGATAGATTGATAGATGTAGAAACAACAACAACTGGAGATGGACTTCCACACTCACTGTAGCAGCTCTCGCATGCTCGGCCCCCGCCCGAAGCGTGGAAGGCTCCGGGCCCGGCTCCGTTTACGGTCGCCATCTTGCCGTTGGTCAATGAGATCTGGTTGGGGTTGGGCTTATTACTGTGGAGTGAGAGAGAGAGTGAAGAGGGAAAGGGGGGCGAGATAAAATGATTTAGACGTCGTCGGCTGCGCATTAAATCAAAAGCATCAATTATGCATGAATGTTTCCATCTGGCAGCGATGGGAACACTAATGATGCTGTCATGTGTTTACAGTACGGCAACAGGACCATGACTTACTATGTGGGAATATAAACTTGCTTCAGCTTGCTCTCCGCCTCGGCCGCCTTCAGCCTCTTCTGCTCGGGGACACACAAGCAGGAGATGGTCCGTAGAGACGGACAGTCAGCGATCGCAGAAATAACAACACAGACAGTGATGAGTGGACAAAGTGGCTTCCAAATGAGGCTGATTTATAGTTTTAATCAGATGCAATGAGGAAACAATTGCAAGGTCTCCCCTACATGCGACTGCTGAAACAGGATGTGATGACGTAAGCAAGACACACACGATTGTCTGGAGCGGAGGCAGCATGTCTGCGGTGTGGACAAACTTTAATATATCCGAGATATACGTGTGGACAACAATCTACAAAGTTAAGATATTAAGAGGGCAGTGCTGATGTCGGCTGTACAACCGAGGAGTCATCACACTTTGGCTATGGCAGCTTGGGCTCCCTCGCTGGGGCACGCACCCCAGCCCGATCGACCCAGCTCTTAGAGCCGGTCCTTGTGCTGAAGTAACGGATCTGACTTGCCGACATCCCTCACCCACCTTGTTCTAACATGCCAGAGGCCGTGCACCTTGGAGACCTGCTGCGGACACGTGTATACAGCAGTGGAGCATAAAGTCGATTGTTCCACTGCAGCCAGTCATTGGATAAATGCTCGGCTTTGTACCGCCCATCGGCTGCTCAGCGCCTCAAAGAGTGTATGGAAAGTGGGCTCGGCCTCGGCCGGCCTGGACACTGGGCCTCCGCATGATGATCGGATGATCTCTCTGAGGCTAAATCCCGTTTTGATTGACAGCAAAATGAGCGATCTTGAAATATAAACCAGAGCCAGAGCATTTTTTAACTTTCACTTCGTTGTTCCGCGTTGATATGGAGAACTTTACAACTCTGTAAGTTACGTCTTCTTTGTAAAGTCTAACATATTTATATTTTTTATCGGTTTTTGGAAACTGTACTTGTCTTTAGAGAGTCGCTAAAAATGAGCATTCCCTACTTAAAAGACCAGCAGCCGCCAATGGTATACAACCTGTGTTACATTGTACAATAAGCAGCAACAATTGAAAAACAAAGCAAAACATTGTAAGAAAAAGTATAATCCTCTATTTTTAGATGCATCGCAATTCAGAAATGGACGATTATAGAATCGATTATTAATCGTCAATAATCGATAATCGATGTATTTATTGTAAATTAAGTAATGCACACAGTTCTAAAATTTTGCTAACTACAGTGATCCACCTCACCGAGAGATCCGACCAGCTCCTTTATTTTAGGGCACTTATGGTCCAGTTTTGCACACATTTTCATTAATTTAATAAATGTGGGATTTAATTTCACTGTTTCTTATTCCAAATGAATTGTTTTTTTATAAGTTGCAAGTGATAAACACTTATTTAGGGAAAAGACAAAAATATAAAACTGCATCAATATACATAAATTAAAGATGCATCAATAAGAATATCAATACATTTTCAAATTATGACCTACTATTGGCTCTGACAAAATCCTTAGTTTTTTCTCCTTAAAGCCCTCCTGTTCTCAGGGATTTATTTCCTGAGTTTGTAAACAATCACAAAAATGACAAAATATATTTTGACTACGAAAAATATCGATCTAACCCCTGTAGTATCGACCTGATATTATATTACCAGTACTTGGTATTGTTACTGTCCATATTTGTATCAATTTGCCCACCATGTTTACTACATTCAAGATCTCTCAAATCATATCAGTGATATAGTTACAAAGATGGGAAGGGCTGTTGGTATTTCCAGGAAATGTGCTGCTTTTGCTGATCGACCTCTTCTTTGTCAGATTGTTAAGAGTTTAGTCTTGTGTCATCTGGACTATTGTTCTACAGTCTAGGCGTCTGCTGCAAGTGGTGAGATCAGTAAGCTCCAGATTGTCCAGATTAGGGCAGCAAGGCTGGTTCTGGGTTGTTCACTAAGAACCAATGTTAACCAAATGCATGCTTCTCTTTCCTGGCTAACAGTGCAGAACAGGTTGTCAGCTAATACTCTAATATTGCTCAAATCAGTAAGCAGTAGTAAAACTCCTCCTTTTCTCATGGCCCAAATAGTTTACAGTAGCACTATGCATAATCATAATACCAGGGCGTCTTGTGAGGGTCATTTTGTACTCCCTCGTCCCAGGAAGAATGCTTTGCGGAAATCTTTTATTCATAGATCTATATCGCTCTGGAATAACCTGCCTCTAAGTCTCACAGGAGTAAACAGGTTTTTAAAAGAAAAGTAATATTTTATCTGAGTCTGTAAATTAGCTTGCTTGTTGATGATTTTTGTTTGGTTTTGTATTGTGTAGTTATATTTATACGGTAATTAATATTCTGTGACTGTAAATTGTTTGCTTGTTGATGCTTTTATTTGTTTCTGTATTGTGTAGTTATAATTATATGCTTTTACTTGTAATTGTATTGAGTTTGTGGACCCCAGGAAGACTAGTGGGTTGTTGTGGCAACATACTTGCCAACCTTGAGACCTCCGATTTCGGGGGGTGGGGAGTGGAGGGCGTGGTCGGGGGTGGGACGGGGGCGTGGGTGAGGGCGGGGGTGTGGTTAAGAGGGGAGGAGTATATTGACAGCTAGAATTCACCAAATCAAGTATTTCATACACATATATACATACATACATACATACATACATACATACATACATACATACATACATACATACATACATACATACATACATACATACATATATATATATATATATATATATATATATATATATATATATATATATATATGTATGTATGTATGTATATATATATATATGTGTGTGTGTGTATATACATATATACATATATATATATATATATATATATATATAAATCCTGAAAATATGCAAACAAAACTGTGTTTAGATAATCGATACTTCAAACTTGCATAAATAAATCTTAAGGAATATAACATAACTTGGCTTCTGAGAGCTTCAAAATGTAATGAATAAAATGCTAAAGTTGTTGATAAACAAGCAATTATTTTAATAATTAAATATGGTCATTTTAAATGAATTATTATGATCATTTAAAATTAATGATTTCAAATATGTTTATTTTAATGTATAATTCTATGGCTGGATGTAATAAGAAGTCAGAAAAAATACAAATAAAAATACAATTAATTTTGATGTTTTTAGCAAAATATAGTAAAAATTTATTTTTTATTTTTTTTAAATTAATAAATATATTTATTTTTAGGTAAGATAAACATAATAATACAATTTATCTCTAGTCTGGATGATTTAGTTCTTGTCACCCTGTTTTCCTCCCGTCATAAAGAAAAGGCTGTCCTCACTCAGGTCCGCCACGCCCCCTCCAGCTCCGGCTGAAAATCGGGAGATTATCGGGAGAATTTTGGTCCCGGGAGGTTTTCGGGAGAGGCGCTGAATTTCGGGAGTCTCCCGGAAAATTCGGGAGGGTTGGCAAGTATGTGTGGCAACCAGCTAATGGGGATCCTTAATAAAAATAAAAAATCAAATCAAATCTCTTGCTTGCGGTCAGTATATCCTTCTACGGTGTGGAGTGTTGCATGTTTAGCTATTTCTCGTCCCCCTGGGACATTTGTAAGAAACAGTTCATTTGCCACCTTGGCGGTGAGTATTAATGACTTAGAAGTGGCTTTGCAGTTGTATTGTAGAGGGACGTTAGCCGCTAGAAACGTTACATTGCTTTGAGGGCGCGTTCTTTGCTTGTTACTGTCAGATTTGCGGACAGTTAGAATGTATCATCAACATGCATTATCACAAGATAGTTTAATACAATTGTATAAATAGCTCTATCGTATATCATTTATATCGTGTATATCGCGTAACCATAGTAACTTAGTATGCAAAAGTGACATTTTAACAGAGATATTTGTCCCTGCAGCCTTTTTATGAGCACTTTTCGATAGTCGCTTCTGAAGTTGAAGGGTCTGACATGCCGCTATATATACACATATATATATATACACATATTTATGCAAGTTTGAAGTATCAATTATCTAAACACAGTTTTGTTTGCATATTTTCAGGATGTAGATATATATATATACATATATATATATATATATATACATATATATATATATACACATATATATATATATATACACATATATATATATATATATATATATATATATATATATATATATATATATATATATATATATATATATATATATATGTATATATATATATCTACATCCTGAAAATATGCAAACAAAACTGTGTTTAGATAATTGATACTTCAAACTTGCATAAATAAATCTTAAGGAATATAACATAACGTGGCTTCTGAGAGCTTCAAAATGTAATGAATAAAATGCTAAAGTTGTTGATGAACAAGCAATTATTTTAATAATTAAATATGGTCATTTTAAATGAATGATTATGATAATTTGAAATTAATTATTTCAAATATGTTTATTTTAATGTATAATTCTATGGCTGGATGTAATAAGGAGTCAGAAAAAATACAAATAAAAATACAATTAATTTTGATGTTTTTAGCAAAATATAGTAAAAATTTATTTCGTTTTTGTTTTTTTTAATTAGTAAATATATTTATTTTTAGGTAAGATAAACATAATAATACAATTTATCTCTAGTCTGGATGACTTAGTTCTTGTCACCCTGTTGTCCTCCCGTCGTGAAAAAAGGCTGTCCTCACTCAGGTCCGCATGGAGCTGGAGGGGGCGTGGCCTCCAGCTCCGGCTGAAAATCGGGAGATTTGTCCCGGGAGGTTTTCGGGAGAGGCGCTGAATTTCGGGAGTCTCCCGGAAAATTCGGGAGGGTTGGCAAGTATGTGTAGTAGAGATGCGCGGTTTGCGGACACAACCGCGGAGTCCGCGGATTATCCGCGGATCGGGCGGATGAAATTAAAAAAAATAAGATTTTATCCGCTCGCGGGTCGGGTCGGGCGGATTAATTAGATTTTTTTTTTTTTTTTTTTTTTTGCTGGTGGCAGTTAAACCAATTCGGAAATATATATACATAGTTAAATGTTGTTACCCACATACGAAAAACGAGCAGGAACCTGCTGCATATGCCACAACAGAAGAAAAAAAAAGAAAAGAGATGGACACTTTTACGGAGCGGAGAAGGGACGCCTCGCCGGGGTCCGGGACCGAGGCCCCTTCCCCCGAGAGGGCCCCACCGGGAGCCGTAGCTGAGGCGATCCGCGAGAAGGGCCCGACGCACGTCCAGGGTCACTACCGCGCCCACCGCACAGACACCCCGCCTCGTCCGCTTTCGCCGCGGCCGGCGTCACGCGCAGCAGGTAAGCAGCTTACCTGCCCGCCACCCCCGTGGCCGGGGGCTCGTAACATGGGTCACTCCGCGCGCTCCGCCCGCGCAGCTTACCTGCTTGCCACCCCTGTTGCCGGGGGCGCGTAACAGGGGTCACTCCGCGCGCAGTGCGCTCACGAAAGGGGTGGGGCTCACCCTGGTTGATATAGAGAGCAGGACGGTGGCCATGGAAGTCGGAACCCGCTAAGGAGTGTGTAACAACCCACCTGCCGAATCAACTAGCCCTGAAAATGGATGGCGCTGGAGCGTGGGCCCATACCCGGCCGTCGCCGGCAGCGAGACACGCTTGGAGGTGCGCTCAGCGCGGCTCCCATATGATTGCGCACTGGTGTGCGTCTGGGTCGTGACAGCGTGGCACGCGAATGTCTGTGCATTGGATCAGTCTCCTTTCTTTAACAGGCAAAAGCTTTATAACCTCACCATACCTGCCAACTTTTAAATCAGAAAAACCTAGTAGCCAGGGTCCAAGGGCCGCAGGCCCCGGTAGGTCCAGGACAAAGTCCTGGTGGAGGGTTCAGGGCTTCGCCCCCCGACGCAAAATGATTATTAGCATTCAGACAGGTTAAAATGTTGCTAAAACCATCACTTTTCTATCAGTCACAGTGACTTTTCAAAACAAAAATATTACAGAAAAAATCATATGGGTTGATTGACATGTTTATTCTGTAAGCTAACTTCAATAGTTTGAAATTATTTTGACAGTTAATGCCAGTTATCCTGTCAACCTTTCACAAGACTTCAATTTGTTAATTGAAAGTATAAATAGTATAAACACTTTTAACAGTATGTCGTGCTGTGAAATACAGCCGACAGGATTGCGCATGCATGGTGCAGGAGAACAAAGGACTTCTTTCATTTAAGGTTTGTGATAAACCATCAAACTCATTCGTTAAAAGGACTCTATAGTAATATAAAGCGAATTTTTCTGGACATTATCATGCAAGAAAAGTTTATTTTTGGGATCGCGATCACCGCGTAATGATTTTTAAAGGTTGCATTACATTATTAACTGTCCCATGTGATCAGCCAGTGCGATTGGAAGTCCATGCTCAATTATTGCCTCCGTAAATAAAACTTCGGCATTTATCACATCCAAAGAATCTGTTTGGGCGACGAAAAACGTTGAAAGTTTTCCACTTGTATCGCTAGCAACGGCATTAGACTTGTGTTTTTTTGTCCCAACGTGGTCTTTTACATCGCTAATTCCTCCGTGTCCGATCGAAAAATCTTGTCTGCACAAGGTGCAATTCGCGTAGTTTTCACCCCTTTTTTTTTTTTTTATTAATATTAGATATATAACAACGGGCAGATGGCGGGCGGGTGCAGTTCTGATCAAACGTTACATCGGGTGGATGGCGGATGGTTGACGACTTTCTGACGCGGTTGCGGATGAAATAATTGCCTATCCGCGCATCTCTAATGTGTAGTGTTGTTCGCCCGTCTCACTCCTTAATGTTGTGTTGAATGTGAAATATGACATTTATTGGACAAGTTCAGAGTTACAGTGTAAAGAGTAGATAAACTCCACAAAAGCGCACTCTTTCAGAGAATTACACTTTATTCGCACACAAACTGGCTGTTTACTAGAGGAGCACAAAAAAAAAGAAAAAGATTCAGATTCGAAATGAGATTCTTCCCGATTCTAAATCGATTCATAATTTTAAAAAGTCGATTAAAGGGGAACATTATCACCAGACCTATGTAAGCGTCAATATATACCTTGATGTTGCAGAAAAAGACCATATATTTTTTTAACCGATTTCCGAACTCTAAATGGGTGAATTTTGGCGAATGAAACGCCTTTCTAATATTCGCTCTCTGAGCGATGACGTCACAACGTGGCGTCACATCGGGAAGCAATCCGCCATTTTCTCAAACACTGAGTCAAATTAGCTATTAGCTCTGTTATTTTCCGTTTTTTCGACTGTTTTCCGTACCTTGGAGACATCATGCCTCGTCGGTGTGTTGTCGGAGGGTGTAACAACACAAACAGGGATGGATTCAAGTTGCACCAGTGGCCCAAAGATGCAAAAGTGGCAAGAAATTGGACGTTTGTTCCGCACACTTTACCGACGAAAGCTATGCTACGACAGAGATGGCAAGAATGTGTGGATATCCTGCGACACTCAAAGCAGATGCATTTCCAACGATAAAGTCAAAGAAATTTGCCGCCAGACCCCCATAGAATCTGCCGGAGTGTGTGAGCAATTCAGGGACAAAGAACCTCGGTAGCAGGGCAAGCAATGGCGGCAGTTTGTTCCCGCAGACGAGCGAGCTAAACCCCCTATCGACCCTAGCTTCCCTGGCCTGCTGACATCAACTCCAAAACTGGACAGATCAGCTTTCAGGAAAAGAGCGCGGATGAGGGTATGTCTACAGAATATATTAATTGATGAAAATTGGGCTGTCTGCACTCTCAAAGTGCATGTTGTTGCCAAATGTATTTCATATGCTGTAAACCTAGTTCATAGTTGTTAGTTTCCTTTAATGCCAAACAAACACATACCATTTGTTGGTTAGAAGGCGATCGCCGAATTCGTCCTCGCTTTCTCCCGTGTCGCTGGCTGTCGTGTCGTTTTCGTCGGTTTCGCTTACATACGGTTCAAACCGATATGGCTCAATAGCTTCAGTTTCTTCTTCAATTTCGTTTTCGCTACCTGCCTCCACACTACAACCATCCGTTTCAATACATGCGGAATCTGTTGAATCGCTTAAACCGCTGAAATCAGAGTCTGAATCCGAGCTAATGTCGCTATAGCTTGCTGTTCTATCCGCCATGTTTGTTTGTGTTGGCTTCACTATGTGACGTCACAGGAAAATGGACGGGTGTATATAACGATGGTTAAAATCAGGCACTTTGAAGCTTTTTTTAGGGATATTGCGTGATGGGTAAAATTGTGAAAAAAACTTCAAAAAATATAATAAGCCACTGGGAACTGATTTTTAATGGTTTTAACAATTCTGAAATTGTGATAATGTTCCCCTTTAAGAAGGAAAACATTTAATATTTTATTACATTGTGAGAATCAATTTTAATTGAGAATAATCGATAATCAATTCTGAATCAAAACGTCACCCCAACAATCGGATCACATCTGTAGGTGCCCAAAGATTCACACTCCTTTAGTTTAAACGAGGGAATGGGTCTGCTAATATTTGTTGTTTTCGGGCAGTGCAACTTTGCATTGCCAGCCAAAGATAACTCAGGTCCATTCCTGCAATGAGTCTTACCTGTTGTACGTATCTGTCTGTGGTCTTCCACATGTAGTAGTACTCTATGATGCTGGTCAAAGACTTCCAGGGAAGCTTCGCGGGAGGAAGAGGCGATGCGTTGCGGGAGACAAAGAGAGGGAGCAAAATTAATGATAATAATTTCTCATGTTCTCGCCATCTGGGTGCGAAAGCCTTCCATGTATATTCATAAGCATCGTGACCGCAGAGGGCTGAAAGCTACAGGCTTTTTGGTTGAGTGTGGGGTAGGGGGCGGGGGGAGTACATTGAGCATGTTTTAATAAGTATTCATGAGCACCTGGTGCCAACACACGTGTATATACACACACTTGGTGTATATGAAATGATGACGACAACAACAAATGAATCACATACTCGTTATGTTTACACGCGACTTTGCAGAGGCTGAGGAACAAACAAACTCGATCCCACCGAGCTTTCAGTTGTTTGGAATGTTACCGCCACCTACAGGACTGGAGTGGAATCGGATCTTCAAAAATTGTTACATTGCAACCCATTCTAATGAAAGCCGAAACGAGCTGTTGCTTGCATTTATATATATATATATCAGAGGTGGGACCAAGTCATTGTTTTGCAAGTCACAAGTAAGTCTCAAGTCTTTGCCCTCAAGTCCGAGTCAAGTCCCGAGTCAAGACAGGCAAGCCCCGAGTCAAGTCCAAAGTCAAGACTGGAAAGTCTCAAGTCAAGTCCTAAGTCCTGCATTTTGAGTTTCGAGTCCTTTCAAGTCCTTTTAACCACAGACTAATATATTAACACAGATTGTGTATGCTTTTCAAACGCTGTATTTATTTATTAAAACAAGTGCATTTTAAATTGCAGGAAAGAAAATTGTGCTGACATTGCACTTTATAATAGCACTATTAACCAGTCATTTTAAACATTAACTCATTCCTTTACAGAACAAACACATTGAAAAATAAAGTGCAAATGTACTTATTTGTACAAAAGTGTTAACATTGAAAAAACATGACATATACGTGAACATAACAAAAAAGTTGTACTTTTTATATGTCAGGGCCCTATGCTGCATTGCATTTGCAAAAGACCAAATTAGCCAAGAGTCTGTCAGTCATTTGTGCACGATGGGGGCGTAGTATGATGCCACCATGGCTGAAAACTCGCTCCACTGGAGCACTGGAGGCAGGCACTGCCAAGACTCTCATGGCCACTCGGAACAGTGAAGGAAGAGTCTTCATGTTCAATGCCCAGAACAAAAGGGGGGAGAGAGTTGTTTTGGGTTGGTGCACTACTTGTAAGTGTATCTTGTGTTTTTTATGTTGATTTAATTAAAAAAAGAAAAGAAAAAAAAAATATTTCTTGTGCGGCCCGATACCAATCGATCCACGGACCAGTACCGGGCCGCGGCCCGGTGGTTGGGGACCACTGAGGTAAACAACCAACAGTATGTCAGAAAGCTAGCTAAAACGGTACACATATTCATAATATAGTATACATTTTAACTGACCTTTATTTGACTATTTTTGTCTTTTTTTAGGTGGCTAAAATACGCGGTGCTGCTGACCGCCGTCTAACGTTACGTGTGATATATTGACTAACGTAACCCTGCTTAAAAAAAAATCACTGAACAAAAAGTATGAATAAGGTAGTGAACTGCAACAGATTCCCGTGTTTGCAATAACGTTATAACGTTAGCAGTGAGTTTACAGCCTCACTGATTTAACTACACAGCAAATAAAAGTCACGTTACTTAGCCAATAAACGTGATCTTACATTCAAAACTTACCGTTCTTTGTGCAACTTCAAATGCCGGACGAAGTTGGAAGTTGTTGCCTCTCCATCAGTAATTTTCGAACCGCATGTGTTGCATACTGCAAACCATTTTGTGTTGACCACCTCGTAATTTTTATACCCAAACAAAATTATTTTAGGTATCATTTTTTGTTCACTGGCGTGTGGTTTGGACATGTCTTCTTCGTTGGTTGTCCTGCAATTTGATTGGATGAATGCTGTGTGATGAAAACAAAGTAGATCTAATTTGATTGGCTGTTGTACTGAGACCACACCAGCTGACACACGCAACGCTGATAGACAAGTACACAATGAAAAATACGGAGCGCTCCCGAATAACTTTTTCATCTTTGGGTTTTGGGGAAAGTAGCAAGTCATGTCAAGTCATGTCAATTCAAAAGGCTCAAGTCCAAGTGAAGTCACAAGTCATTGATGTTAAAGTCTAAGTCGAGTTGCAAGTCTTTTTACATTTTGTCAAGTCGAGTCTAAAGTCATCAAATTCATGACTCGAGTCTGACTCGAGTCCAAGTCATGTGACTCGAGTCCACACCTCTGATATATATATATATATATATATATATATATATATATATATATATATATATATATATATATATATATATATATATGGGAGGTGAGGGGAGCAGTGGGCAGCAGCAGTGGCCGCGCCCGGGAATAATTTTTGGTGATTTAACCCCCATTTCCAACCCTTGATGCTGAGTGCCAAGCAGGGAGGTAATGGGTCCCATTTTTATAGTCTTTGGTATGACTCGGCCAAGGTTTGAACTCACAACCTACCGATCTCAGGGCGGACACTCTAACCACTAGGCCACTGAGTAGGTCATATAAGACGAATGGGCAATAATAAAATGACCTTGTTGACGTCGTCCTCCATTGTTTTAATTCTTCTGTTTTTATTTGATATTTCATACATCTAACGGCTTCTATGGTAATTGGGTTTTGCGGGTCCAAAAATGACAATGACAATAAAGCGTGTGCAAATCTTTCTTCCCGTAGATGACAATCTTAAATTTATGGGTGCATTTAGTTTGAGACTGTGGTAGAGTACAGGTTAGTACTGCCATGCTTTTATTTTTATGCTTACTTTGCAATTAACAGGAAGTCACTGCGTATATGTTTTAATGCTGTGTAACCAGAGAGTACAGAATGTCCTCGGTTTACATCTCTGGACTGTCTTGGAAGATGTTTCGCCTCCCATCTGATTAGGCTTCATCAGTTTTTATTTTTTGTCCTGTCCAGCTTCTCAGGCAAATCATATATTTGCCTGAGAAGCTGGACAGGACAAAAAATAAAAAAAATAAAAATAAAAATAAATAAAAATGGTAAATACACGGCTACTTACACTCTACATTAACAAAACCAAGCGACAGTCAACATGCCATTTTTCTTGCCGTGACCTGCCATATTTGCAAACGCAGAGGACATCTTGGACGTGATGTCCCAAATGTGCGCCATCATTTCCACTCTGGACAAGTACAAAGGTAAACAACGCGGGCCAGCTGGCTTTAAACATACTGAAAGGACCTATTCTATTTTTAAGCATAAACTTACTGCTACCTTCGCGCTATATTGACCAAAGGAGGCGTCAATATGCCGTTCTTTATGCCGTGACCCGTCACGTTCTCCATAGTGTCGCCTCTGGATATGGAGGCTCATGGATAGGGATGATGTTTGATAAGAAATTATTGAGTTCGAGCCCATTATCGAATCCTTTTATCGAACCGATTCCTTATCGATTCTCTTATCGAATCCAGATAGGTTGTCGTGTATGGAAAAAAACACAATATTTGGTTTAACAGAAGCTCACTTTTAATTTACAAGAAAACAAAATTAAAATAAATAAATATTGAGTGTTGTTACCCCCTTAAAAAAACAAAATAAAATAAATAAATATTGACTGTTGTTACCCTTGGTATAGTATATATATATATTTTTTTGTCATAAAAAAATACAATCATGTGTGCTTACGGACTGTATCCCTGCAGACTGTATTGCTCTATATTGATATATAATGTAGGAACCAGAAATATTAATAACAGAAAGAAACAACCCTTTTGTGCGAATGAGTGTGTATGAGTGTAAATGGGTGAGGGAGGTTTTTTGGGTTGGTGTACTAATTGTAAGTGTATCTTGGGTTTTTTATGTTGATTTAATTAAAAAAAGCCACTGGCTATGCTTAGGTAACGTTAGTCTATCTAACATTACTGCAATCCTGGATTGACATACGAGTGAACGTTATTTTAGCCTAAAGGCTACGAGTGAGCAGATATGGAAATTAACCGGCAACAGTTAACGTTAGTTACTCCCCAGCACTATCACTGGAATTGGCGCTGCAGGTTGAAGAGGGGCGTGCTTCGTCGCTGCTACTCCACGACACCTTTCTCTAACTTTCAGGTTATGTGCAGCCTGAACATGTTTCAACATGCTTGTTGTACTTTCCCCCCTTACATGAGAGCGAAGCCTGGCAATAATTGCAGATAGCCGTTTCCTCGTCGTATTTTTTTGTAAAATGAAGCCATGCCTTGAGGCGTTTTTTCCGGTCCATTGTTGTTGCTGCTTTCTGTATCTGCCGCCTAATGACTGACCTACGCAATTTCCTGGGACGGGCCACAGGGCATTTCCTGTGGGACAGGATTCATTCCCAGGGATTCGAATAAAGAACCAACTCTTTTTCTTTACTATAGTGGCCTCGATAACGGGAACCGGTTCTCAAAAAGGGATTCGAGTCTGTCACGACTTGATCTTGGGAGTTTGCTTTTCCGGGATGCAACGGAAAGTTGGCACGGGCGAGACGGGAATGAAGGTACATGATTTATTGAAACACTAGAACTACAAAAAAAGGATCAAACCAAAGCGCGCACAGTGGCGGAAACTATGAACAATTAAACAAAACATAAACTGTGGCTTGATAAACAAAAACTTACTTGGCATGGAACCGGCATGAAAAAAGAGCAGCAAGGATCATAAGGGTGTGCAGAAGCATATATGGGGTGTGAGGTCGTCAGAAAGACAAACTGAAAAACACTGAACTTAAATACTACAGACATGATTAACGAAAACAGGTGCGTGACTCAAGACGTGAAACAGGTGCGTGACGTGACAGGTGAAAACTAATGGGTTGCTATGGTGACAATCAAGAGTGCACAATGAGTCCAAACGTGGAACAGGTGAAACTAATGGGTAATCATGCAAACAAGACAAGGGAGTGAAAAGCCAGAAACCAAAGATTCCTATAACTAAACAAAAACATGACTTAAAACAAAAACATGATTACACAGACATGACAGAGTCCATGGAATCGGTCCTTTCTTATCGAACAACCGGGAGAACGGGTTTCGAACATCATCCCTACTCATGGAGGCTTCCACTGTATGAGTTCTTGTCTCACATAAGGACGGTGAATAATAGGCAAAATAAAAAATATGCTGGTTCTCTTTAAAGGGTGCTCTTGTTTTCCACACACAAAAGACTCAATTTGCGTATCCATCTTGCTCCATGTTCATCTGTATGCTAATTAAAAACATCACAGTATGTAGTGTTACAGTTCATTAGCTCTGACATGTGACACACTACACTCATTGTTGCAAGGAACAATGTTATTTCTACTCCTCCTTTATGGGCCCTATTAAAAGTTAACCGAGCATACATGTGTTGGAGGAATAGAATCTACTTACAAAGTCTTGTCGAATGTCGTTGAAGTCCTTGCCGTACTTCTCTAGCGCCTCCTCGAACATGGCCGCTTCCGAGGCGCTCCACTCCTCCATCTCGTCCCTACAGAGCACGGGACCGCCCGCCGGCACCAGCACGCTCAGCGCGCTCGACAGGTCGTAGTTGTGAGAGTGCAGCGTGTCCATGGCGTGGAACTGCGAGACAAGAGAGAGAGAGAGAGAGAGAGATGCCTTCTCTTTTTAGAAGGGCGAGTGTTGAGTGTATTGTGCCGGCGCGTTAAGCGGAAGACTCACCAGTGTGATATCGCGCGACGCCGCCGCCGCACTCATGTGTAAACTTGGCTGTCGGACCGAGCTGCTGCAGTCCAACGCCCGAGCGAAGGTGCCGACCGCCCTACGAAGTACAGTGTGTGAAAGATTATTTGTGGGCTGCACGACAAAATGGCAATCATAACAACTTAACATCTAAACTTTTTTTTATTTTGTTTAAACAAATGCTGCCATTTTACTGAAAGGTTCACGCTGCACGGTCGTTAGCAGCCAGCACACAGTGTGAGGAGGAAGTGGCAGCCGTCACGCTAATGACAGGCTCATTCATCAGCTTGCTGAGAGACTCCATCCCATTAATTCATTGACTTTATTACGTGCATGAATAGAGTGAGCGGGCGTGCCATGATGTGGACTTTTTTCATTTATTCCCATTAAGAAACTCCCATCTACTGTCCTTCCGGGAAGCACGACAAGACAATAAGGAGTCTAATAATAATAATAATAATAATACAAAGCACATTTTTTTCAAACGAGATACGACATAGGTCATGGGTGTCAAAGTATTAGAACCGGCCCACAGGCCACAGCCGCCTGCTGCTGTTTTGCACGCACCAATACTCCATCAGTGTTGACGCTAGGAATTTTCAAAATGGGATCCCAGGGACCCCATCAAGTCATAAAAATGGGGGCCCGCAGTAAATTGTTGGGGTCCCACTTTTTTTGTGACAGTTTTGAAAACAAATGATATGCATACATTATCCTGTTATATCTCACATTCTACATTGTGTTTTTGAAAAAGGTTGTCATAAACGTTAATTCATTAAAAAAATAATACAAAACAAAACACATTTTTATGCATATGTAAATGTATTCAGTTATAAACATTCATTCACTTTGTTCTTTCCTTCATGGATTTAAATTAGAGGTATCCGATAATGGCTTTTTTGCCGATATCCGATATTGTCCAACTCTTAATTACCGATTCCGATATCAACCGATACCGATATATACAGTCGTAGAATTAACACATTCTTATGCCTAATTTTGTTGTGATGCCCCACTGGGTGCATTAAACAATGTAACAAGGTTTTCCAAAATAAATCAACTCAAGTTATGGAAAAAAATGCCAACATGGCACTGCCATATTTATTATTGAAGTCACAAAGTGCATTATTTTTTTAACATGCCTCAAAACAGCAGCTTGGAATTTGGGACATGCTCTCCCTGAGAGAGCATGAGGAGGTTGAGGTGGGCGAGGTTGGGGAGGGGGCGGGGTTGATGTGTGGGGGGGTAGGGGTTAGCGGGGAGTGTATATTGTAGCGTCCCGGAAGAGTTAGTGCTGCAAGGGGTTCTGGGTATTTGTTATGTTGTGTTTATGTTGTGTTACGGTGCGGATGTTCTCCCGAAATGTGTTTCACAGTTTGGCGCATATTTGTAACAGTGTTAAAGTTGTTTATACGGCCACCCTCAGTGTGACCTGTATGGCTGTTGACCAAGTATGCTTTGCATTCACTTGTGTGTGTGAAAAGCCGTAGATATTATGTGACTGGGCCGGCACGCAAAGGCAGTGCCTTTAAGGTTTATTGGCGCTCTGTACTTCTCCCTACGTCCGTGTACACAGCGGCGTTTTAAAAAGTCATAAATTTTACTTTTTGAAACCGATACTGATAATTTCCGATATTACATTTTAAAGCCTTTATCTCGAATTTAAACTTTACCGCTGCCGGTATTTTCCACAAACACATTCCAGAATGTGTTTTGTTCTATTTTTGGCCAAAGTTAGACAAAGAAAACAATCTGAAGTTGTCTTTATTTTTTAGTTTTAATGCCATGATTTTAATAGTCCGGCCCGCGTGTGCACAGATTTTCCTCCATGCGGCCCCTGAGCTAAAATGAGTTTGACACCCCTGACATAGGTCCTTAACAGGGCATCTTTTTATTCAGTGCATGGATGTATTGTGAAGTGAGCAAGCATGCCATGTTAATTTCCATTCAAGAAAGTCCCTTTAAACTCTCCTTCCAAGAAACAGGACCATGAGAAGTCTAATAATAATAATAATAGTCATACAAATTATATTTATTTCAAAAGAGATATGACTCAGGCCCTCAACATGGCAACTACTAATTACGTGTATGAAAGTATTATGGAGTGAGCGGGCGTGCAATGTTTTGGACTCGACTCATTTTTTTCTATTCATTTCCACTAAAAAACTCCCGTCTGTCTTTCCGAGAAGCAGGACAAGACGATGAGGAGTGTAATAATACTCGTAAGACAAATCAGATTTTTTTCAAACGAGATATGACATTGGGCCTCAAAATGCCGTCTTTTCTAATCCAAATGTGGTGGGAATCGCACGTGTTGTCGTCGACGCCTACATGTGACACCATTGCCTGGCGCCTCTGCTAATCACAACGTGGTAGGTGCTGAGTCTGTGTGTCTTACCTGGCCACCACCAGAAACTGGTCTATCTGTTTGTTGCTGAGTGGACACTCTGGATCCCAGAGCTTCTCCTCCAGTTTGGCCTGGTCCCTTTCAACTATTTCACCCGCTGGACACAAATAATCACCACACACACGCGTTTAAAATTCCAAATCTCCAAAAACAAGAGTACAAAATGCACCGTATTGACCCAAATATAAGACAGTATTTCTTCCTAAGAACACAATAAAAAAAAAAGCCCTCTTATATTCGAGGGTCAGCAACCTGCTAACCTACTTGTTGTGGCTCCCTTTGCAGATTTTTTTTAACAGTACAGTAGGGGGAATGTACATTTTTGAAAATACTTTTATCATTTCTGATGGTCTGTGAGGCCATGAATGTGTACAGGCTGACTGGACACTATACTTTTTTTTTCAAAAGCACATTTTATTTATTTTTGCCCTAAATTAAGTCCTACATGTATTGCAGTGAAGTATCTGACCTATTTTCTATTATGTTGTGGTGATCGCGACAGGTATTCACAAAGCAGGTCTCTAGTTTACGGGTTAAGGCTAATTTCCATTTTTATGCCGATTGGAACCTGTGACGGCTGTGCGCAAGTTAGCAGTAGTTGTTGTGACCCCAAGATGAAGAGGACAGCAGGAGACCGTGTGCAGGTAGAAGGTATTTAATATATGAAAAACAAACAATAGTGCAGCTGGGAGTGCACCGGAAGCATAGGGAAAGCTGTGCAATTACAAAACAGACTACAAGGTAAACTCAAGAGAATACTAGCAGTCAGCAAACAGTTGACATATGAGAGGCAATGTTCCAGCCACCAGCAAGAGCTGAAACTAAATAGACTTGATTACTAAACGAAAAGGAGGTGTGCTGGCAAACAAGTAAAGGTGCTGCAAAGACAAGTAACAGGAAGTGAAAACCAGAAAATAAAAACGCTAAACACCAAACAAAGGAAAACGCAAAACCATGTCCAAACTGTCAAGCCGGGCGTGAGAAAAAAACGTTGTTTATGTGCTTGTTCTTAATGTTATGTAAAGAGTAATACTTTTGATGCACTTCACCTTGACTCCTGCCTCTTCAAGAACACATATCCACATTGGTGACAATGCTAATGCTAACAACATGGCTAATGTTGGCAGCATATTTGCTAAGAATTCCTACTTCACGTAAATTCAATTACCACGGTCAGTCACGGAACCAATGAACAACAATAACGAGGGTTTATTGCAAGACTATTCAACTGGCGGCCCGGGCGCCAAATCCTGCGTGATAATGACACCCTATCAACCCCCCGAGTTCAGTTGAAAACTTGGGACACAAACATTTTTGCAGCAAATTCCTAAAAAAGAGTGCTCCTGTCGTATAGAGGAACTTGGACCATTGTAAAGACATTGGCAGAGCCGTCCATTGACATTTTACCTTGCTAGCAACCTTAGAACACTGGGGTCCAACTAGTGATTTACATAACTGAGGCGTTCCTCAAGACACCCTTTTCAGTCCTATCAGTTTTGGCAGTTACACATGTTTTCCCCAAGGTGATTTATGTCTCTAAGGTTGTGCGGTCGCCAGTAGTCATTTGTTCAAATTATTTAGTTACACTAATGGAGTTCCTCAAGGTTCTATTTTAGGTCCTCTCTTTTTCATTATTTAGGCCGGGGGTCGGGCACCTGTGGCTCTAGAGCCGCAAGCGCCGCCCTAGTGGTTCCCTGGAGCTTTAGAAAAGATTTATAAAAATGGAAAAAGATGGGTGAAATTTTTTTTCATTTTGTTTTATTATGGTTTCTGTAGGACGACAAAAATGACACAAACCTTCTTAAATATTATAAATCCACTATTTATATTAAAAATGCTTCATTGATGAGAGTATTTGGGGAGCGCCAAATTGTCCTACTAATTTTGGGGGTCATTGAGCTCACCGTATTTTGTTTACATGTACAAATTTCTGCAACGCTGCCACAGAAAGACGTGTTTTATGCCACTCCTTCCACAAGACTTTTTATGCTATGCGTGAATGCACAAAGGTTTGTAGGTATATTTGAGCTCATTTAATTTCCTTTACTTATGTCCTCTGTGTCCCGTATTTTTCGGACTATAAGTCACAGTTTTTTTCATAGTTTGGCCGGGGGTGCGACTTATACTCAGGAGCGACTTATGTGTGAAATTATTAACACATTAGCGTAAAATATCAAATAATATTATTTAGCTCATTCACGTAAAAGACTAGACCAGGGGTCGGCAACCCGCGGCTCTAGAGCCGCATGCGGCTCTTTAGCGCCGCCCTAGTGGCTCTCTGGAGCTTTTTAAAAAATTTATGAAAAATGGAAAAAGATGAGGGGAAAAAAATCTATTTTTTGTTTTAATATGGTTTCTGTAGAAGGACAAACATGACACAAGCCTCCCTAATTGTTACAAAGCACACTGTTTATATTAAACATGCTTCACTGATTCGAGTATTTGGCGAGCGCCGTTTTGTCCTACTAATTTTGGCGGTCCTTGAACTCCCCGTAGTTTGTTTACATGTATAACTTTCTCCGACTTTATAGGACGTGTTTTATGCCACTTCTTTTTCTGTCTCATTTTGTCCACCAAACTTTCCACAGAGGTGAGTTTTGTTGATGTTATTGACTTGTGTGGAGTGCTAATCAGACATATTTGGTCACTGCAAGCTAATCGATGCTAACATGCTATTTAGGCTAGCTATATGTACATATTGCATCATTATGCCTCATTTGTAGCTATATTTGAGGTCATTTAGTTTCCTTTAAGTCCTCTTAATTCAATTTATATCTCATGACACACTATCTGTATGTAATATAGCTTTTAATTTGTTGCGGCTCCAGACAGATTTGTTTTTGTACTTTTGGTCCAATATGGCTCTTTCAACATTTTGGGTTGCCGACCCCTGGACTAGACGTATAAGATTTCATCGGATTTCGCGATTAGGAGTGACAGATTGTTTGGTAAATGTATAGCATGTTCTATATGTTTTAGTTATTTGAATGACTCTTACCATAATATGTTACGTTAACATACCAGGCACGTTCTCAGTTGGTTATTTATGCCTCATATAACGTACACTTATTCAGCCTGTTGTTCACTATTCTTTATTTATTTTAAATTGCCTTTCAAATGCCTATTCTTGGTGTTGGGTTTTATCAAATAAATTTCCCCCAAAAATGCGACTTATATATGTTTTTTCCTTCTTTATTATGCATTTTCGGCCGGTGCGACTTATACTCCGGAGCGACTTATATTCCGAAAAATACGGTATTCAATGTATATTTGCATGTCCCGTGACGTATTTTCTGTATGTAATATTGGCTGCATTTCTGATAGTTGTTTGCGTGCCATGTTGTTATAGACCACAGTAAACGTTACCCAGCTTCCAAAGATTGTAATAAATCCATTAGAAGACAGCCTGGTGTTTCCTTGAACCTGGGAACACACATCTTTTCTACCTTTGGCCATTCTAAGCCAGTAATTTCCAGGAGTTAACTTGCCCTCTGAGAAGCCTCCGTTTTACTAATGTTGTAAAAATGTGTAGAATAAATAATACCTTTCTGCCAATTAAGATTTGCATCAGCCTGCGACACATACTCATTTTGATAGTAGGCTATTATAGCTAATATAGATACATCATGTGTGGCCTTCATTATAACACTTATCTAAGGCTTTGAATTTTTTGCGGCTCCAGATCTTTGGTCCAGTATGGCTCTTTCAACATTTTGGGTTGCCGACCCCTGATTTAGGCTATTCAGCTGGGGGGCCCGCAAATTCAGTTCACAAAACTTGGGAGAGACTCACATTTTTGAAGAGTGTCCTTAAAAACAGTAGAGCGCTCCTGTAACTCTGACAAAATAAATAAGACCAAAATCAAATTAATAAAAAAATCTAACTAATAGTGAAGGGAGAAGTCCGGCCCCTCGGTCATTAGCTTTCTGGAAAAGCGGCCCCAAAAACAATTTAGTTGAATATGCCTGGTTTATTGGATAAGATGTTTCATGTTTTGTAGCTTTTTTATTGGAATTAGGAGGGAATGGCTCTTTTAATAGCAAATGTTGCCAAACCGTGCTCTTGAGCAGTGTTTTTCAAAAACTGTGCCGGCACACTAGTGTGCCGTGAGATACAGTCTGGTGTGTCGTGGGAGATGATCTAATTTCACCTATTTGGGTTAAAAATATTTTTTGCAAACCAGTAATTATAGTCTGAAAATGATGTGTTGTTGTTGAGTGTCGGTGCTGTCTAGAGCTCGGCAGAGTAACTGTGTAATACTCTTCCATATCAGTAGGTGGCAGTCAGTAGCTAATTGCTTTGTAGATGTGGAGAACAGCGGAAGGCAGCGTGCAGGTAAAAAATGTGTCTAATGCTTAAACCAAAAATAAACAAAAGGTGAGTGCCCCTAAGAAAAGGCATTGAAGCTTAAGGAAGGCTATGCAGAACAAAACTAAAAATGAACCGGCTACAAAGTAAACAAAAACAGAATGCTGGACAACAGCAAAGACTTACTGTGGAGCAAAGACAATGTACATCCGAACATGACATGACAATCAACAATGTCCCCACAAAGAAGGATAAAAACAACTTAAATAGTCTTGATTGCTAAAACAAAGCAGTTGCGGGGAATAGCGCTCAAAGGAAGACATGAAACAGCTACAGGAAAATACCAAAAAAAGAGAAAAAGCCACCAAAATAGGAGCGCAAGACAAGAACTAAAACACTACACAGGAAAACAGCAAAAAAACCTCAAAATAAGTCAGGGTGTGATGTGACAGGTGGCGACAGTACACCTACTTTGAGACAAGAGCTATAGTGATACATGCTTGGTTATGGTTTAAAGTCATATACAACAATTGCGACAACGATTTTTTTACTGTCAACTGAGTTTTGTTTTTTAATGATTTCTGCTGGTGGTGTGCCTCCGCATTTTTTCAAAGCAAAAAATGTGCCTTAGCTCAAAAAAGGTTGAAAAACACTGCTCTAGAGGTGCAAACCCACATGCCGCCGCCATTCACTTGCAAACAGACAGAGATATTTGGACCGAGGGTTAAGTAGATTACTTTCACACGTGCCCAAACGCACCAGAGATTATTTTAAACGCACCCTAAGCAAACATATAACTTATGATGCCCAATTTAAGATAATGGTCTTACATTCAGGGTCGTCCTATATTTGAATCTGTATGCTACTTTAACAACAGCTAACTAATAAATGGGTGCAGTCCTAACCCTCTGGTAGCATTTCCGGTACGTCAGCCTGAAAGCGCGGCCCCACGCGGATCTCTCCTTTGTCGGCCAGCAGGGTCTTCTGCGTGGGATCGTACACCAGCGAGTAAAAGAAGGTATCCTGGGAAGGAAAAGCGTGGGAATCTTAAAAGGGGATTTAAGTGGGTGCATTCAGCACTTTTTAGAAAGAGGCTGCCCACTGGATGAAGAAGACGATGCCTCACCTCTTTGTCGAGGTACGAAAGGACCTCTTCGGTCTCATTCAGTAACGCCACGCTGCACTTCCCCCTGAGGAGAGGGGGACACACAAGAAAGGGGCATGTTAAAAACCCAAACAGGAAGTGAGCGAATGCATGTTCCCGCCAGTTCAAGCGCACTGCCGGAGTGGAACATGATGCACATTTACAACACCTGATGTGCGTCGCCGGTAGACTCTCGTACTGCCGCGAGAGGAAGAGTTCTCTGTGGCGGAGCTGGTGTTTCTGTTTGTCCGTCAGATCCGTCTCTGTCGGGTTCTCCTTCTCCTCCTCCAATTCCTCTGCGGAGACACAAGGTCATAAGAAGAAGTTCCTATTTTTTAACTAACACAACTACTAAGCAAATTATACAATCCCTTGTATTGTCACATCTTGACTTCTAAACAAGAACTAAATAAAATCCAGTTTACCCAAAACAGAGCTGCCAGACTAGCTCTCCATTGCTTGTTTAGGACTGGCATTGAGATAATGCATAATGAATTGTCATGGATGAGAGTTGGTGAAAGACTAGCTTGTAGTTTAATTCTTTTTTTTTTTTTTTTTTTAAATCTATACATACCATAAACCTGCTTATCTGTATTTTCAGCTGTTGCTTGCTAGTGAAAGTCACAACTATGGTGCCAGGCTAACCCTAAGAGGTGCTCGCACCTGTCTTAAACCTAAAACTGATGTTTTGAAAAAGACTGTACTGTATAGGGCAGGGGTCGGCAACCTTTACCAGTCACAGAGCCATTTTGACCAGTTTCACATATTATAGTTAACAATGGGAGCCGCTAAAATTTGGTGCGGCACGCGGGTTTTGAATGAATAACACTTGTCAGCGTCATGCGTGCCGTAATTGTACAGCATATAGCGCCCACTACAACCAGCGTGCCTGATCAGCCACACGTTGTATGGGGCTTCAGCTCCCTTACATAGGTGACAGCAAGGCATACTTGCTTAACAACCACACAGGTTACACTGACGGTGGCGGTATAAAAAATGTTTTAACACTCTTACTAATAATGCGCCACACTGTGAACCCACACCAAACAAGAATGACAAACACATTTCGGGAGAACATCTGCACCGTAACACAACATAAACACAACAGGACAAATACCCAGAATCCCATGCAGCCCTAACTCTTCCGGGATACATTATACACCCCTGCTACCAAACCCCGCCCACCTCAACCGACGCACAGAAGGGGTTGGGGGGGTGGGGGTGGGGGGTCGATGTGTGAGGGAGCAGGCTTGGGGTGGGGGCGGGGTTTGGTGGTAGCAGGGGTGTATAATGTAGCCCGGAAGAGTCAGGGCTGCATGGGATTCTGGGTGTTTGTTCTGTTGTGTTTATGTTGTGTTAAGGTGCAGATGTTCTCCCGAAATGTGTTTGTCATTCTTGTTTGGTTTTGGTTCAAAGTGTGGCGCATTATTAGTAAGAGTGTTAAAGTTGTTTTATATGGACACCGTCAGTGTAACCTGTGTGGCTGTTGAGCAAGTATGCCTTGCTGTCGCGTACGTTTGCAAGCAGAAGATGTATATTGTATAACAAGTGTTGGGCTGGCACGCTGTTAATACAGATTGTAGAGGGCGCCAAATGTTGTACCATCACAGCACGCCCTTATTATAGCTTTAAGGGTGAAAATCGGTGAATATTAATCCCGGGAGTTTTCTGCGAGAGGCACTGATATCCGGAAGTCTCACGGGAAAATTGGGGGGTTCAGCAAGTAAGCTGCTGAGCCGCATCAGAGTGATCAAAGAGCCGCTTGCGGCACCGGAGCCGCGGGTTGCCGACCCCTGGTATAGGGCAATCACTTACTGGAATCTACTTCCACAATATCTGGTATCAATCACCAGCATAGTGGGTTTTAAAAATAGACTAAGAGGAGAAGTATTGCGGAAAGAGATTATTCTAGATCAGACCTTGACAAATTAAGGCCCGTGGGCCACATGCAGCCCGTTAAGCTTTTCAATCTGGCCCACCGGACATTCCCAAATATTTTTTTTTTTAGATCTTTAAGATGGAAAGTGTAGCTGCCATTATGATGTGTAGTGATGTTTTCAAATGACCGTAAGTCTTGAACTATATAAAGTATTTCAACGGTTGGAATCTGCGCTTTTGCATGGTATACTAGTTACTATGGTCATCTAATTAGTTACTATGGTCATCTAATTAGTTACTATAGTCATCTAATTAGTTACTACGGTAATCTAAGTCACAACAGCTCAGAGGAGGCACCAAGCAGTGTGGAGATTTTCACAACAAAGTTTTAAAGCTTAGTGATATTTCAGATACATCAGATTGTAGGTGGGTTTTTTTGTTTGTTTTGCTGAGTTTGTTGCATTTTTGTTGTGTTTTGCTTAATTGTAAAATATGTCGATGGAGAGGGGGTGTGACGTTCATATGTTGTCAATATTCAGTGTTTTGTCGGTCATAGTTAATATTGTAAATCCCACATTCTTTATTTTCATGTACATTCTGGATGTCTTATTCAGTAAAAAAACAAAACAAATTCCATTTCGTTTTTAAGGTGGTCTGTCATAATGTTTTTAGCATTGAATCAGACATTATTGGGAGGTTCTGTAGATATACCGGCCCCCAGACACATTGTTTCTATAAATAATTGCCCAGGCCTGTTCCAGATTGTACCTAATGTCATGACTGGTTTTATTGATTATTGACTATTTTATTGGATTATGGGACAAGCAGTAGAAAATGGATGGATGGTACTTTTTCGTCACTTATTGATTGTCTTTGGTACACTAATGTTACTTGGTTATTTGTTTAATATTTGCAAAAACATATATATCTATTTTTATATTGCTCTTTTTAACTTTGGTATGAACATTATTATGTAAAGTCGAAGTTATTATTTTTTTGTTCTTTGTTGTTGCTATTTTTGTAAACTTTTGTTTTGTGATTGTGTGATGTTTTTTGCCTGGACTCCAGGAAGAATAGTCTCCACTGCGGTGTAGACTAATGGGGATCCTTAATAAAGTAAACTAAACATCAGAAGACAATTCCGGAACCTTATGCCGTATTTTTTGTCATTGCCACAATTTTTTGGTGCCATGTTGACCACGAATCATCTGTTGTAGTTATCCCTGATAGTTGTGGACCTGCCTGGACACCACTTCCTGCAGCATTGCTGCTAATGTTGTAAGCATAGACTTGTGTGCACACAAGTTAGCTGTACATTTATTTATCATTTGGATTCATGCCGCATGTTGGCCTCACAGTCAGGAGATTGAGGGTCCAAATCTCCGTTCGGACACTTTGAATGAGGGTGGGTTATCTTCGACTAACTGGAGGCTCTAAATTGTCCATGTGTGACTCTGAGCGTGAATGAAGGAGCGAGGAATAGCAAAATATGCTACACTACCGTATTTTCCGCACTATAAGGCGCACCTAAAAACCACAAATTTTCTCAAAAGCTGACAGTGCGCCTTATAACCCGGTGCGCTTTATATATGGATAAATATTAAGATTCATTTTCATAAAGTTTCGGTCTCGCAACTTCGGTAAACAGCCGCCATCTTTTTTCCCGGTAGAACAGGAAGCGCTTCTTCTTCTACGCAAGCAACCGCCAAGGTAAGCACCCGCCCCCATAGAACAGGAAGCGCTTCTTCTTCTACTGTAAGCAACCACCCGCCCGTGTAGAAGAAGAAAAAGCACGCGGATATCACCATACGTTTCATTTCCTTTGTGTGTTTACATCTGTAAAGACCACAAAATGGCTCCTACTAAGCGACAGGTATCCGGTTCATGAAAAGACGCAATCTCTCCATCCGCACACGGATTACTATTTCACAGCAACTGATATTCCTGTGAAACGCACTGTGGATACAACGGGAGCACGTACGGTGAATATTCGCACCACAGGGAATGAGAAGTCATCCTTCACTGTGGTTCTAGCTTGCCATGCTAATGGCCAGAAACTTCCACCCATGGTGATATTCAAAAGGAAGACCTTGCCAAAAGAGACCTTTCCAGCCGGCGTCATCATAAAAGCTAACTCGAAGGGATGGATGAAGAAAAGATGAGCGAGTGGTTAAGGTAAGTTTAAGTTTACGCGAAGAGGCCGGGTGGCTTTTTTCACGCAGCTCTGTCCATGTTGATATACGTATGTTTGTGATTGCACATTTGCGTACATTTTGGGAGTGAACAGAGTTGTTAGAACGCTGGTTCTTAATATATTATTAAAGTTTGACTGACCTATCTGACTGTTTTTTTGACATTCCTTTAGCGCAGTTAGATGCGGCTTACAACACGGGGCGGCTTATAGGTGGACAAAGTTTTGAAATATGCCGTTCATTGAAGGCGCGGCTTATAACCCAGGGCGCC
Source organism: Nerophis lumbriciformis (assembly GCF_033978685.3). Lineage (NCBI taxonomy): Eukaryota > Metazoa > Chordata > Actinopteri > Syngnathiformes > Syngnathidae > Nerophis > Nerophis lumbriciformis. The sequence goes on along the minus strand of NC_084586.2, from coordinate 12,986,401 downwards.
TTATGGTGCGGAAAATACGGTACATACTGTCACACCGGTGGAGGATATGCTAACTGCTAAGTTAGAGCTCTTGAATGTAAACAGAGATGGGGGGCTCGATACAAATATGTGGCAGTTTTGTATCTGGTTGATACTACAGTGGTTGGAGCAATATCTTTTTTTATTATCAAAAATTGTTTAGTAATTTTTAACTCAGAAAATAAGTCTCTAGACCTGGGGTCAGCAACCCGTGGCTCTAGAGCCGCGTGCGGCTCTTTAGTGCCACCCTAGTGGCTCCATGGACCTCATTCAGAGATGTGTGAAAATGGATGTGTTTGTTTTAATGTTTTCTGTAGGAGAACAAACATGACACAAACGTTCCTAATTGTTGGAAATCCCACTGTTTATGTTATACATGCTTCACTGATGAGAGTATTTGGCAAGCACCGTTTTGTCTAACTCATTTTAGCGATCCTTGAACTCATCGTAGTTTGTTTACATGTACAACTTTCTCTGATGCTGCCACAGAACGACGTGTTTTATGCCACTCCTTCTTTTTCTCATTTTGTCCACCAAACGTTTTATGCTGTGCGTGAATGCACAAAGGTGAGCTTTGTTGATTTTATTGATTTGCTGGAGTGCTAACCAGGCATATTTGGTCAGTGCATGACTGCAAGCTAATAAATGCTAACATGCTATTTAGGATAGCTGTATGTACATATTGCATCATTATGCCTCAATTGTAGGTATATTTGAGTTAATTTACTTATGTCCTCTGTGTATTTAATTTATATTTGCATGTCTCATGACACATTATTTGTGTGTAATATTGGCTGCATTTCTGATGGTTGTTTGCCATGTTGTTCCAGACCATAGCAAACGTTACCCAGCTTGCAAAGATTGTAATGAATCCATTAGAAGAAGACAGCCTGCCGTTTCCTTAAATTTGGACACACACATCTATACCTTTGGCCATTCTGAGCCAGTAATTTCCAGGAGTTATCTCATCCTGTGACAAGCCTCTATTTTACTAATGATTTCCAATGTTGCAAAAATGTGTAGAATAAAAATTTAAATACAACATTTGTGTCAGCCTTTGATAGGAGGCTAATATACTGTAGCTAATATAGACACTTGCATCATGTGTTGCCTACATTATAACACTTATATAAGGCTTTTAATTTTTTTGCGACTACAGACAGATTTATTTTTTGTATTTTTGGTCCAATATGGCTCTTTCAACATTCCGGGTTGCCGACCCCTGCTCTCGACAAAGGGCCAAAAACTCAAAGGATTGATTAAATTAGAGCCAATAGGAGTAACTAACTGATATTGTTAGACTTCCATCCTGTGTTTTTTCTTAATCAAAAATTAAAATCAATTAATGAATTTGAAAATTTGAAGTATCAGTATAAGCATTGGTATGACCAATACTGCACCCGTAAATACAATTGAACCTCGATTTACGAACCCCTGTATTTTCAAACTTTTCGGTTTACAAACTTTTAGAACGAGCCAAATGCGTCTCAATCTGCGACCCATGTCTCTATGTACGAACGCTTCTTTCAGTCATTGATTTAGCAGCAAACGTCACATACTGTCCAGATTGAGACGCATTTGGCTCGTTCTAAAAGTTTGTAAACCGAAAAGTTTGAAAATACAAGGGTTCGTAAATCGAGGTTCAACTGTATTTACGGGTGCAGTATTGGTCATACCAATGCTTACTAGTCACTTTTCAGCGCTCAAGTGTGTGTGTGCCTTTTCTGTGTTTATTCGCCTTTTGACAAGTTGTGTCCATTTTGCAAATTTAATATGAGTCCCAAAAACTCAACAGACCAGCGTGGAAAGGAGGAGGAAATCACCCTGAAATTAGACTGCCTGCTGCTTTCTCTCCAGCTCCTCTGCCGATTTTGATGTTGTTAAAGGTAAAAAATAAAGCTGATCGTTTGTGAGGGCACCAATGTGATTTCTGTGTCTTGGCAGAGCAGCAAATACAGCACAGTTCATGTTCAAGTATTGGCTTGTTAATAAAGAGAACGTTGATCCATCATCCCCTTATTATTTGTTTGTTTGATGTATAGTACTGTATACCATTTTATATTCTATTCAAAGTGTACAAACATTCACAAAAATATGGACTTTTGTTGAGGCTGGAACCCATTATTCATACTTACTTTACAATGTTTCTTACGAAAAAATTTGCTTGACTTTAAAAACTTTTCGATTATCGAACTCTGTTCAAGAACCAATTAAGTTCTACTGTACTAAATGTGTGGTATCACGCCAAACTAATGTAAAGTATCCAAATGACAGGAGAGTAGGTGTTTATTACATTTCACCAGAAGTGTAGAGAAACATGTTACAACACAACATAACCAAATATTAAGAGTAAATTAGCAAGTAGATTAATAATAGCTTTGATAAAAAAATAATTGAAAATGACAAAATATGATACCGCAGCTAAATTAGGAGTCTTTGGAACCTATTTGAAAATGGTTCTGTTATCATTTACATACCAAAAAATGTATTGTAATATATATCGTTATCGCAGGAGGCAGCAATCTAAAGCACAGGCCAAAAGTTTGGACACACCTTCTCATTCAATGTGTTTTCTTTATTTTCATGACTATTTACATTGTAGATTGTCACTGAAGGCAACAAAACTATGAATGAACACATGTGGAGTTATGTACTTAACAAAAAAAGGTGAAATAACTGAAAACATGTTTTACACACTCTTGGCATTCTCTCAATGAGCTTCAAGAGGTAGTCACCTGAAATCGTTTTCACTTTATAGGTTTGCTTGAAGCTCAAAAGAATGCCAAGAGCGTGCAAAGCAGTAATCAGAGCAAAGGCTATTTTGAAGAAACTAGAATATAAAACATGATTTCAGTTATTTCGCCTTTTTTTGTTAAGTACCGTATTTTTCGGAGTATAAGTCGCTCCGGCCAAAAATGCATGATAAAGAAGGAAAAAAACATATATAAGTCGCACTGGAGTATAAATCGCATTTTTGGGGGACATTTATTTGATAAAACTCAACACCAAGAATAAAGTTAAAGTTAAAGTCCCAATGATTGTCACACACACACTAGGTGTGGTGAAATTTGTCGTCTGCATTTGACCCATCCCCTTGTTCACCCCCTGGGAGGTGAGGGGAGCAGTGGGCAGCAGCGGTGCTGCGCCCGGGAATCATTTTTGGTGATTTAACCCCCAATTCCAACCCTTGATGCTGAGTGCCAAACAGGGAGGTAAAGGGTCCCATTTTTATAGTCTTTGGTATGACTCGGCCGGGGTTTGAACTCACAACCTACCGATCTCAGGGCGGACACTCTAACCACTAGGCCACTGAGTAGGTTGACATTTGAAAGGCAATTTAAAATAAATAAAGAATAGTGAACAACAGGCTGAATAAGTGTACGTTATATGAGGCATAAATAACCAACTGAGAACGTGCCTGGTATGTTAATGTAACATATTATGGTAAGAGTCATTCAAATAACTATAACATATAGAACATGCTATATATTTACCAAACAATCTGTCACTCCTAATCGCTAAATCCGATTAAATCTTACGTCTCTTACGTGAATGAGCTAAATAATATTTGATATTTTACGGTAATGTGTTAATAATTTCACACATAAGTCCCTCCTGAGTATAAGTCGCACCCCCGGCCAAACTATGAAAAAAACTGCGACTTATAGTCCGAAAAATACAGTACATAACTCCACATGTGTTCATTCATAGTTTTGATGCCTTCAGTGACAATCTACAATGTAAATAGTCATGAAAATACAGAAAACACTTTGAAATGAGAAGGTGTGTCCAAACTTTTGGCCTGTACTGAATAATACAATGTATATTTCAGGCCATATCGCCCATTCCTAGTGGCAAATAACATAACTTGCTTATGTTACATCCATGTTATTGTTTTTTATCAGTTGTTTGGCCAATAATGCTGCCATTAGTGCAGCCTCTCAGCATAAGTCAAACGCGTGAGTTTGTGTAAAAATCAGCAAATCAAACCCAGCGCGAACCGAGTGGATTCTCTGAGAGGCGTCTCTGGTCTTAATCTGTGGTTTTCGAAAATCCATTAGTGACGTAACCAGCGACAAAACAAAAGGAGGGGGCGGGGGAGAACCCCTCTAGCGTGCCTCACGTCGTCACTCTGCCTTTCTCTCGCGGACAAAACGGTGCATTAGCGTCTCTCTCTCTCTCTCTTGTCATGTTGCCCTCCACCATCATGTGAATGAAGCCAGCAAAGGGCATTCATGTAAAAAGACACTTATGTTTTCGATGACTAAGCGCTGCCATTGTGATGGCGAGATGACTGTCATGTAGTCAGTGCCTGAAGAGAAAGAGAGCACGCATAATGTGTGTCATCCGAGATGGAGAGACTTGTGTTCAGTCGGAACATTTCTCATCTGTCCACAAACGGATATGTCACTTTTTACTTTGGGATGCAAGTCAGTTCAAGGGAGAGGCATGACACACCGCATCCGACGGGACTCACTCGCATGTTTGTCCGCCAGCTGGATGAGGCTGTGAGAGATGTCCCTCCTTCTGTAGAAGCACACCACCTTGGCCTCCACATTCCCACTGGCCGTCTGCAGGGAGAGAAGATGCTGATGGAGTGAAGAAGGTGGCAAAGTACCCCCCCACCCCAACCCCTGTCTCAATGGAGCCATCACACAAGTTTCTAATTTCCCCAGAGAGCGCTCTCTCCTTTGTGTCCGCTTCAAACCGCCATGCAGCTATGACAAGATGACCGGGGCAGTAATGGCGCATTTGACAAAAATGATTGATCGATTGATTGTCTGGCAGGCCGTGTAATAGTTAGAGTGACAGGATGAAAGACGCTGCGGCCATAAAACACAGATTGATGGAGTGCAGAACATGACAGGCTGTGGAGTTTGAGACAACTGTCTCACTTGTGGCAATTTACTTTTGCAGGTGAAATTATCTTGTGCCACCCGTTTACATCTGGCAACCATTCATTATAAGGCTATACGCTCGAATGATTCCGATTGTAGTTTCCAGCTTTAGCCTTACAGAAAGGCTGGGTTGAAAACAGACGTGCATCTTATGGTAGTACCGTATTTTTCGGAGTATAAGTCGCACCGGAGTATAAGTCGCACCTGCCGAAAATGCATAATAAAGAAGGAAAAAAACATATATAAGTCGCAATGGAGTATAAGTCGCATTTTTGGGGGAAATTTATTTGATAAAACCCAACACCAAGAATGGACATTTGAAAGGCAATTTAAAATAAATAAAGAATAGTGAACAACAGGCTGAATAAGTGTACGTTATATGAGGCATGAATAACCAACTGGTATGTTAACATAACATATTATGGTAAGAGTCATTCAAATAACTATAACATATAGAACATGCTATACGTTTACCAAACAATCTGTCACTCCTAATCGCTAAATCCCATGAAATCTTATATGTCTAGTAGGGATGTCCCGATCCGATATTTGGATCGGATCGGCCGCTGATATTTGCCAAAAAATGCGTATCGGCAAGGGATGGGAAAATACCGATCCAGATCCAGTTTAAAAAAAAAACTCCGGTCCGTGTTTTCCAACGCACAGATTTAAAGAATACATTCCACTTTTCTGCTGCTCCCTATTCCCGTTCCGCATTTTCCAGCACACCTTCAACACATCCACAGGTCTATGGATTCTCACGCAGTTGCTTTTAGCTGCTGGCATTGCACTACAGGCTCTTCCCACTCCTTCTTCTGTCTCCTTCTCACAGACAGCAAGCGCAACTTCTTACACATGTCACACGTCACATACGTGTACGTCCTCTCCCAGCAGAGAGGTAGCAGCATGGCTAACGTTAGCTGTGATGCTAGCCGCCTGCTCAAACGTCCTCTGCCCACGGCAAATCTATGCCACGCACAAAATCAAATAAAAAAATAAGCGCATAATAATTTTCGACACACGGACACGACAGAGAAAACAGTTTTCGTCATCATTGTTCAAATATTGTGACGTCTGTCGAGACGCTTATCTCCATTCGGTGCCACACGTCCACACCATCAAAATGCCGAGGCAAAAATTTCCACATCAACACCGTATGAAAAAATTTGTGATTTTTTTAGTTGTGATTTCCTTCTCTGCATGAAAGTTTAAAAGTAGCATATATTAATGCAGTATGAAGAAGAATGTTTTAATGTAGACATGCAAGCCTTGAAAGAACATTTTGAAAATCAAGACTACATTTCCTGCAAATGGGTGCATTTCTACCCTATATTTTAACTTTAGATTTATTCTCATATCAAACTCTTTTGGCTGTCTTTTTGACACTTACATCAGGCGCCCCCCTCCACACCCCGGATCATAAATAATGTAAATAATTCAATGTGATTATCTTGTGTGATGACTGTATTATGATGATAGTATATATCTGATAGTATATATCTGTATCATGAATCAATTTAAGTGGACCCCGACTTAAACAAGTTGAAAAACTTATTCGGGTGTTACCATTTAGTGGTCAATTGTACGGAATATGTACTTCACTGTGCAACCTACTAATAAAAGTCTCAATCAATCAATCAAAACACATAGAATAATCATACTGCTGTGATTATATGCATCAAGTGTTCATTCAAGGCTAAGGCAAAATATCAAGATATATATCGTGTATCGCAATATGGCCTTAAAATATCGCAATATTAAAAAAAGGCCATATCGCCCAGCCCTAGTTTCAATGATGCCATTTCTGTTTGTCATGTATAATTTTGTCTATTTTGTGTTTATCCTTGAATAAACAGGTCAGTTTCTTGTTACCAACCATTGTGTATTATTCAAACTCCCCTAATTCAGCTGGCTAGTTGTTATCAAGAGTACTAAAAACCCTTTTCAACATGATTCTGACAACTAAGTAGGCTAAATAACTTTAAACTTTAATCCATGCTCGGATAGGCCAGTATCGGTCAGTATCGGTATCGGATCGGAAGTGCAAAAACAAAATCGGTATCGGACCGGAAGTGCAAAAACCTGGATCGGGACATCCCTAATGTCTAGTCTCTTACGTGAATGAACTAAATAATATTATTTGATATTTTACAGTAATGTGTTAATAATTTCACACATAAGTCGCTCCTGAGTATAAGTCGCACCAAACTATGAAAAAAACTGCGACTTATAGTCCGAAAAATACGGTATTTGGATTTCCTTATTTGGCTACGTGGGCTTTTTCTAGTGTTTCCTATATATTTATTCCTTTGTGGCGGACCACCATTGATATATGTTAATTAGGGGTGTAACGATTCGTTGCACCAACAATTCACTTTGATTCAATATTTGTGGTTGCCGATACTACTCAGGGACAATCTCAGCAGAAATGAATTATGGATGTAAACAACAATTAATGGCCAATGCGTTCACATATTATTTGAAGGAAGTGCAACCAACACATTAGGTTGAGTTGAAAGGAAACCTTTTCTGCTTACATTTTCAACATTCAAGACATTTTCAATAAAACTACAGTAATCAACGTTACATCAACATTGTAGATTTACCTGCTAAATAAAGTGCCCCGACCCGGCCCTACAGTATTTGTTCTCAGTCCTGGCGTCGCCGATGACGAACAACGTCCCAGGTGTGCGGAAGCATGTATGCACCTTCATCCTTGTCGATGGTACTGGCCCCTCGTTTCCTAAATCCCATAGCCTCCTTGATCCAACTCTAGTATTTATTTGTTTCTGATTAAATAACTTTTCCTTGGGTGCCATTTGTTGTGTTCCGTAAGTCGGCACGCTGGCTATCACTTCCGTTTTGTCAGTCGTGTCATTTGTGGCTAAACGTTAAGTTGTGGCTTAATATTATTGTGTTGTGTTGTTTGTCTCGGTTGTGGCTTTTGCAATCGTGCTGTAGCTGTAATTAACGATATTGTCTTGTGGCGTTTGTTATGACCTTTCTCGACCACTGTAGCTGTCCGCTATTTTTGTGATGACGTGAGAGACGGGCAAAAGACTTAATGTTTAATGTCCTTCTTTTTTTTTTCTTTTTTTTTTGAAGTGCTAAAGTTCAAGTACCAGTAGAGTGGACAAACAAGACACCTCTATATTACAGCTATTGTCATATATATCTGATTTATGACACCAAAAGACTTCCAAAGTCTGCAAATAAATAGATACGATCAAAATAGTATAAATCCCAGGGAGATTCCGGTGCCATTTTGAGAGTTAATGAGCATGCCAGTCACGAGTGAGAGTTAGGAACCACAGATCCCTTCCCCATCAACAACAATGCTAATTAAGCAGACTTTGTGAAAACCAACGATTACCTTTGGAAAAAATGATGATCCAAAACCTTCTATTTTTGAGACCGAACACAAAGAGGATGAGCAATGAGTTTCAGAAGTTGAGTGCTAAACGGATCCTGCTTTATTGCTAGATGCTTAGCATACAAACAATTATCGTAGATTCAATCGCACACCTCACAAAGGGTTAAAAAAAAGCTTCCGCAACTACATCTTGTTTGTCATCTTGGGGGATGTCAAAGTCGACCAGCCTCTCGGTCCATGGCCACATGTGTCTACTACCTGGGGAGAGATTCATGAATTACAATCTAGAATGTACTTTTAGCAAGCTTGAGACAAAGCAGAAGAAATTGCCGGCTCGGTGTGTCAATAATAGCAGCGTAAGCTCGCATTAGCAAACTGCTAACAATGAGCTGCTAAAACAGGCCGTCTGCGTTGGCACTTTTAACAATATCGCTTACATTTGGTTAATTTTAAGGTCACGACATGTAAATGGAGTACTGTTGGCGGTTTCTGGATGTTTTTAGAGGATATAATGGGCGCAATCTGTTGACTCAATTGTTAGCTATTTATTTACGATTTCGAATGCATAAAAAAGCCAAGCATATATGTTCTTGACTTACATAAGGTTTGTGAATCATAAATAGCACATCTCTTTCAAATCTTTGCGTATCTACAGCATGACTGATCTGATAACATGGTCAGAGTGCAAAAGGGTTCCTCCAGTGACGTAGAATCTACAGAAATTGCTGAAAGTTTTCGGAGCGGAATATTCAAAACGGCCTACAGAATTTCTCGCATTTTGTGATGTTTAGATGGTATTTTCACATACTTTGCGGATTGTAAATACAATTGGATATGTTTTAATGGATACAATAAAACACAATAAATCACAAAGTCAACTTGTTTTTCCATTCTACTAGTACTTTAAGGAAATCTGGGCGGATCTCGTCCTCCCCCGGGGCACTGCCACCTTGACAACCTCAGCCCCAGAGATAAGAGAGCTCACCACGGAGTCCCTCGACACTGCTTCCTAATAAGAAGACGTGTAGGTGGGATTGAGAAGGTCTTCAAAGTATTTTTTCCACCAATTCACAACATTCAGAATCGAGGTCAGCAGCACACCATCCATACCAAATAAGTTGTTGACAATGCACTGCTTCTCCTTCCCGAGACGGCAGATGATGGTCCAAAATCTCCAAAAGTCGTTCTATATGGCCTTGCCAAACTCCTCCAATGTTGGAGTTTTTGATACCGCAACCGCCAAAGCAGCACTCAGCTTAGCCTGTTGATACCTGTCAGCTGCCTGCTGAGTCCCATGAGCCCAAAAGACCCGATAGGCATCACTCACCGCTGGTGTCCACCACAGTAGGTTCTGGGATTCCCCCCACAGGCACCAACCACCTTGGGGTCATAGCTCTGATCAGAAGTCTCTACAATAGAGGCATGAAACATTACCCACTCGGACTCAAAGGCCCCCCTCCTCCTTCGGAAAATGTTCAAAGCTCTTTTGGTGGTGGGAATTGAAACTCTTTGACGGGAGACTCTGCCAGCTGTTCCCAGCAGACTCTCACAGTGAGTTTGGGCCTACAAGGTCTAACCGGCATCCTCCCTCACCAATGGAGCCAACTCACCACCAAGTAGTGATTGGTTGAAAGTTTCATCCCTCTCTTCACCAGAGTGTCCAAGACGTGGGACTGTAAGTCCGACGACATGACCAAAAAGCTGATCACCGAAATTCAGCCCAGGGTGTCCTTGTGCTTTTTAACGGACAATCTATAACATGCACAAAAGTCTTAACAACAAAACACCACCAGCGTCCGTTCCTTCCAATCACGCCTCTCCAGGTCTCACCGTCTCTGCCAATGTGAGGGTAGAAGTCTTCCAGCAGGACAAAGTAGAGCGCTTTCCAATACTCCCTCTATTGAATCCAAAAAAGGGCAGGCACTCTGAACTACTGTTTGGCGTGCAAGCACAAACCACATTCAGGACCCTTCCCCTCTTCCAGAGGTAGAGGGAGACCACCCTTTCGTCTACAGGGTCTGGGTCCAGAGAGGGGCCCCGGTGACCCGCATCTGGGCGAGGGAAACTTGTCTCAATGTTTTCTTGACTTCATTGGGGTCTTTTAAGCTGCTCTCTATCTGGACCCTCACCTAGGACCTGTTTGTAAACCCTACCAGGGGCATAGAAGCCCCTGACAACTTAGGACAATGGGACACGCAAACACCCCTACCACTATAAAGTGGCAGCTAAAGAAGCAGCCTTCTCATTCATTATTTATTTCTTTTAAGTTAAAGTTAAAGTACCAATGATTGTCACACACACACTAGGTGTGGTGAAATGTGTGCTCTGCATTTGACCCAGCCCCTTGTTCACCCCCTGGGAGGTGAGGGGAACAGTGAGCAGCAGCGGTGGCCGCGCCCGGGAATCATTTTGGTGATTTAACCCCCAATTCCAACCCTTGATGCTGAGTGCCAAGCAGGGAGGTAATGGGTCTCATTTTTATAGTCTTTGGTATGACTCGGCTGGGGTTTGAACTCACGACCTAGCGATCTCAGGGCGTACAGTCTAACCACAATAAATGATAAATGCAGGTCAATGCATACATTAGTAAAAAGATGAGTGAGGAGACTCCGACAGGTGTGCTCGGTGGTAAATGTCCCTTTAAAATACACCTTGAGTCCTTGGCAGGACTTTAGAAAAAAATGTGAGCAGGTTTGAGAAAATAAATGAGGTGCATTCAAGTAAAAACATTTTTTTTAAGTGTACGACATTCTGACAGTAAAATTGCATTTGTTTCAAAATATTTGGGCAGTTTTTTTTCAGTTATTTTGAATAATGGAAGCAAGTAAATTATTGCTATCATCAAAATTCAAAAGAGTGATTTTTAATTTTTTTTAAATTATTCGTTTGATAGTCTTCTGTCCCACAACATTTTCCTGCTCACCGACTGCGTCAAGGCCAATTATACAAATTAGTCAACGTCAGGGTTCCCCTTAATGTAACCGATCGTGGCGCAACACCTCGGTAAAATAAACGCCGCCACACCTTAAAATTAATTTTTTTACGTGAATACAAATTAAAATAATAGAACGGATTGTAGCCTCCAGAAGAAGTCACACACAGTCTGATGCTCTTTTTAACTCTTATTGCCAATCTTATGCTAACAACCGGCCCAGTTCCAACAGGTATTCCCTCCACACACTTTTGTCTCCGTGCTTTAACTCCCAGGCACACAACAACACTTCTTAGTTCTCCGCCAATCCCCTTTCAGGCACAGACGGTGTGTTTGCGATCAAGGGAAAATGAACATCAAAACCACATGAACAAAAAAACATTGAAGGTCGTTAAGCATGAATGAATATACCGTAAATAGCCTAATATTTGCGCACTTTTGACTCGGGATGCACCATGCACCAGCATGTCTGCTATGTGGACATACTTTAATATATCCCGGATATACACGCGGACAGCCATCTACAAAATGTGCAAATATTAAGATGACAGTGGAAGAGGAGAGAAAGTCCAACTGGAGCAGCAGCACAAAGCAAGTGTGACGTCATACTCGCTGCAGCTGTTTGTCGGGGACATCGAGGGAGTCTCTAAACACGAGTACAGTCTATAATAACACCGGAAAAAGATGCTAGATTTGTTGCTATTCAATTTCTAATAAAGAAAAGTCGCTAAAATAAGCAGCAACAACTGAAAATAGAGCAAAATGATATTTAAAAAATATATGTGAATACTAATTAGTAGGGGTGTAACGGTACCATTGAACCATTTCGATACGGGGGTTTCGGTTTGGTTCGGAGGTGTACCGAACGAGTTTCCACACAAACATATTAAGTAGCAGCCTAAGCTAAAGTCTTAACAAGCTGCTCCGTTTCCTTCTGCCTCTTCTCTGTCAGTCCTCTACACAGCACCCAGCATTGTCCCACCCACACAACCATCTGATTGGTTACACACATAGCGGTAACAGCCAATCAGCAGTGTGTATTCAGAGCGATAACAGCCAATCAGCAGTGCGTATTCAGAGCGCATGTAGTCAGTGCTTAGCGTTTAGCAGGTAAGCATCAGGCAGCGGACTCTCCCCAAGTTATAATAAACACCTCCCAGTCAACTACTAGTAAATAAATACTAGTAACATCACTATGAGCCCGTTGACCTTCTAGAAATATAAAAGGCATCTCAGCTCGCTCGCAGTCCTGTCTTGAGGTGAAGGCTAATTCGCTTTTAGCGTAACATTAGCTCATTTTGTGGTGTGTGTGTGTGTGTGTGTGTGTGTGTGTGTGTGTGTGTGTGTGTGTGTGTGTGTGTGTGTGTTACGGACAGCAAAGCCCTGTCTGTCTATTATTTCACTTTACCTTTTTCTGTGTTGAATGAGCTGTGTTGAAGCAGCAAAAAAGGACATTATGTTAAATAAAGTGTTTCTGTCTCTGATAGTTGATATAATAATGTAACTGCATCATTAAGCCTACATGAACTCCATGGTGTTCAGGGATGAATAGTCTCTCCTATTGCTATTGTACTATTTTTTCAGCAATAGTTACATTAATCATTAGTAATGGAGCAGCCTAGTTTTGAATGGCAGGGTCCCTGCTATCACATGTTGATAAAACTATAACATTTACATAATAAAAATCAACTACAGACTTCCCAAATGCTGTAATAAATTAAGCATGATGAGTTGACTTGAAACTGTTTAATGTTGCACTTTTTATATGTAGAAGAAAAGTTTTGTCATTTTATTTAATCTGAGCAACAATTTGAGGCAGATTAATGTTGATTAATGTGGGCAGAATTAATATAGTGTTCCCAATGTTAAAAGGATAAAGAAATTTGGTAAATAAATAACCAAAACATTTATATTTTGTTGTTTTCTTACTGTGCCAAAAATTAACCGAACCGGGACTTCTAAACCGAGGTACGTACCGAACCGAAATCTTTGTGTACCGTTACACCCCTACTAATTAGTAATAACACATTTGTCTTTAAATGTATGTGTACTTTTTTTAGCCTTTTTAAATAAATGTATAAATCATGCGATGACGTCATGATGACCACACCACCACCGCAACAGGTATTTTGGCAATCTAGGGGTAACCCTGAATGTCATGTAGAAAACCAACCCCCTCCACTAGTACAAAATAGACAGCAGTCCAGTGGGAGACAATCCATCTGATAAAGAACCTTACAAGAGCCTTCTGACTGAGCACCTGCGCAGGTCACAGGGAACCTGACCAAGCCTGTTGCTATGACGATAAATGCAAAAAACATTAGGCATCTAACGTTTAAAATGTGGGCTGAAACAGTTCACCAGGCAAAAGGCAACAAAAAAAGAATTACTCCAATAATCTAAATAATGGGTATTTACGGTACTTTTTTCACGCCGATACTGACACGATATCTTCCTGCTTCTCAAAACTGATACCGATACCTGATACTTATTTTTATCTCCTATTTTGTAAATATAGATTTAACACTAGTGTGTGCATAGTTGGAGATAAGAAAGAGTCAAACAGAGGTGGATTTGACAAATTAGTAGGTTTGTCCTGAGTACTCAGTATCAGTATCAGTCAGTATCTTCAATGATGGTAAAGGGCTGGTGGTCGAGCGCCATGATGAAATTACAGATCACTTTAACCCTTAGGTTGTCTCTGGTATACTTTTTGGACTTTCACAACTCTTCTGTGATAGGAACAAGCCCCGGGCCTTTCTTAGCGGCTGCCTTTGGGGCAACTTCTTTAGAAGCGCGGGCGTCTTTGTAGGCTTTCAAAACACTGTCATAGCAATGCTGCCGTTTCAGGGGGCTGATAAGGTTTGATGTGTTGAAGCACAATGGTTTTTCCTTTTCGAGCAAAACGTCCCATGCGATCGACGCCATGTTTGCTACAATGAGCTCGGGAGAAGTTTACGACAGACTTACAGCACAACAAGAGGAGCGCTTGATTTTCTCACCCTAACGCAGCTTCAATCCCACCTAATTGGAGCGTTTCTAATCAGCTCTCTAATTTTTTTTTTTAACGATATTGGACTTATCGGTAGGATGCCATAATTCCTCATATCGCCCCTGTGGAGGGGGGGGGCGTGGCCTGCGGACCTGCCGCGAAACGGGGTGTGCAAGGACCGGCCTCGAAGACAGCGACAGGTGAGTGGATGGCCCAGATGAGCCTTGTTATCTAATCACCTGTCGCCTTCATTAGCAGCAGCCGGAACGAGACACAGTGTTGGAGTTGGAGGTGCTGATGAGCGGACGCAGGAGGAAAAGACATTGTGCTGGAAAGCAGAAGCCTATGGATTTAAAAATAAAACAGTGTTATACCCTGAATTCCGGGCTCTCCTGGCAGTGTGTGGTGGTCCGAAGAACCCACTAGAGGGCAACCTCTACAGCCCCGATAATTATCACACACCCCTATTAATGAAATTAAAACGTCATAATTATCCCCTCAACTCCCACCAAAATGGATTAACTCGCTGGAATAAAAAAGACAATATAACATACATACATAAACGTGGATGCATGTGAAAAAGTGCAATATATTTATCTGTACAGTAACCTATTGATTTATTTATATATGCACCTTATTGCTTTTTTATCCTGCACTACCATGAGCTGATGTAACGAAATGTCGTTCTTATCTGTACTGTAAAGTTCAAATTTGAATGACAATAAAAAGGAAGTCTAAGTCTAAGTCTAAAACACGGCTCGCATCATAACAGTACAAAGCGGGAACGTCTAAAAGTTGAAATCTGAAATACATTTAAATGCTTAGCATATCTTGATTAAATGGCATCGCCAACGACTGACCTAACATGCATATTACAGTGTTGTTTTTGCAGGTGCATGTGTAACGGAGGCCAGCCACTGTGGCTGTGCAAGTGTACTGCAGATCGACTGATGTGTTTTTTTAGGGCCGATATCGATAATTAGTAGTCAAGGAGGCCAATAATTAATACATGAAACCACTATCTATTTGCAGAAAAGGTTTGTGGAGGGGGGCGTGGCCTGCGGGCCTGCCGCGGAACGGGGTGTGCCAGAACCGGCCTCCAAAACAGCGACAGGTGAGTAGATTGTTATCTAATCACCTGTCGCCTTTATTAGCAGCAGCCGGAATGAGACACGCTGTTGGAGTAGGAGTGGGAGCCAGAGAGAAAGAGAGACAAAAACTCAGAAAAAGACATTTTGCTGGAAAGCAAAAGCCTTGCACGATTGATGAAAATAAAACAGTGTTATACCCATTCCAGGCTCTCCTGGCAGTGTGTGGTGGACCGAAGAACCCACTACAGGGCAACCTCTACAAGGTTATTCAAACATGAATAGTATATGTCAGTAAACATATAGTCAAGGCTTTAAGTTGGGTTTTTTACATTTTTTTTTTTTAGAAAACGTCGGACCAGTAGTGACACGTTTTATGCGGCGTTAATGTTGTGATTAATTAGCCCCATAAAACATCCACACCTTTATTACATGTGTCTAAGAGGAGCGTAAACATCTGCATTTCAAAAAATAGAAAAGCTCCTGGGAAAATTGGCAAAAATATGGGATTTCCCTACATCACATTAACTACATACAATACATTGTATGGTTTCCTTGTGAGGAACCCTGAAATATTGCAAACAATCAAATAAAAACAACTCTGGGCTACTTTGCGTAGCTTTTAGTTGAGACATTTTTCAAGCTGGCTGACATCTTTCTTCCTGAATGTTACAGAATGTGTGAGTTGTTTCCTGCTCTTCTTCACATATATAATACATATTCTATTTGTCAAAAATATTTACACAAAGCTTGGACTTTTAGCAGAGATATCATTTATTTTGTCTTTATGTCTATCCATCTATGTGGCGTTATTTGATTGAATCACGGAACATGAAACTTGCAGGGCTCCTTTAATGAGCCCATGCGTCGAGTGAGGCGGACAAAGGCTTGTTGTGTGACTTAGGGATGTCCCGATCCGATATTTTGATCGGATCGGCTGCCGATATTTGCAAAAAAATGCGTATCGGCAAGGCATGGGAAAATGCCGATCCAGATCCAGTTTTAAAAAAAACTCCAGTCCAACGCACCGATTTAAATAATACATTCCACTTTTCTGCTGCTCCCTAATTTCCGTTCCGCATTTTCCAGCACACCTTCAACACATCCACAGGTCTATGGATTCTCACGCAGTTGCTTTTAGCTGCTGGCATTACACGACAGGCTCTTCTCACTCTTTCCTGTGTCTCCCTCTCACAGACAGCAAGCGCACCTTCTTACACACGTCACATACTGTCACGTCATACGTCACATACGTATACGTCCTCTCCCAGCAGAGAGGTAGCAGCATGGCTAACGTTAGCTGTGATGCTAGCGCAGCCGTGTGACTAACGTTCTCTCTAAGGTGCGCGCCTGTGCAATTGCGCACTGCTCAAACGTCCTCTGCGCATAGCAATTATATGCCACGCACAAAATCTAATAAAAAAATAAGCGCATAACAATTTTCGACACACGGACACGACAGAGAAAACAGTTTTCGTCATCATTGTTCAAATATTGTAACATCTGTCGAGACGCTTATGTCCATTCGGTGCCACACGCCCACACCATCAAAATGCCGAGGCAAAAATTTCCAGATCAACACTGTATGAAAAAATTTGTGATTTTTTAGTTGTGATTTCCTTCTCTGCATGAAAGTTTAAAAGTAGCATATATTAATGCAGTATGAAGAAGAATGTTTTAATGTAGACATGCAAGCCTTGAAAGAAAATTTTGAAAATCAAGACTACATTTCCTGCAAATGGGTGCATTTCTACCCTATATTTTAACTTTAGATTTATTCTCATATCAAACTCTTTTGGCTGTCTTTTTGATACTTACATCCGGCGCCTCCCTCCACACCCTGGATTATAAATAATGTAAATAATTCAATGTGATTATCTTGTGTGATGACTGTATTATGATGATAGTATATATCTGATAGTATATATCTGTATCATGAATCAAGTGGACCCCGACTTAAACAAGTTGAAAAACTTATTCGGGTGTTACCATTTAGTGGTCAATTGTACAGAATATGTACTTCACTGTGCAACCTACTAATAAAAGTCTCAATCAATCAATCAAAACACATAGAATCATCATACTGCTGTGATTATATGCATCAAGTGTTCATTCAAGGCTGAGGCAAAATATCGAGATATATATCGTGTATCGCAATATGGCCTTAAAATATTGCAAAATTTTAAAAAAGGCCATATCGCCCAGCCCTAGTTCAATGATGCCATTTCTGTTTGTCATGTATAATTTTGTCTATTTTGTGTTTATCCTTGAATAAACAGGTCCGTTTCTTGTTACCAACCATTGTGTATTATTCAAACTCCCCTAATTCAGATGGCTAGTTGTTATCAAGAGTACTAAAACCCTTTTCAACATGATTCTGACAACTAAGTAGGCTAAATAACTTTAAACTTTAATACATGTTCGGATAGGCCAGTATCGGTATCGGTCAGTATCGGTATCGGATCGGAAGTGCAAAAACAATATCGGTATCGGATCGGAAGTGCAAAAACCTGGATCAGGACATCCCTAGTGTGACTTAATCGTTGCAGTAACGAAAACAAACGAAACAGAACCTGGAAGACGCCAGGGAAAAAGGACAAAAATTGGATTTCCTAGCAAAAATTGACATTTTTGACAGGTAGGCATAGGAGACTGACTGTAGGTGACCAACAATGCATTAGAAGGAAAAATAGGGCACCATGGCTGCGTGAGCGCTGCAGTGAATGCAGCACAGCAAGCTAAAGAATAGGTTCAGGGTTTCCCCTGAACTGTCAAGATACCTGTGGCGGTGGGGGCGTAGTTATGGGCATGGTTACCATTACGCCATCGAGTAATTTGCATAATTTGCGTTATGATTTACTTTAAAAAGGCTAAAAAAAAAAAATGTACACATACATTTAAAACAAATGTGTTATTATGAATTAGTATTGACATACAGTACAGGCCAAAGGTTTGGACACACCTCATTCAATGCGTGTTCTTTATTTTCATGACTATTTACATTGTAGATTACATACGCAAATACGGTGTTAGCTTTCACTGTTATGCTGATGACACCCAACTCTACATGCCCCTAAAGCTGAACAACACGCCGGATTGTAGTCAGCTGGAGGCGTGTCTTAATTAACTTTTTGCAACTCAACGCTAAGAAAACGGAAATGCTGATTATCGGTCCTACTAGACACCGACACCTATTTAATAATACCACCTTAAAATTTGACAACCAAACAATCACACAAAGCGACTCGGTAAAGAATCTGGGTATTATCTTCGACCCAACTCTCTCGTTTGAGTCACACATTAAGAGTGTTACTAAAACGACCTTCTCTCATCTCCGTAATATCGCTAAAATTTGTTCCATTTTGTCCACTAGTGACGCGGAGACCATTATTCATGCGTTCGTTACGTCTCATCTCGATTACTGTAACGTATTATTTTCGGGTCTCCCTATGTCTAGCATTAAAAGATTACAGTTGGTATAAAATGCAGCTGCTAGACTTTTGACAAGAACAAGAAAGTTTGATCATATTACGCCGATACTAGCTCACCTGCACTGGCTTCCTGTGCATTTAAGATGTGACTTTAAGGTTTTACTACTTACGTATAAAATACTCCACGGTCTAGCTCCATCCTATCTTGCCGATTGTATTGTACCATATGTCCCGGCAAGAAATCTGCTTTCAAAGAACTCCGGCTTATTAGTGATTCCCAGAGCCCAAAAAAAGTCTGCGGGCTATAGAGCGTTTTCTATTCGGGCTCCAGTACTCTGGAATGCCCTCCCCGTAACAGTTAGAGATGCTACCTCAGTAGAACAGGCATGTGATTTGACCACAATGAAAAAGACTGAAAAAATTTCCGGGGGTCTGGGGGACGAAGGCCCCCAGCCAGGTCCAGGGTTTTTCTCCTGGTTTTTCACCAATTTAACATGCTAAAATTAACAAAGACAGCACAATTTGAAGAAAATATTTTAGTGTTTAAAGACATGAAAACATCATTAATAGAACATACCTTGCTTCAAGTTGTTTCATATGTTTTTGGCGTTTCGCGTGTACTTCCAAAGCCTTGAAACCTCGTGATCCATAGTCAATATTATCATGACACCACGTGCACAAAACCTTTCCGGGACGATCGATTTTCCGAATAAAATCACCGAACAAAGTCGTAACTTCCTTCTTCCCAACAGTATCAGTGATTTCCCTTTCCATCCAGTCCCATCAAAACTTATTTTTTACATGTTTATCAATTTATTTTACTCGTAAAGCGTCCTTTCTCTCGAGAACCGACATCGTTTACATATGGAAAATGAATGATGACGTTATTAACGTCATCATTCATAACAGATGTCCTGATTGGTCACAAGGAACATATCGACCAATCAACTACGGCGTAATATAAACTACGTCTCGAATCTTGATTTAGGGTCGGAAAAAAAAACGGAAAAACGGGAGATAATTTTTTTTCTTTTTTCCGAGATTAAAAAAGACGGAATTCCGACTTTAGACGGAAAAATCACATGCCTGGTAGAAGCATTTAAGTCCCATCTTAAAACTCATTTGTATACTCTAGCCTTGGGGTTCTTAACCTGGGTTCGATCGAACCCTAGGGGTTCGGTGAGTCGGGCTCAGGGGTTCGGCGGAGGTCAAGACACACCCGACTCATCGTGTAAATAAAAACTTCTCCATATCGGCGTATTACGGATACGGCAACAGCAGAAGTCACACTGATTTGTGTGATTTGTTGTGAGTTTATGCACTGTGTTGGTTTTGTTCTTTGAACAAGGCGATGTTCATGCACGGTTCAGTTTGTGCACCAGTAATAAAACATGGTAACACTTTAGTATGGGGAACATATTCACCATTAATTAGTTGCTTATTAACATGCAAATTAGTAACATATTGGCTCTTAACTAGTCATTATTAAGTACTTATTAATGCTTTAAACGGCATGGCCTTATTATAACCCCAACCCTCTAACCCTAACCCTAACCAAATAACTCTAAATTAAGTCTTTGTTACTTAGAATATGTTCCCCTAGTGTCCAAAAAACTCTAAATTAAGTCTTTGTTACTTACAATATGTTCCCTTAGTGTCCAAAAAACTCTAAATTAAGTCTTTGTTACTTACAATATGTACCCCTAGTGTCCAAAAAACTCTAAATTAAGTCTTTGTTACTTACAATATGTTCCCCTAGCATCCAAAAAAACTCTAAATTAAGTTCCCCATACTGAAGTGTTACCAAAAACATATAACTTTGTCTTGAATTTGAAAAAAAATAAAAAATACATTAAATTTTTCACTAAAGAAGGGTTCGGTGAATGCGCATATCAAACTGGTGGGGTTTGGTACCTCCAACAAGGTTAAGAACCACTGCTCTAGCCTTTAAATAGACCCCCCTTTTAGACCAGTTGATCTGCCGTTTCTTTTCTTTTCTGCTCTGCCCCTCTCTCCCTCGTGGAGGGGTGGGGGAGCACAGGTTCGGTGGCCACGGATGAAGTGTTGGCTATTCAGAGTCGGGACCCGGGGTGGACCGCTCGCCTGTGCATCAGTTGAGGACATCTCTGCGCTGCTGACCTGTCTCCGCTCAGGATGGTCTCTTGCTGGACCCACTATGGACTGGACTCTCACTATTATGTTAGATCAACTATGGACTGGACTCTCAATATTATGTTAGATCAACTATGGACTGGACTCTCACTATTATGTTAGATCCACTATGGACTGGACTCTCACTATTATGTTAGATCAACTATGGACTGGACTCTCACTATTATGTTAGATCCACTATGGACTGGACTCTCACTATTATGTTAGATCAACTATGGACTGGACTCTCACTATTATGTTAGATCCACTGGACGTCCATTGCACATTGATTGATTGATTGATTGATTGTCACTGAAGGCATACAAAACTACTAGGTGAAATAACTGAAAACCTGTTTTATATTCTAGTTTCTTCAAATTAGCCACCCTTTGCTCTGATTACTGCTTTGCACACTCTTGGCATTCTCTCGATAAGCTACAAGAGGTAGTCACCTGAAATGGTTTTCACTTCACAGGTGTCCTAGTTTTGATGCCTTCAGTGACAATCTACAATGTAAATAGTCATGAAAATAAAGAAAACGTATTGAAATGATAAGGCGGGTCCAAACTTGTGGCCTGTACTGTATATATTGTTTTTTCTTTTGCCATATTTTCAATTGTTTCCAGACTTTTAATGACATTATTTTAATTAAAAACCAATAACAACAAATCAAGCATCGTCTTCTGGTGTTATTATAAAATGCACTCGTGTTTAGACACTCCTTACTTGTGTCCCTCGATGTCCCCGACTAAAGAGGCTAGCTGCAGTGAGCGTGACGTCACACTTTTGGCGCGGTTGCTCCAGATGGACTTTCTCTTCTTAAAAGCCGCCACTGTCCTCTTCATATTTGCATATTTTGTAGACGGCTGTACGCGGGTACATCTGCCATATATACAAAAGACTATGTCCACATCACAGACATGCTGACAACGCTCGAGACAGTCACGATGTTGTGCGTTTTGTGTACACCCGGCTTCGGTAGCGCAGTTTTCGGTGATCAAAGTCTTTATTTGGCGGTCAAGTTTTCAGTACATCACTTGTCAATAGTGCACAAATAATAGGCTACATATATAAATTATTTACGGCAGGGGTGTCAAACGTACGGCGAACAGGTTTTATCCGGCCCGCAAAGTATAAAAATTAGCCAAAATGTTTGCATGAAAGAAACTGCTGTTCTAAATGTGTCCGCAAGATGTCGCAATAGCAATTCTTTGTATCTTTGTAGATTATGCTACATATGTCAAAAATATAAACCACAAGATGTTAGTGCACCAGTCGAGGAAACTTAGCAAACTACATGAATAACATCGTGTAATTTAATTTTGATATAATTTTCTTATCTTGATAGATTGAAAATTAACACCAATGAGTTGACTGATGAACATTATCACATAATTTATTCAGAAAGTATAAATAACGACAAATAAAGATAGAATACTATTAACTGCAACATGTAAGTGTAAAAAAAACCCAACAACATTATGGTTTGTACATTTTCACAACAATTGTCTTTATTTTGAAGTTATTGTGCCGTGATTTTACCAGTCCGAACCACTTGGGAGTAGATTTTTCTCCATGTAATAATAATAATAATACATTTTATTTATAAGGCGCCTTTCTGGGCACTCAAAGACACCGTACAAAATCACAACAATAAAATCAAATTGGATAAAAAAACAACAACAACAACAACAACAAAGAGAAAATAAAAGATGATTACAATGAATAAGCAGTCAGGAATAGGTGTGTTTTGAGTCTTGATTTGAAGAGGGATATTGAATCTAAGTTGCGAGTGGCCCCCGATCTAAAATTTGTTTGACACCCCTGCTTTACAGTAACGACCAGCTAATGTTAATGTTTTATGTTTGTGTGGTTTGGATTTTATGTCAGTTTTTCCCATGGTTGCAAACACACCGTCCGTGCCTGAAAGGTGATTGGGGGAGAATGAGGAAGTGTTGTTTTGTGTCCGGCGAAGCGCAGAATCACAAGATTGAAAGCATTTGCACAGGAGGTAAATCCTGTTGGAATTGTGCCGTTTGTTATCATAAGATTGGTAATAAAGGTAAAAAAAATAGTGTCGGACTGCGTGATTTCTTCTGGGGGCTACAATATATTGTATTACTTTATTTGTTTTGAAGTTAAAAAAAGGTGTGGCTGTAATAAAAATGCCATGGTGGTGGCGCGCCACATTCAATTACATTAAGGGGAAACCCTGAGGTTGTATTTAGTCACATGACTTTTGAATAAACAAAGTGGCGACCGTGCAGCCAACATTGTTCGAACTATCTGAGTACGCAAGGGGTCTCGGTCTTACCGCTAAAAGTAGATATGAGCAAAACATCTAATTACGCAATAGAATTAATCCATATACCTGAGCAAAACATCATCCGTCGGTCACGTTGCCAGACAAACTACCTGGTGCATCAGACGACATTCTATGCGACAAAACAGATGGAAACTTGGAAAAGCATGGAGGCCTACAACTCCTTTGTGTGTGGCTGGGTCAAGGAAATTGGTTTCAAGACTCTACCGGATAAACATTAGGAGTGCAACGATACACAAAATTCACGGTTCAGTTCGGTTCAATATTTTAGTGTCCCGGTTCGATATTTTTGTCATTAAAAAAAAGATACATTTCAATGCCTTTTTTTCCACTTGTAGTTTATTAAAATCATCAACATTCTGGTTTCAACTCAAAGTAAAGTTTTTAAATGAAATTAAATGTATCTGATGCAGCTATACCTGCCCTCTTTTCTGCCGTGCATACAGCACCTTGTAAAAAACTATAATACCGTATTTTCCGCACCATTAGCCGCACCTAAAAACCACAAATTTACTCAAAAGCTGACAGTGCGGCTTTTAACCCGGTGCGCTTTATATATGGATAAATATTAAGATTAATTTTCATAAAGTTTCGATCTCGCAACTTAGGTAAACAGCCGCCATCTTTTTTCCCGGTAGAACAGGAAGCGCTTCTTCTTCTACGCAAGCAACCGCCAAGGTAAGCACCCGCCCCCATAGAACAGGAAGCGCTTCTTCTTCTACTGTAAGCAACTACCCGCCCCCGGAAGAAGAAGAAAAAACGCGCGGATATCACCGTACGTTTCATTTCCTGTTTACATCTGTAAAGACCACAAAATGGCTCCTACTAAGCGACAAGGATCCGGTTCATGAAAAGACGCAATCTCTCCATCCGCACACGGATTACTACCGTATTTCACAGCAACTGATATTCCTGTGAACCGCACTGTGGAACGGGAGCACGTACGGTGAATATTCGCACCACAGGGAATGAGAAGTCATCCTTCACTGTGGTTCTAGCTTGCCATGCTAACTTCCACCCATGGTGATATTCAAAAGGAAGACCTTGCCAAAAAAGACCTTTCCAGCCGGCGTCATCATAAAAACTAACTCGAAGGGATGGATGAAGAAAAGATGAGCGAGTGGTTAAGGTAAGTTTAAGTTTACGCGAAGAGGCCGGGTGGCTTTTTTCACGCAGCTCTGTCCATGTTGATATACGTATGTTTGTGATTGCACATTTGCGTACATTTTGGGAGTGAACAGAGTTGTTAGAACGCTGGTTTTTAATATATTATTAAAGTTTGACTGACCTATCTGACTGTTTTTTTGACATTCCTTTAGCGCAGTTAGATGCGGCTTACAACACGGGGCGGCTTATTGGTGGACAAAGTTTTGAAATATGCCGTTCATTGAAGGCGCGGCTTTTAACCCAGGGCGCCTTATGATGCGGAAAATACGGTAATAATAATAACATAAATGCATCTGTAAAATCACCCAGCTTTTGTGGTGCATTCTTAGCAACAGAGTAACAGGGGGTGCTGTCTCTAACTGGGCTTTTGTGTTGTTCAGAGCAGGAACTACCGTACCCTGAAAGAATCTTGTAACGGGTCTCAAGTGTCCGCAGCAAACCCGACATTTTCCACAACAGAATCAGAATCAGAAGAGTTTTTATTGCCATTGTTTGAGAACCGGTTCACAAACTCAGAATTTTACTTGGCGCAATCGTGCAACATAAAACACATATAACACAGAATAGAATAACATGAGCTGTAACTGAGCTATCAGATCTTGTTATTGTTCATGTGCCATCATAAAAGGGTTGCATGTCGAAAGCAATAAAAATAGCAATAGCCCGATCGATTTATTTTGCCCTCTTTGAATGTACAAATTACTCTCTAAATGCTATTGGTAAATTTTGTAGCCTATGTCTTGTCGCTCCTTGTTTTTTTTTTGGTTCCACCTATTTTTCGCATCAGGGTGATGTCGGCGTAAAAGTGTTGTAATGTTTGTTGTATTTCCATTGTTCTGACACTTGCAACATACCATTGTGTTTTTGTCCACAACACGCTTGCCATCTAACCTGACTCTCGCCAGATCCTGTCACACCGCGGTGAGGGATGTCTTGTCTTGGTTTCTTCTGTCTCGTGAATTGCATGTTTTAGTTTGAAAAGTAACTCCTCTCGTTTCAGGTCACTTGCCTTCCTTTTGTGTCATCAGTCTGACGTCATCCCTGACCCCTGATTGTTTCCACATGTTCCCCATTACCCTCATGTGTCTTATAAGCCCACGCCTCTTTTTGTTCTGTGCCAGATTGTCTCGTTTATTTGTGCCTCTCTAGCCTCCTGTCCATGCCTTGCCTTGTCTTGTGTTTGAATACCTTGATCCTGAATTCCTTCGTTGATATTTTGAGTTTTCTTTTTCTCCTCCTCAGCAGAGTGATTTTGTGTGATTTAGTTTTGCAGCCGAAGTGGTGAGTTTTCAGTTTTTCTTACAGTTCTTCCTTTTCCTCAATTTTTTGAGTGACATTTTTTGTTAACCTTTATTAGATTAGAGACCATGTAGAAGTTTCATAGCCATTGTTTCTTCCTCCGGTTGGAATGTTTTTTGTTTATAATAAATTTCATAGAATATACGGCGCTAAGTATAGTTTGTAATTGTATCGTTTTCCTCCTTTCGGAGTGATTTTCGGTTGTTCCTTTTTTTTGGAAGCTTTTTCACCGACTAGTTTAGCTATATTGAATTGCCCTGACTCTGGAGGTGAAAGGAATATTTCAAAATAAAAGCCTGCCGAATTAATCCCTACTCTGCATCTGAGTCCTATCGTTTGACCAAGCTTGACAGATCCTTGTAGTTCGCTGATCTCCACACAAGTATCTGGGACTTCTCAATAGGAGATGTAAATCAGAGGGCTGGGCCTTGTAAAAATAAAGATTTTATGTGATTGGATAAACCACTTGTCCGTTATCTTGAATGACGTGCTACTTCAACCACTCACATTGAAATCAACCCGTGACGCTGATGAGAGCGACGCTGGGAAATCCAAAACAGAACAGCCGACATATTGGATAACGACAGAGCGAAAAGTTAATAAACGCCTTCAAAACCATTCTGTGTTCATCTTTTAAAGAATTAATATTCGATAAGATTCGACAACACAGTTGCAATAGCAGAATCAATGTCAGCACACGACTCCTCGCTCCGTGTCGCCATTGACAAACAGTCGCTTCGGCGCTACGTCACTTCTATGAAATCCCGCCCGGCGATCCTGATTGGTTCATTATTTTTTGCTATCTTGAAGGAGTTTGCATTGCCTTCGAGCCCAGATCCTTGTGTGGAGCTCAGTGAACTACAAGGATCTGGCGAGTATCAGGTTACTTGCCATCAGGGTGTTAGCCATTGGCAGACCCGTCAGCGATCCTGTTGTGTCTCCCTGTAATGTTTGTCTGATCTTGAATGGGATTGTGCTGAAAATCTTAATTTCCCCTCGGGGATTATTAAAGTATTTCTGATTCTGATTCTGATTGAGTTGAAGACTTGGGCTTGTAGCTCAATATTTAGCGCTCTCACGCGCTCATTTGGAGGACTCAGGTCAGAGCCCCGGGCGGAACGGAAGCAGCATCTTCAGGCGTGTGTTGACGAATTTTTCTAAAAACTCAACTGCAGTAACAGACAATTTACTCGCTGTGTACACACATGCACTACTACAGCTACACTTTATGTAGCACAGACTAACATATGGTAGGAAAGAAACAAGTTAACCATAGTGTCATCACTCCTTGTAACGTCCATTAGGGCCAATAAATGTCAATATAACAAACACGATCATACAGGGTGTACGTCTGAGCACGGCATTGCTCCACCATTACATCATCAGCAGCAGAGGTTCCTGTCGGCTCTCATAAAGTTTATGTTACATTCCCAACAATTTAGGTCACAAAATGTCATAAAAGCAGGGTGTCGGTGGGGTTGAAAGAAGGAGAGCGAGAGCGGAATCCTAAAAGTATTCCCCCGGCGCCGACACACACAAAACGGGCAAGAGAAACGGTTAATTACCTTGTTGAGCTCTTCTATTCGCCGGATCAGGTAAGGGTTACTGGAGGAGTTCTCGAAAAATACGTAATCTGCAAGTAGGGGGAAAACACAGTTTTTATTATTTTGCAACTAAATACACACGTTACTCACAAAAAGTTAGTGTTAAGAGGGAAATTTCACAATGAATGCAACAGTGACGTGCAGTCACTAGAGGCAGGTGAGGCAGGGCCTCACCTGCCATCATGGAAAGAAAAATAATGTAAAAAGAAAAAAAAATAATTAAAATGTTATATGTATCCAGTTATTATACTATAAAGTTATTTTCCATTTAACTTCACCAGTTTTAAATTATTTTTATTCAAAATCGCTGAATTTTCACATTTGCCGTTCAAATACTGAGAAGAGACGGTGCGGTGATCAGCAGCCAGTTGAGGCACGTCACTCAGTGCCTCAACATGGATTCCGGACTCAGCTAACTGCTGGCCTGCTGCGCAGTGAGACTGTATTGCTATATGAATTTTATTATAAATTTCCATAGTTTAGTTAGCTGAGGTATATAATGTACAGTGTATTTTGTCAACAACTGTATGTGTGTAACGTATTTCTTGTGCTGAGCGATCATAAATCGGCTGCAAAAGACGCACTGGCTGAGGCTCCAGTAACCCTGCCTCCTGCACGCCCGCCGTAGAATTGTTATATCAACTAAAGCCCACACTTAAACTTTCCACGTGCAAGATTAAATCTATTTAAAAAAGTTATTTCATGAGAAGCCAAAAAGTGCAAAAACAATAATGTTCGTGTTGGAGGAGTTGTGAATGACTGAAGGGCCACAACATTAGGTACACCTGCAGACTGCAGGTGTATCTAATTCACAACTCCTCCAACACGAACATTATTGTTTTTGCACTTTTTGGCTTCTCATGAAATAACTTTTTTAAATAGATTTAATCTTGCACGTGGAAAGTTTAAGTGTGGGCTTTAGTTGATATAACAATTCTACGGCGGGCGTGCAGGAGGCAGGGTTACTGGAGCCTCAGCCAGTGCGTCTTTTGCAGCCGATTTATGATCGCTGATAACTTTTGTAACCTATTTTCATGGGCTTTTCTCTTTGTGATATTAATTTACTGTTATGCGCTGTTATACAGTATATGCCTTGAGCTCTTATTTTGAAGGCGCTAAGAGCGAAAGTCATGACATGTTGTAGTGGAGCGGAGGTTTTTGAAAGAAGGTAAATAAAGTGGTCCTCGTGTAAACTGGAGCCTCCGTGTTTGTTATTTTGTAGTTTCATACAGTATAGGCGACATTTATAAACCCTCGGTTACACTTTTTTAAATAGATTCAATCTTGCACGTGGAAAGTTTAAGTGAGGGCTTTAGTTGTGGACTTCATTTATAAGTAAAGGTAAGACCATAACAACGTTTTTTTTTTATTAAATGTACTTTTTTGTGTGCTACAGTTTGTATGTGTAAAGTTAAAGTTAAGTTAAAGTACCAATGATTGTCACACACACACAAGGTGTGGTGAAATTTGTCGTCTGCATTTGACCCATCCCCTTGTTCACCCCCTGGGAGGTGAGGGGAGCAGTGGGCAGCAGCGGCGCCGCGCCCGGGAATCATTTTTGGTGATTTAACCCCCAATGCCAACCCTTGACGCTGAGTGCCAAGCAGGGAAGAATGCTGGTATGAGCTTTTAAACATAACCCGTTAACTGCTGCCAATCAAATGGTGAATAAGATACTCTTTAGGGTTCATATGTTTGTAAATCTGACTGTGATGAAGTCAGTGCCTCACCAGCCACAAACCTCACCGCACGTCACTGGAATGCAAGAAGCGTGAGGATGTGACAAGAACCAGGAAGTGTTATAGAGGCAAGAACGTCCCAACCAGAGGACTCTCCAAAGGATCCAGCCTCTCGTCAACTGCATAAGGCTGGGCGCCTCTGAGGATGCGGATACTGAAATACCAGATCTTTATTCTCTAATATCGATTCTAAAAACCAAACTATTATTTTTTTAAATGTGGATTTAAACACCTTTCTTTGTAGATGACTTTGGCGGCTTCTTAGCAGCTGGCCTTTTTCAAAAACTATTTCAAAACATCGTCGGCATGATGTTGCTCTTTAAATTGGTTGATAAGGTTTGATGTGTTGACGCGAGAGAATTTTTCTTTCCTTGCGTAATTGTTTGGCGAAATATGACAACAAACGTCTTCCCTTGAAACAGCGAAGAAGTCCCAAATGATCAACGCTATGTTTGTTTGCAATGAGCTCAGAGGAAGTTGCCAACATGACAGGCCTGGGCAATTATTTTGACTCTAACATAAAACCTCACAACAATGTCTGATTGAATGCTAAAAACATTATGACAGACCGCATTAAAAAAACGGAATGGAATTTAATTTTTTTACTGAATGAGACACCCAGAATGTACACGAAAATAAAGAATGTGGGATCTACAATATTAACTATGAACGATAAAACACTGAATATTGACAACATATGAACATCACACCCCTTCTTGATCGACATATATTACAATCAAGCCAAACATAACAAAAATGCAGCGAAATATGAACGCGATGGTTAAAAAACAACAACACTACAATCTGATATATCTGATATATCACTAAGCTTTAGAACTTTGTTGTAAAAATCTCCTTCCGCGTCTGTCCCTGACACCTGCATTTCAGACTGGCAGCTCTATCAACTGATTGCAATAATGTAAATTTGTTTTAACTATTAAATGAACCAAAAATATGACTTATTTTATCTTTGTGAAAATATTGGACACAGTGTGTTGTCAAGCTTATGAGATGCAATGCATTTTTTTATAATTGTCTAATGATAATGTCAATGAGGGATTTTTAATCACTGCTATGTTGAAATTGTAACTAACATTGATACTGTTGTTGATAATATTCATTTTTGTTTCACTACTTTTGGATTGTTCTGTGTCTCCTCTCAATTGCTCTGTTTATTGCAGCTCTAAGTGTTGCTGGGTCGGTTTGGTTTTGGAATTGGATTGCATTGTTATGGTATTGCTGTGTATTGTTTTGTTGGATTGATTAATTAAAATAAATAAATAAAAAATGGGATTTTTTTTTTTGATTTTTTAAAAATGAGAATCGATTCTGAATCGCACAACGTGAGAATCGCGATTCGAATTCGAATCGATTTTTTCCCACACCCCTATTGTTTACTGTTTTTAATGTAACCTTGCTGCTGCCCTCTTGGCCAGGTCTCCCTTGGAAAAGAGATATTTGATCTCAATGGGATTTTACCTGGTTAAATAAAGACTAAATTAAAAAAAAAATTAAAAACTGAATGCACCAGGAGAAGCTTGTGTGCGCAAAGTGGACACTTGAACGCTAACTTTAGCATTAATGCACATGCTCAGTATCGATGGGTAGCTCTTAATGACAAAAGCCGCTCACTTCGACAGATCACCGGGAATGTTGTAGTTTACGTAGAACCACGTCAAACCCAGATTCCAATCTAACAGGGGGGTGTATATTGTAGAGTCCCGGAAGAGTTAGTGCTGCAAGGAGTTCTGGGTATTTGTTCTGTTGTGTTTATGTTGTGTTACGGTGCGGATGTTCTCCCGAAATGTGTTTGTCATTCTTGTTTGGTGTGTGTTCACAGTGTGGCGCATATTTGTAACAGTGTTAAAGTTGTTTATACGGCCACCCTCAGTGTGACCTGTATGGCTGTTGACCAAGTATATTTGCATTCACTTGTGTGTGTGAAAAGCCGTAGGTATTGTGTGATTGGGCCGGCACGCAAAGGCAGTGCCTTTAAGGTTTATCGGTGCTCTGTACTTCTCCCTACGTCTGTGTACCACTCCGTACAGCGGCGTTTTAAAAAGTCATACATTTTACTTTTTGAAACCGATACAGATAATTTCCGATATTAGTGAGTGAAGTGAAGCGAATTATATTTATATAGCGCTTTTCTCTAGTCACTCAAAGCGCTTTTACATAGTGAAACCCAATATCTAAGTTACATTTAAACCAGTGTGGGTGGCACTGGGAGCAGGTGGGTAAAGTGTCTTGCCCAAGGACACAACGGCAGTGACTAGGATGGCGGAAGCGGGGATCGAACCTGGAACCCTCAAGTTGCTGGCACGGCCACTCTACCAACCGAGCTATACCGCCCCAATTATTACATTTTAAAGCATTTATCGGCCGATAATATCGGCAGTGCGATATTATCAGACATCTCTATAAATAATGTAAATAATTAAATGTATATACTCTGATGATTAACTTGTGTGATGACTGTATTACGCTGATAGTATATATTTGTACCATGAATTGATTAACGTGGACCCCGACTTAAACAAGTTGAAAAAACGTATTCGGGTGTTACCATGTAGTGGTCAATTGTACGGAATATGTACTGTACTGTGCAATCTACTAATAAAAGTTTCAATCTATCAATCAAAAAATACTGAATGCACCAGGAGAAGCTTGTGTGGGCAAAGTGGACACTTGAACGCAAACTTTCGCATTAATGCGCATGCTCAGTAGTCTTAATGACAAAAGCCGCTCACTTCGACAGATCACCGGGAATGTTGTAGTTTACGTAGAACCTGAATGCACCAGGAGAATCTTGTGTGGGCAAAGTGGACACTTGAATGCAACAGTGACAAAAAGTGGTTGAATTAAAAAAGTGTCCGGGATTGAGATGCCTTACGTGCCACTATGAAGCATAAACTCGCTGCTTTAGTGGCGTCTGCCACACGGAGCATACATAGGCGTGTGTGAGCTTCATCAAGGCCGACGCCATGAAGCGAGACAATCATTTTTTTGATGATGAATTCCGGTGGGCTGCTAACGAGCTAGCTCACCAGCTAAGCCAATTTGCGAATTAATTGCACTTTCGGAGAGGGTGGTTGGACTGTGAGGAGATAGCCGGCATTATGGCGGGTCCGTGTTGCCATCTTAAACGCTGTTAGTGAGTGTATATTGTAGTGTCCCGCAAGAGTTAGTGCTGCAAGGGGTTCTGGGTATTTGTTCTGTTGTGTTTATGTTGTGTTACGGTGCGGATGTTCTCCCGAAATGTGTTTGTGTCATACATTTTACTTTTTGAAACCGATACCGATAATTTCCGATATTACATTTTAAAGCGTTTATCGGCCGATAATATCGGGCTGCCGATATTATCGAACATCTCTAATGCTGATAGTATATACCGTATTTTTCGGACTATAAGTCGCAGTTTTTTTCATAGTTTGGCCGTGGGTGCGACTTACTCAGGAGCGACTTATGTGTGAAATTATTAACACATTACCGTAAAATATCAAATAATATTATTTAGCTCATTCACGTAAGAGACTAGACGTATAAGATTTCATGGGGTTTAGCGATTAGGAGTGACAGATTGTTTGGTAAACGTATAGCATGTTCTATATGTTATAGTTATTTGAATGACTCTTACCATATGTTACGTTAACATACCAGTTGGTTATTTATGCCTCATATAACGTACACTTATTCAGCCTGTTGTTCACTATTCTTTATTTATTTTAAATTGCCTTTCAAATGTCTTTTCTTGGTGTTGGCTTTTATCATCTGGTCAGGATGCCACCTGAACGCCCCCTATGGAGGTGTTTAGGGCACGTCTGACCGGTAGGAGGCCGCGGGGAAGACCCAGGACACGTTGGGAAGACTATGTCTCCCGGCTGGCCTGGGAACGCCTCGGGGTCCCACAGGAAGAGCTGGACGAAGTGGCTGGGTAGAGGGAAGTCTGGGCTTCCCTGCTTAGGCTGCTGCTCCCGCGACCCGACCTCGGATAAGCGGAAGAAGATGGATGGATGGATGGATGGGCTTTTATCAAATAAATTACCCCAAAAAATGCGACTTATACTCCAGTGCGACTTATATGTTTTTTTTCCTTCTTTATTATGCATTTTCGGCCGGTGCGACTTATACTCCGGAGCGACTTATACTCCGAAAAATACGGTATTTTTACCATGAATTGATTAACGTGGACCCCAACTTAAACAAGTTGACAAACTTATTCGGGTGTTACCATTTAGTGGTCAATTGTACGGAATATGTGCAATCTACTAATAAAAGTTTCAATCAATCAATCAAAAACAACTGAATGCACCAGGAGAAGCTTGTGTGGGCAAAGTGGACACTTGAACGCAAACGTTCGCATTAATGCGCATGCTCAGTAGTCTTAATGACAAAAGCCGTTCACTTCGACAGATCACCGGGAATGTTGTAGTTTACGTAGAACCTGAATGCACCAGGAGACGCTTGTGTGGGCAAAGTGGACACTTGAACGCAACAGTGACAAAAAGTGGTTGAATTAAAAAAGTGACCGGGATTGAGATGCCTTACGTGCCACTATGAAGCATAAACTCGCTGCTGCTTTAGTGGCGTCTGCCACACATAGGTGTGTGTGAGCTTCATCAAGGCCGACGCCATGAAGCGAGACAATCATTTTTTTGATGATGAATTCCGGTGGGCTGCTAACGAGCTAGCTCACCAGCTAAGCCAATTTGCGAATTAATTACACTTTCGGAGAGGGTGGTTGGACTGTGAGGAGATAGCCGGCATTATGGCGGGTCCGTGTTGCCATCTTAAACGCTGTTAGTGAGTGTTTCTGTTGAGATATGTGCGGCCACGTACATTCACGTTAGCTAAATAAGGACTCGCACTAATGGCTGCGTGCCAATGGAGGCAAATACAAAGACTCTGACACTCACACACGGTGGCCGTGATAACGTTGACTTTTAATATGAATACACTATCAATGCCCCGGGGAGTATTCGTAACTTTTGTGCGGGCGTACAGCAAGAAGGTGACGACGTCCCTTGTATTAAAAAAAAATGTTTACATTGTAAAGCTAAGCTAGTTGTAGCATGCTAGCGGCTAGCATGCTAGCGGCTAGCCAGGCCTGACCCATTTTGGATCCCAAATATTTTGAATTTTTTTCCCCCCTCCACCTTTTGCTCAATTATCGCGTCGGCTTAGCAAGGGGGGTGTACGGGCCGCCTGGGTTCGCCGTTAAAAGTCGCCGCATAACGGCACAGTTATAACCACCCCCCTCAGCCCCGTGTGCCCCAACCGGACGAGTTTAATAAGAGAAAAAGATCCACATTGACATACATACCTCCGACCCGGTACATGTTGGCCGCCATTTCTGCCCTCCCGGAGTGTTAACGTGAAACATCAACTAAAGGGGGGAAAAACGGCATAAATAAATAAAAAGTATATTAAAAAGGGGAGGGGGTTTAGAAATAAGAGCGTTGATATATGCTCGGTGCGATTCCGGATGTGTGCACCCGATCGCCAGTTTTTTTTTTTTTTTTTTTTTTTTTTTTTTTTTTTTGAGTCAATTCAACCCCCCTCTCCTGGTGTTCACGACAGTAGCCCAAAGAAGTCCGATCAACCCGAAAAACCACTGATGACGTGGGAAGCCGCCGCGCATGCGCAAAGACGAGTAAGCCTAACACACACGCACACACACACCTTGAAAAAAAACAATGCAGTCAGCAAAGTGCGCCCATTTGCATCTTTTGTAATAAAGAAGACGACATGCACCTGGTGGCCACTTCATTAGGTACCCCTGCTCTAGAAGACCTTGGGCGGCCAGATGTTATGGACAGAGGTGGGTAGAGTAGCCAGAAATTGTACTCAAGTAAGAGTACTGTTACTTTAGAGATGTATTACTCAAGTAAAAGTAAGGAGTAGTCACCCAAATATTTACTTGAGTAAAAGTAAAAAGTATGTTGTGAAAAAACTACTCAAGTACTGAGTAACTGATGAGTAACATATACACACACACACACACACACATATATATATATATATATATATATATATATATATATATATATATATATATATATACAGGTAAAAGCCAGTAAATTAGAATATTTTGAAAAACTTGATTTATTTCAGTAATTGCATTCAAAAGGTGTAACTTGTACATTATATTTATTCATTGCACACAGACTGATGCATTCAAATGTTTATTTCATTTAATTTTGATGATTTGAAGTGGCAACAAATGAAAATCCAAAATTCCGTGTGTCACAAAATTAGAATATTACTTAAGGCTAATACAAAAATAGGATTTTTAGAAATGTTGGCCAACTGAAAAGTATGAAAATGAAAAATATGAGCATGTACAATACTCAATACTTGGTTGGAGCTCCTTTTGCCTCAATTACTGCGTTAATGCGGCGTGGCATGGAGTCGATGAGTTTCTGGCACTGCTCAGGTGTTATGAGAGCCCAGGTTGCTCTGATAGTGGCCTTCAACTCTTCTGCGTTTTTGGGTCTGGCATTCTGCATCTTCCTTTTCACAATACCCCACAGATTTTCTATGGGGCTAAGGTCAGGGGAGTTGGCGGGCCAATTTAGAACAGAAATACCATGGTCCGTAAACCAGGCACGGGTAGATTTTGCGCTGTGTGCAGGCGCCAAGTCCTGTTGGAACTTGAAATCTCCATCTCCATAGAGCAGGTCAGCAGCAGGAAGCATGAAGTGCTCTAAAACTTGCTGGTAGACGGCTGCGTTGACCCTGGATCTCAGGAAACAGAGTGGACCGACACCAGCAGATGACATGGCACCCCAAACCATCGCCGCGGCCGGCGTCACGCGCAGCAGGTAAGCAGCTTACCTGCCCGCCACCCTCGTGACCGGGGGCTCGTAACAGGGGTCACTCCGCGCGCTCCGCCCGCGCAGCTTACCTGCCCGCCACCCCTGTTGCCGGGGGCGCGTAACAGGGGTCACTCCGCGCGCAGTGCGCTCACGAAAGGGGTGGGGCTCACCCTGGTTGATATAGACAGCAGGACGGTGGCCATGGAAGTCGGAACCCGCTAAGGAGTGTGTAACAACCCACCTGCCGAATCAACTAGCCCTGAAAATGGATGGCGCTGGAGCGTCGGGCACATACCTGGCCGTCGCCGGCAGCGAGACGCGCTTGGAGGTGCGCTCAGCGCGGCTCCCATATGATTGCGCACTGGTGTGCGTCTGGGTCGTGACAGCGTGGCACGCGAATGTCTGTGCTGCATTGGATCAGTCTCCTTTCTTTAACAGGCAAAAGCTTTATAACCTCACTGATGCCTTGCATCGTCTATATTAGATATATAACAACGGGCGGGTGCGGTTCTGATCAAATGTTACATCGGGTGGATGGCGGATGGTTGACGACTTTCTGATGCGGTTGCGGATGAAATAATTGCCTATCCGCGCATCTCTAATATGCGTCAATAAAGTACTTCATATTTTCTCACTAAATGTAATGGATTTTTTTTACAGTTTGACAGAAAATATATATGTACTGCTTGAAATTGCATACCTTTTGAACTTTAATAGTATCCAATATTGCAACAAATATTACAGTATATTATCATAC
Organism: Nerophis lumbriciformis; assembly: GCF_033978685.3. Lineage (NCBI taxonomy): Eukaryota > Metazoa > Chordata > Actinopteri > Syngnathiformes > Syngnathidae > Nerophis > Nerophis lumbriciformis. The sequence goes on along the minus strand of NC_084586.2, from coordinate 12,949,811 downwards.
TTTCCAAGTCTTTTTTGTCTAAATCAAAAAAAATACTAAAATATCTGGTTGACTTATGATTTTACAGCAAACTACCCATCAAATTAATAAAAATGTCAGTAAACGTTACGGTGCTCTTTACAGCATATTACTCTAAATTGAAAAAAACTACCATTTTATTTTGCGTTAAAATTCTGTTGACTGATCTGCCATATTTTTACTGTAATAACTACGGTTGTGGTTTTTAACATGATATTGTTAATGGAAAGACAGTACAAGTTATTTTTTTATTCTGGCAACTTAGCTGCCAGTTTTTCTACCCTAATAACAAATGTACCGTTTTTTCTATTTACAGTAATACCATACTTGCCAACCTTGAGACCTTCGATTTCGGGAGGTGGGGTGGGGGCGCAGTTAAGAGGGGAGGAGTATATTTACAGATAGAATTCACCAAGTCAAGTATTTCATATATATATATACAGTATATATATATATATATATATATATATATATATATATATATATATATATATATATATATATATGTATATATATATATGTACATATATATATATATGTATATATATATGTACATATATATATGTTTATATATATGTATATATATGTACATACATGTATGTTTATATATGTATATATATATGTACATATATATATATATGTTTATATATATATATATATATATATATATATATATATATATATATATATATATATATATATATATATATATATATATATATATATATATATATATATGTCTTAATAAGGTTATCCAAAAAATAGTGCTCGATACCGTAGTAGAGCGCAATATATGTCTGATGATCTCCTGATGATTGAGGGAACCCCCCCTCATGAAACAGGCCTGTAGAGATGAAATAGTCTTGTGATTTTTTTCCCCCACACATACATATATATATATATATATATCTACATCCTGAAAATATGCAAACAAAACTGTGTTTAGATAATTGATACTTCAAACTTGCATAAATAAATCTTAAGGATATAACATAACTTGGCTTCTGAGAGCTTCAAAATGTAATGAATAAAATGCTAAAGTTGTTGATAAACAAGCAATTATTTTAATAATTAAATATGGTCATTTTAAATGAATTATTATGATAATTTAAAATCAATTATTTCAAATATGTTTATTTTAATGTATAATTCTATGGCTGGATGTAATAAGGATTCAGAAAAAATACAAATAAAAATACAATTAATTTTGATGTTTTTAGCAAAATATATTAAAAATGTATTTAGTTGTTTTTTTGAAAAATTAATAAATATATTTATTTTTAGGTAAGATAAACATAATAATACAATTTATCTCTAGTCTGGATGATTTAGTTCTTGTCACCCTGTTGTCCTCCCGTCTCTTCCCCAAGGATGGCTCCATGAGCTGGGCAAACGCCTGGAGATGCCCTACGTCAACAACACGGTCGGCGGCCCGTCGGTGCGCAGCTCGTACATCGCCGCCCTCTACTTCACCCTCAGCAGCCTGACCAGCGTCGGCTTTGGCAACGTGTGCGCCAACACGGACGCCGAGAAGATCTTCTCCATCTGCACCATGCTCATCGGCGGTATCCCAGACGCCTCATATGGAATAACGTGATTGGGCAGGCACGCTGTTTATATCGTGGGAAAGCGGACGTGAAAAAAGGCTGTCCTCACTCAGGTCCGCATGGAGCTGGAGGGGGCGTGGCCTCCAGCTCCAGCTGAAAATCGGGAGATTTTCGGGAGAATATTTGTCCCGGGAGGTTTTCAGGAGAGGCGCTGAATTTCGGGAGTCTCCCGGAAATTTCGGGAGTCCTCCGGAAAATTCGGGAGGGTTGGCAAGTATGGTTAAAGTCATTTTGATAATAGGCTAATATAGCTAATATAGACACTTACATCATGTGTTGACATCATTATAACACTTATATAAGACTGTTAAAGTCATTTTGATAGTAGGCTAATATAGACACTTACGTCATGTGTTGCCATCATTATAACACTTATATAAGACTTTTAAAGTCATTTTGATAGTAGGCTAATATAGACACTCACATCATGTGTTGCCATCATTATAACACTTATATAAGACTTTTAAAGTCATTTTGATAGTAGGCTAATATAGACACTCACATCATGTGTTGCCTTCATTATAACACTTATATAAGACTTTTAAAGTCATTTTCATAGTAGGCTAATATAGACACTCACATCATGTGTTGCCATCATTATAACACTTATATAAGACTTTTAAAGTCATTTTGATAGTAGGCTAATATAGACACTTACATCATGTGTTGCCATCATTATAACACTTATATAAGACTTTTAAAGTCATTTTGATAGTAGGCTAATATAGACACTTACATCATGTGTTGCCATCATTATAACACTTATATAAGACTTTTAAAGTCATTTTGATAGTAGGCTAATATGGCTAATATTGACACTTACATCACGTGTTGCCATCATTATTATAACACTTATATAAGACTTTTAAAGTAATTTTGATAGTAGGCTAATATAGACACTTACGTCATGTGTTGCCATCATTATAACACTTATATAAGACTTTTAAAGTAATTTTGATAGTAGGCTAATATAGCTAATATAGACACTTACATCATGTGTTTCCATCATTATTATAACACTTATATAAGACTTTTAAAGTCATTTTGATAGTAGGCTAATATAGCTAATATAGACACTCACGTCATGTGTTGCCTTCATTATAACACTTATATAAGGCTTTTAAAGTCATTTTGATAGTAGGCTAATATAGCTAATATAGACACTTACATCATGTGTTTCCATCATTATTATAACACTTATATAAGACTTTTAAAGTCATTTTGATAGTAGGCTAATATAGCTAATATAGACACTCACATCATGTGTTGCCTTCATTATAACAAAATACTTTTAAAGTCATTTTGATAGTAGGCTAATATAGCTAATATAAACACTCACATCATGTGTTGCCTTCATTGTAACACTTATATAAGACTTTTAAAGTAATTTTGATAGTAGGCTAATATAGCTAATATAGACACTCACGTCATGTGTTGCCTTCATTATAACACTTACAAAATACTTTTAAAAGTCATTTTGATAGTAGGCTAATATAGCTAATATAGAGACTCTCATCATGTGTTGCCTTCATTATAACGCTTATGTAAGACTTTTCTTTTTTTGAGGCTCCAGACAGATTCGTTTTTTGTATTTTTGGTCCAATATGGCTCTTTTAACATTTTGGGTTGCCCAAAATGTTGATGTACACTATATTGCCAAAACTATTTGGCCACCTGCCTTGACTCACAAATGCACTTGAAGTGCCATCCCATTCCTAACCCATAGGGTTCAATATGACGTCGGTCCACCTTTTGCAGCTATTACAGCTTCAACTTTTCTCGGAAGGCTGTCCACAAGGTTGCGTAGTGTGTTTATAGGAATTTTCCACCATTCTTCCAAAAGCGCATTGGTGAGGTCACACACTGATGTTGGTGGCTCTCAGTCTCTGCTCTAAGTCATCCCAAAGGTGTTCTATCGGATTCAGGTCAGGACTCTGCGCAGGCCAGTCAAGTTCATCCACACCGGACTCTGTCATCCATGTCTTTATGGACCTTGCTTTGTGCACCGGTGCACAGTCATGTTGGAAGTGGAAGGGGCCTGCTCCAAACTGTTCCCACAAGGTTGGGAGTATGTAATTGTCCAAAATGTTTTGGTATCCTGGAGCATTAAAAGTTAATTTCACTGGATCTAAGGGGCCAAGCCCAACTCCTGAAAAACAACCCACACCGTAATTACTCCTCCATCAAATTTCACACTCGGCACAATGCAGTCCGAAGTGTACCGTTCTCCTGGCAACCTCCAAATCCAGCCGACAGTTGATTATTTAGGAGCGAGGAAATTGCACGACTGGATTTATTGCACAGGTGGCATCCTATTACAGTTCCACGCTGGAAATATCTCAGCTCCTGAGAGCGGCCCATTCTTTCACATATGTTTGTATAAACAGTCTCCACGCTTAAGTGCTTGATTTTATACGCCAAGTGATTAGGACACCTGGTTCTCATCATTTGGATGGGTGGCCAAATACCTTTGGCAATATAATGTATGTTATAAGAATATAGAATAGAATAGAATGGACTTTATTGTCATTATATTTGCATATAACGAGATTAAGGACTCCAACTTAAGGTGCGGTAGTGGAAACAAATATGGGATATAAAAATTAATTACACAAGAAGTAATAAAGATAAAAAATAAGAATTGAAATAAACAGACTACTATCCAATGCAAATAATAAGCAATCCTGTACAATATACAAAATACTGTACAATATACGGAACAAGACAAGAGTACCAGACAATATGCTTATTATTCGGTGATATTAGTGTGGCCATTATATCATTTGAAGTGAATGATATTTATATAGCGCTTTTCTCTAGTGACTCAAAGCGCTTTTACATAGTGAAACCCAATATCTCAGTTTTAAACCAGTGTGGGTGGCACTGGGGAGCAGGTGGGTAAAGTGTCTTGTCCAAGGACACAACTAGAGATGTCCGATAATGGCTTTTTTGCCGATATCCGATATTCCGATATTGTCCAACTCTTAATTACCGATTCCGATATCAACCGATAACGATATATACAGTCGTGGAATTAACACATTATTATGCCTAATTTTGTTGTGATGCCCCGCTGGATGCATTAAACAATGTAACATGGTTTTCCAAAATAAATCAACTCAAGTTATGAAATAAAATGCCAACATGGCACAGCCATATTTATTATTGAAGTCACAAAGTGCATTA